>NC_077246.1:10900000-11500000 GCF_947179165.1 Solanum dulcamara | reverse complement strand
GTTAATAACAATAGCAACGTGAGATGAATATATTGAATTTTTTGATTGAGCCACCATGATTACCAGGTAAAACAAGGTGACTGAAATGCCGAGCATGACCGCATTGTCGAGGAAGAAGTAATATCTGTTGACATGTGAAAAGTATGTTATCCCTAAAATCTCAAATAGAACAAAGTATACAAGGAAAAGGAAGGAGCAAAGCCAGTCCAAGATATGAGACTGGAATTTCAAAAGACAAATACCATCCCAGAATTAGAGGATCAAAAAAAAAAAAAGATAAATGGCATGTTTAACCATCAGATGGTTTATCTCAAAACATTATATCGTGAATTCTGGAAGCTAGCTAATTCAGAACACAATCATAGCTGAAAGCTACATCTGTGGCAGTAGATAAGGAGAAGTAGAAGGGGGGAAAAAGACAAGGTAACTTAAACCACAGGTAACATCTAAGGACTGACATTCAAAACAATGCTATCATTTCATTGACCAAGATAGACTATTGACAAATGATCACCAAGTACTAAAACCCAATAGCTCAATAATGTATATCATTTTTGATGACCGTGATGTCCGAGCCAGTTTGCACACACCTCAACTAATTCCACGTGATATCTCTCACCTCCCACTACCACGTAACTCTGTCCACAGGGGCTAGGACGGATGAGCCCCAAGACTTCCCTATAGATACAGACTTTCCATACTGTCAAGGAACGAATACATATGGGAAGAAATTGACTAGTTTTTTGTCTATACTGGAACTTGAACCTGAGACATCATAGTTCTTAACCCACTTTATTGACCACTACGTCACTCCCTTGGGCGCTAGCTCAATAATGTATTTATCTTAAAACTGAACTAATGTGAAAGAATTTCGGGTTGAAATGTTCAAAAAATAAAAAAATTAGCAAAAACTTGACCATCTAAAAACTGAAAATCAATCTGCATCTTAATAAGATAACATTTACATCCCGGTATAAATAGACATTACCTCTTCTGTTGCTTCAGATGAAATTCTAGATGTACACACTGCAGGTCGAACCGCATACCTAGATTTCCCTAAACGCTGCCAAAAAGAAGAAACAAAAAATTTGCCGTGTTTATTTCATCAACTCATCATAAAGCTCTGGACATAGTATACAACTAAAAAAACAAAAAAGGTCAAATCAGAAAACATACCGAAGCAGAAGAGGCGCCAGAAGCGACCTTGCGCCTTAAAATGCCCAGCATCGTAGATTTGGTCTATTAAAACTGTTAAACAAATCAAAAAAAAAGTTTAGATGGTGGCGATAAAGTAGATCTCTTACAGAAAAATGCTACATACGAGAAGAAGTTTTTGACCTGAAGAATCAATGGAGGAAGATCAAAGAGTAGGGTTTAGGAGGGCGCCGATGGAGAAAGGAAACAGAGAGGGAAAGTCTCAAGGGAGAACCAGTTCGCACTTCTTGTAGCAGCTTTGCTTTTTTTTTCTTATTCAGACTATTCTATGCTTTTGTCTTCCGGAAGGAGGTGAGAGAATAAACTAGAAATGTCAACTTGTCCCCAAAAGAGAATTTAAAGAAATGGAAAAATACACAAATTATACCCTAAAGTTAGGTTAATATATTATTCATTCCCTAAGCTTGTAATTAAATCACCTTTACTACATCCATTTTCAGCATTTGTCAAATCGATCTCTCTACATTTCTCTTTTCTCCACTTTTCTTCTTTGTCTCAAACATTAACACATGATTTGAAAACGATCTCTGTTAACCTTTTTTAGAGGGCCTTCCGTCCAGCTCCAGCACCACCAGACTCCCCCACCTCACCCCAATCCCCTTTCTAGTGCCCCCCCTCCCCTCTTTAATTTCAAAAGATCCCTCTGTTAGTAAATTCTAATTTTAGAGAATTGGATATATCCCCGATATTTCGAAGGAAAACTACACAAATTGTACCCATTAGGCAAAGTATTTATTCAAATTGGGATTAATTCAAATTATTTATCCGAATTGGATCCATGGCCCAAACTATTTACTCGACTGTCCCATTATTCTATTCATTGAAACACTATTTTTTCATCTTTGATACCATCGGAGTATATATACACTTTGATTGTATCTACATGTATATACTCAGATGGAATATAATTCTCTGATGATATTTATATACCTTGATGATATCAACAGTAATTGAGTAGTCTTTTTACTGAAACACCGCATGTTATATATGTAATCTAATAGTATCAAGGAGTAATTAAGTATTGCTCTTTTTGATACCATCAGAGTATATATAGAGAGTATATATATATTTTGATGATATCAAGCTTTAAACGTGAATTAGCAGTGAAAAACAGAAGGTATAAAACTAAGAGAATAGCTGCTAGTAAATAGCTATCCTTTTTGGGTACAAATATTCTTTTCCCATATTTCAATAGTTGATCCATCTTTGAACTTTCTAGCATCTCTTAGAGAGACTATCAACAAAGTAAATTTTACAAAGAGGAAAGTCCAACTAGAGCATCCTCTCTAGGGGTTGGTAGCCAAAAAAAAATCAGAGGTGTGTTTCTCAAAGAAAGAGCATGTCAATCTAGTTGAGACTTGTCGATTTGACTATTAGGTAAATTTTTTGGAATTTGACACTCGATTGAAAGGGTAAGATCTTAATACTGGGAGAACTATGCCTATCAAAGGAGCTATCGAGATTGACGTGAATAATCTTCATCATGTTTTAATTGATTTTGCTTTAGAAGAATATCATAGGAATGTGTATAGCAGAAATATTATTTCGATCTGTGACATCTAAATGAAACTTCTAATTGGACTATCGATTTAAGCCAGAGTTAAGCCAGAGATTGAGACTACTCTTGCCCCCTGTTGGGTTTAACCTCTAAGTCTAGTAGTAGCACTTCTTCGAATGAAATGTTTTGTGTTGATTTTGAGATCTAATTTGTATATATATATTATAAAGCTAATAGATTGAAGACTAGGCCTACTATTATCAAAATTAAAGTGGAAATCACATTATCAGACCATTTACCATGAAGTTCTAATTGAGATACAAAACAAAGCAGGAATGAAGGAGATAATCATGCAAAAATTGAGTATGAATCCATATGCGAATTATGCTTTCACCGTAAGGCCCAAAGCCATAGTAACCAAAAATGCAGGACTCAACACCCTAAATTCAAAGGCCCTTATACTTTTGGGAAGCAAACTACTTTAAGAGCCTACAGAAAAATAAGCTACTCCTTCCCTGCTAAGAGCAAGACTTTCTAGAATATGAAAGTGGATAAAAATACTATTATTGTCTTAGAATTAGGAGAGGTTATAGAATTAAAAATTGGTGCGACCGAAGAATCATGGACCAATGTTAGTAAAGGACGGCAGAGGAAACTAAGAACAACGCTATAACTCTCCAAGCCAGTTAGACAATTACTCTTTCCAAATTCTTGCAATTCAAGATCATAGGTATGGAGACTAGAAACAACAAAGCTTCAGAATCATCTCTTATTGAGACCACAATGAACTCTCAAATTAGTCTTTCAAAAATAATAAGAGTGGTAAAAGTTTGCTAAAATCAAGAAGTCTAAGTTTGAACCCTTCAATGAAATACCTTATGCAAAGAAGGTTAGGAAGGCAACAAAAAGTAACATTTTTTAGAAGTTGGGTGCCCCTTATGAAAGAAACAACAAGAGGCCCACACAACCACCTTATGATTCAGTCACATGTTGATAACTCTAATATGGCGACTAATTTGCTTCACAACCAAATCAGTATGCAAATGATAGACATTTTGGTTAAAATTTTGCAAAGCAACAACCTTGACGATAAGCCCCCTAATCCAATTTCTATAGATCCTGATCTAGGCTCATTCTCTAAGGTTGAAAATGACATTGTTTTTAAAATGAATGCCTTGAGAATATATTTTTTTTGGTAGGAGTTATTGTTGTTGCTTTCAACATAGGGCCTGCTCAATCTGTTCTCCACACAAAAGCTATGAATATCATAACAAATGAAGAGGCTTCTTACATTCTTGAAAGTGGAACATGTAAAAATATCCACCAATTTGAATCAAATTAAAAGAAAACTCGATTTTCTAAAGATAACACTTTTTTATCCGATAGTGACTCCCAAACCAAGAAAAGAGATATTATAGAGTCCTTTTCATCAAGAAAATATTTTTTTCAGCCAGAAAATCTTTCTTAAATAGAACACAATTATGATAGAATCCAAATATAGTAGAGCGTATTGGCCATCATGGGGAATCTTCCCGCTCTAGGCACCACGTTGCAATGGCATCTTCTTTGGCTTGGATTTGGAAAAATTCCTGGACCTCTTCATGTTCTATTGCGGTGAACTGCCCATCATATTGGTGAATTTTATCGCGTTGAGCATCGCGTGGCACTGACTTCTCTGCTTTCTTGGACTTTAGTAAATTTCTTGGTTGATATCTATTCCATCGTGGTGCCCTGTCGAAATTTTACTACATTGAGTACCGCATTATGGTGACTTCTTGTCTCCGGGACTTGGGGCCAAAACTCTGAGGTTCTTCAACTGAGGCACCATGTCGCTCCTTCTAATGGACTAGATCTCTCTGTGATGGGCATCACTGCATGATGACTTTGCATTTTCTCAATACTTAGCCAACTATTTTCATTTTTCTTCCATTCTTGGGTAAATTCACCTACAATCAACTATATTCACAGTGTATTGATGTTTCTTATGTTTTAATTCAGAATAAAATATTCCTAGTGTTCTAAAAGAGTCTCTTATTTTAGTCTAAATAAAGAAAACATTTTGTTATGTTGAAGAACATACCTAAATTTGGACAAATTAATATCATAGATTTATGATAATTTGTAAAAAACATATGCTTGTGATAAGTAGGATAAATCAAAAAAACAAATATGTCAATTTTTCTTACTAATATTACAAGGGTATCAAACTTTTTAATTGCATTATTATTTAAAAATAATTTTTTTAACATTTGACTACGTATCATTGAATGAATTAATAGCATGCCTAAATTAGTCAGTTATATCATAATCAATACAAGTTAGGTGTATTTGCTACTAAATCAAAGTCAAACAAGGTAACAATAAGCATAAAATAGCTTGAAAAAATGCATAAATCATGAATTTAAACCACTTAATTCGTTTGAGTGGGTGAACATAATCTAAATTGGATAATGTTTCAAGTGTCTAAAGTAATGACCGCTTGAATACTTAAGCATAATTTTGCTTAAATAGATAGTTGCTATAGATGTAAAGTCTGGTTTTAATTAGAAATCTTCATAGAGGCACACTCCGTCAAGACCTACTGGCTTCGATCAGAGGTAAATGCCAGAGTTATAAGTGATTCGCGTAGAATTGCTTGTAAATAAATTCCCACTATGAAAGATGGGATATGACATGGACAAATATGTACTAAGTGTCTGTTTGACTTATTTAAAGCAGTTTATAAGTTGAAATTAACTTATAAGTCAATAGCCCAACTTCTTCTTCTTTTTTTTTTTTGGGGGGGGGGGGGGGGGGATTACCTATCTATACATCTTTATTTATCATATTTTCTATTATTTCCTACCATTTCAAAATATTTCAAAAATCCCCTTTTTTCCTCCAAAACACAAATCATCCGAATACATTACTCCACAACTCCCAAATTCGCGTTTTCTCTTCCTATTTTCTCTCCTCCAACCTCTTTCTATTTTCATTCCCTCAATCACAACAATTACAATATTGAATTTCAAATTGGTTCTCTCTCCAGTCAATCAATTTTAACTTATTCCATAGTTAATTCTTCTTCTTCTCCAACTTACAGTTCATCTTTGTGTTTTATTTTTTTAAAATTTGTCATATTCAAAATTTTGATAGCATCAGGAGGAATTGTTCGTTGCTAAAGAAGGGATGTATACTGGTCAGTTTATTTATTCTAGAAAAAAAGCTAATCTTATGGTTGGTAATATACTTGCTCTCAGATCTATACCTGAAGGTGCTGTAGTTTGTAACGTTAAGCATAAAGTTGGTGACTGAGATTTTTTACTAGATGCTCTGTTGATTCATTGGTTTGAATGTATCCTGATTCTGCATCGTCAGATACATATAAACCCTAATTTTGTTTGTACAATGTGTTGTTCCTTTAATGTTAAATTCGTATTTAGCTGATATATAATTATCAAAAGAAAATGTATCAAATGCATTTTATCAAGTTATAAATTTCACATGATGAATTTTTAAAATTATTTCATCTGATACAAAATATGATGGACTTGATACATCATACTCTTAGTGATACATTAAGTGTATCAATTTTAAATGAACCTATCTCCAAATATATAATGTATTTGATACATAAGTATATTGAGCTTTTGACTGCATCTATGTGTATTATGCACACATATACATTAGTGAAGTTCCAGTGGTGGTCCTTAGCACCCCTTATCATTTCTATTGCATGGTCCTTAGCATGACATGTATCTGATACATATTCACTGCAATGTAATTGATACATATTAATTGCAATATTTCATATTAATAGGTACTCTGTATTACATGTATTCAATACACATTACTAGCCATGATACGTTCATACAAATTATTGTTACTTACTCATTCGTTGGTAACAATACATGTATCTGATACTTAATAATGACAACACGATAATGAACAAATATAAAAAAAATACATTACGGACAATCTTTACTTCTCTAATGTATCTGGTAATAGTACACTACTTAGCAATTTACGACTGATGTTAGGAATAGTAATGTATCAAGTCTTATATATCCAGATCGAAAATAAAAATCTAAAAAATCTTTGGACATGATACATTCATAAAGGTTATAGAGCCTATATTTGATACCTAATAACTACCACTCATTAATGTATAGACCTAAAATCAAACACCTTATGGACAAACTAATGTATACAATATCATAACAACAGTGTATCATGATTTATGTATTCATCTCAACATCATATAAAAAAAATCTACTACACAATATAATACATGTGTTGTATCGTTCATAACTCACCTCGTTTTTCCAGATTCATGAATGTCTCAACAAAATTGAGATATTCATGATATATCTCTATAATTCTCAATGATTTTGAAAGAAATTTTTACAATTTGGGTGAAGCCGTAGTTTGTCCAACAACTATTCCATCACTTTTGTATCATTCATAACTCACATCGCTTTTTTATATTCCTGAATGTCTCAACAAAATAGATACATTCATCATGTACCAGATAATTTTTCTAATTTTTTTTGAATCTGGAAAGATTTGGAGGAGATGTGAGAGAAGGAATTTTGAAATTTGAATTGTTTGAAATTGTTATGACTTGGGAGAGATTGACATCAACGTGATTTGTGTTGATTTGTGGATTTCATATTAATGCTTATGATTTATTTTCCTTTTAATCGAAACAGAGCAGCTAATTAATGTATCAATTGTTATGTATCACGCATATTGAGATGTATTCGGATGACTCATATTTTAGGAAATTTTTATAAATTGAAAAAGAGCAGGAATAAGATGTAATTTGCTTCTTACACTATGGGATTTATGTAAGTTATACTTTTTTTACTTATAAGTTGCTTTAGATAAACTAAGCGCCTAAATTAAACAAGCCCAATTATTTTTGGGGCTTATTTTAAGCATAAAATGATTAAGTTGGCCAACCAAACACTCAAAAAAATTGAAAACAACTTATAAACTGTTTTTAGCAACTTATAAGCCAATCCAAACGGGCTCTAAGTCGCGTGAGAATAGATTCAAGTTTAGTGTATTTCATGTGTTGCTTATTTATGCTTCATGATTTGAGTTTCAACTTCAGTATATGTATATTTTCACTATACTTGTACTGTTTAATTGCTTTTATAAATCATCCAAAATTTTAAAACTTGCCCTAAGACAACCCTATGTGGATCCTATATTACAAGCTTAAAAGAATTGCTACTAAACTTAGTATTTGGTCTAAAAATTTTTTTGGTGATATCAATGAAGTTTCTCAGAAACTTGAACTTGAGATTGATACCCTTGAAAGGGCTTTGTTGGTTGACAATAATGATACCAATAAGACCAGTCTAAATAAATTCAACCCTTCATTTTGAGCATTTGTACTCTATTTCATATTTTTATACTTTTGTACAGCTTGGTATTATGTAATAACCCATAACTTAACATACGTTTGCAACTCGTAAACACTGATGCATCAATGTGATTTGGAGAGAATATTATTAAAATGGTTATGAATACCAAGTATTTTTTATATTAAGTCATTTGAAGTGTTACACCAAAGTTATAAGTCAAAGAGACCATTAAAGAAAAGGTTCGAGTTTAAGGGTCATTTCGGAGGAATATTTCAAATGATTTCATTTATCATCTAACTTTGAATGAGCATATATTCTAATATATAAGGAGTTAGAAGGCTTACAATCACTTTGTTTCAGTGATATATTTAATCAGACTGAATATGCCTATCAAGTTAAAGGTATTTGAGTCTAGTTTCCAGCAAAATGAACCGCTCATCATCAATGTGACTTTGGAGTAAAATTAAAGTTATGGAAATTCTATGACAAATACACGCACTTCTCAATCACTGCGGGACATGTGACACTTTAAAAAAAATCAGCCAAAGTTGTTGTTTTTATAATAGAACTCAGGGATTTCATTTCCCATTTAGTACAGAAAGTGTTGGGACTATTTTCAAGTGCGTTCTTCAAGTCTTGATCATCTCCAATTCTCCCAAGTTTAAGGTTAGTTGATTTCTTCAAGAATCAAGTGTCTTCCTCTACAATGATCATAAATATATACTTAACTAAGTATTTTCTTAAAGGAAAATGTGTTGTTCTTGAAGAGTACAAAGTGTAAGGAGTGGTTTTAATTTCCACAGAGGTATGGCCTCTTAAAATTGGCACCAACTTTCACTTAGATACCTAAATCAGGAGATGTTCATTTTTAGACACCTAATGTAAGGGTCTGATGTGTCATTTTGACACTTTTTAAATAATCTGAAGTTGGAGTCTAGAGCGTGTATTACACTTTCCTTCACATAGATCAGTTGACCAATTATATCCTGCCAACACTACCAACTTTACACGTCATATAACTTTAAGATTAAATGGTCAAAAGTTGATCTTCAACACTGTCTCTCCATTGTCTCTTCAGTTCAAAGGCGAAACCCTTTTCAAGTTCACCGATCAAAACCTAGGTAAGTGTATGAAAGTTCAATCTTTCTTGATTTTCATTCAATTCTTAGTTAGTACTAACTATTATGTTAGTTTGTGTTGCCAATTTCCAGGTTTAAAGGTTGAAATCAAGTGTTGGAGATTGCATTTTTGTTGGGCTTTGACATTTCTATCAACTACTTCTTGTGTTTGCATGTTTCATCCTTGAAGAAGAAGGTGTATGTTCTGGTTGTGTCCACTCTCTGTTAGCATTTTATAACTAGGTTTTTTTTTTGAAATTGCACTGATAAAGTAAAGGGCTTTTTGGGTATTTCCTTTTTGTGATATGGACGACTATATATTAACATGTTTTTATTATGGGGGTCATGTTATTGCAGACCCTAACCCTACTTACAAAGGAGAAGTAGATGTATTTGTCGTTGGCATTGATAAAGATTATTTTATTCTTGTTGAGTTTCTTTCATACACTAAAGACCTTGGATACACAAATGTGAAGGGTTTTTACTGTCAAAATGAAATTAACAATGAATTTGTCCAAGTTACTTTTGATATTCAATTGTTAGACTATGTGAAAGACTTAATAGATGGTGATGACTTTCATGTTTATGTGGTCCATGAAATTGATGAGTTAGAGGAATTGCCAACTCCATCTGGTCTTTTACCATGATAAGACTCTGTTGATGTTGGAAATATGGAGAATGAGGCTGTTTCAGATGTGAATGAGTCAGATCTGCAAGTAGTGACTCAGATATAAATGTCATTCCTAATGAAGATAGTTCAGATGTTGATGAAAAATTGAGATCCTTTAGATTTGAAAGGAGGAACAAAAGAAATCTTAATCCTAAGAGAAAAAAGAAAGTACCTGAAGAAATATCAGTAGGTGAAGCTGGTATTGATAGAGGCTTTGAAGATATTGGAAGAAATAAGAAGGATAGATATGTTGGCAGATTAGGAGGAGATGAAGAGTATATTGATAGCTCAGACTGTGATAGTGATAATAGCACAAATGTATTAGATGTAGTAGCTGTTAGGGGTGTTGATCAACCAGGAAGAAGGACGAGTAAAAATGTTAGGTATGTTGCTGAATGTGAAGTCTCTATTTTTGAACTTGGAATGATTTTTGAAAATGCTAAACAATTTAAAAAGGCTTTGGCAAATTATGTAGTAGAAAATAATTATCAGATTAAGTTAATGCCTAATGAAATTCATAGAGTGAGGGCTAAATGTAAATTCAAAGAAAAATACAAATGGTTGTGTTATGGTGCAATTGATAGAGATTGTAGTAACTTTTTGATCAAGAACTACCATCCTATACATAAGTGTTCTTCATCAAATAAGAACAAAATGTGTATAAGTAAATTCCTAGCAAACAAATTCAGGGATGAAATAAATAAACAATCATCCATAAAGATTTGGGAAATACAAGAATTATGCAGAGAGAAGTTAGGATTATATGTTAGTAGGACCATCTGTTACAAGACAAAGCTAATGATTCTTAGAGAATCCATGGGTGACTGGAATATGGAATTTGCAAGATTATGTGATTATGCTGAGGTTATAAAACAGATCAATCCTGGTAGTTCTGTTTTTTTAAGAATGGATAGAGAAACTGCACCAGAAAAGAATTTGTTTGTATACTTCTATATGTGCTTGGATGCATTAAAAAGGGGGGTGGAAAAAAGGATATAGAAGAATAATAGGATTTGATGGATGTTTCTTAAAGGGTGCTTGTAAGGGTGAACTTCTAGTAGCAGTTGGCAAGAATGGAAACAATCAGATGTTTCCTATAGCCTGGGTAGTTGTAGATAAGGAAACTAAGCATAGTTGGAATTTCTTTATCAATTAATTGAAAGAGGACCTGCAGTTGGGTACTGGATAGGGTCTTACTATGATGGTAGATAAGCAAAAGGTAATTACATATTACATTTGCTAAAGCTATTAGATTATCTATTAAGTATTGAATTGCATTTTGTTTTCTTTGCAGGGTTTTCATGCAGTTGTTGATGAACTGCTATCAAATGCTGAAGTTAGAAGGTGTGCTAGACATGGTCTAATTGGAATCAAACCTGGAAGAGAGAGGAAAGGAGAAAACAATTCTGGAGATATTGAAAGGTAAGTTTTGAAGTGAAGTTCAAGGATGAGCTTCATAAAATGAGCAAACTTGGTAAGGATATTTGTGTTGACCTATTGCATTATCCAAAGGTGTCATGGGTTAGGACATTCTTCAAGAGCATTCCAAATATGATGTAGTTGAAAATAACATGTATGAGACCTTTAACTCATGGATCATATCATGTAGATACAAATCTATAATAACCATGTTGGAGGAAATTAGGAGAAAGATAATGACAAGAACTGTGGACATGATTAAGTTTGCCAACACCTGGATATCTGATATTGTACCTATGGCTAAACTTATCTTAGAGGAGAATAAGGACAAGTCTAGGACATGCAAGGTGCTTTGGAATGCTGATGTTGGGTTTGAGATTGGAGAAGGGGAGTACAAGCATACAGTTAACTTGGTTGATAGAGTTTGTAGTTGTAAAACTTGGCAACTGAGAGGCATTCCATGCCAACATGCTATTGCTGCTTTGTGCCACATAGAACAAGAGCCTGAACCTGTTGTGGAGCATTGGTTAAATAAGGATACCTTCTTAAAGGCTTATAGTCATTTCATCCAACCAATTCCAAATATGAAGAATGGCCTAAAACTAACAATCCAAGGATTGAACCTCCTGAACCTAAACCAATGCCTGGCAGACCTGCAAGAAATAGAAGAAAAGGCAAAGATGAACCAAGAAAGAAGTATGGAAAAATGTCCAAACAAGGGGTGAAACAGACTTCTTCCATGTGTAAACAACAAGGTCATAACAAGAGATATTGCAAGGTAACATAATTTATACTTGCTTATGTATTTATTAATCACTTGTTGAATTTTTAATGAACATATATTTTGTGCTTAAATATTCAGGTTGCTGGTCAAAGTTCAGAAGCAACTACCCATAATTCACAATTTACTGGTCAAAGCTCACAAGGAAGTAGCCAACCTGAATAAAAAAACTTCAGTCAACCTGAACCAAAAAACTTCAGCCAACCTAACCAACAACATTCAACCAACTTGTATCAACAACATCAAGCAAGCATGCTTCTTCAACAATAGTTTGTGCTGATACAAGTAGAGTTAAAAAGGTGAATGATACAAGCTCAAGCCAACCACCATCATATGTGGATACAAGTATTCCTTTTACAAGAGGAATAACAAGTCAACTACCTCGGAGGAGAAAAGAAACTATTGGACAAAAGAGAGGAGTTGCAGCAACTGGAGAAGACTCTGCAAGAGGGGGGGACAAAGAAGCCATCATATGGTATATCAAGTAATGTTAGATTTGGTATATTCACAAGTGCAAGTGGAACCCAAATACTCAATGTATGTTGTTTTCTCCTTTGGTTACATACTAATCTTTACTAGTGCAGCTTACTTACTAATTTTGGTTTCTCTTTTTCTGTAAAAACAGCCAGAGACTTCAAGTCAAAGAATTCTACCAACAGGTTCAAATTTTAAGGATGCAAGTTCAACAGGCATAGACCTTGGTTTTAAACCTAGAGGCTTGAGATGAAAAAATAGAGATGCTGTCACTACCTCCCAGTTGCAGCAAATGACAAACAAAAAGAAAAAGTAACAACAGCTTGAAGTTTTGAATACTTTTTGCTATGTAACGCAATCACTTTTGAGGATTGTAACCTTGTTAAACCAGTCCACTGATTATGATATTTAGCATAATGATAACTTTGAGTTTATTGTGGATTATGTTTTGAGTTACATTATGATATTGTTAAATATTTTTGGTATTAAATTGTCATGTCACATAATGCAATTGTTGCCTTGTTTCTCAAATAGAGATGCTGCAGAATACCATTGATGAAGGCAATGAAAAGCTACCATAATATCCAACAATTTATAGGATTTTGAACTTTTAATACGTGAAATATGTATTCACTTCAACAAGATGTGAATTGTGAATTGTATACAATAATAACATCAAAATACATACAAATGTGGCCTAGCTAGAAATTTACAGCAACAATAACAACATGAAGATTCATTTCATCCAAAACATAGACAACTTTACAGCAACAACAACATCAAAATAATACTACACCACCACCAATACCTAATGATAGACCACCACCTATACCTGAACAACACACCACATTTGAACAATTAGGCTTCAATCTCCATATTCCAAACATTACCAACTCAGTAGCGATCACACCAACAATAAATATATTTCTTGCTCGATTTATTTTTTCATCAAAAGCCTTGACTTTCTTCAACAAACCCTAAATCACCTTATTTGCTTGAGGAAGGTGTCGATCTTCATACCAATAAAAAAAATCGCAACCACCTATTTTCTACAAAATCAATCAAAAAAAATAAATTAGAAGCCCACAATTAACAAAAAATATTTATTCCTCTTTTGTTGTACTTACCGGAAATAAATGGAGCTTTAAGATTCACATTGAATAAAAGTTGCAATATATGAGTAAAAATATTAACATAAAAAATTACTTTACCTTTGAAAGTTTACAATTAAAAAATCTACGACCTGAATTTAGTTGGGTCCAAGAAGTCTTTAATAGTGCTTCATTACAATATTTACAATATCGACATTCATACAAATAGGCCATGGAAGAGTTGGAGAAGCTCTACATGGAAGTGTAGGAGGAGAGTGACATGAAAGAGAGAAAAACAAAGAAGAAGAGAAAACTGATTTTTGCCTTTTTCTTTTTCCAAATCAGAGAAACAAGCTAAGAAATTAGGGTAAAAATGAAGAAGACGGGGCATAAATATATAGATAAGAGAGATATGACCGTTATAGGCCTTGTTTGATGCCATATCAGATGAAAAAATAGCTTTTACGTGCCTCAGGTAGATGGAAAACACGCGAGGTGCCAACTGTGTAAAAAGTGTCAAAATGACACATCAGACCCTTACATTAGGTGTCTAAAATGAATATTTCCTGGTTTAGGTGTCTAAGTTGAAAGTTGATGCCAACTCTAAGGGGACACCGATGGGTTAGGCCTAATAAATATGATTCTAAAATATGTTTTAAGTTTAATTTACAGGTAGGACTCACAGAATAGTGATAGAAAGTCGTGAGTCCATGTTTTACCCATTGCAATTGATGTACTTTGTGAGGAGAAAGTATATAGAAGGATGTATTGGACGTTTTATTGATTCAAAGAGGGTTTTATTGTACTATATTGAGATAGTAAGTTTGTTACGATAAAATGGAAGGCTAAGGTATAGAAAATGCAACTTTTATAGTTTTTCCAAGCTTGCCGCTCGCCAAATATTTGATGAAATGCCTAAATTGCTTAAGAATATGTTGTAGCTATTTATATTAGCTCCTATTAGTGTCATTGATGGTAGTATTTCTCTACCAACTTAAACTATGGGCTTGTAAGAGAAATGGGCATTGTTTGACAAAGAACTTACTAGATGGTGTTCGAACGCCATGAGTTTGAGTTTATATGAATATTTTGAATAATTAAGAGGTTAGTTCCTTGTGGAGTAAGGATCTAGGAGTGAGGTCATGAGCTCTCTTAGAAAGTAGAAAAAGAGAAGGGTGTGCCAATATTTATCTATCATAATTATTGAGCTTGTCTCTCATGAATTGTTATTATGTTTTCGGCCTTGTTGTGATTCTTGATTAGCTTATTATACTGCCCTATCTGATGTTATCTTATAGATAAAGTTTCAGCAAAGGAGTTTGATGATACAACGTAAGATAATAAGTCCCGAAGTAACGTATGTAAAGCTAAAACTTCTTTTGCCATTAAGGCACGACCCAGAGTCGCATGGTCCTAATATAAATGTCATATGAGATTACATGAAGTATTACTATTTTGCAAATCTTTCTATGTTTGAAGTCTAAACCTATAGAGTTATAGTACTCTTTTTCTAGTTAGAGAAGTCATATGTTTCACGTCACAATATGTGTCTTCAGTTGAAACTCTTAGAAGTTACAAGGTACATGTGTATCATAAATTTATAGGAACCCGTTGGCCATAGATTATCCATATGTATATAGATCACATAGATATATAAGTCTTAAGCTAAAGAAAATAATCGATAATTGTATCACGAGTATATGATTCATGGGTTACTTATTACAAGCCTTTATATGCAAGTTGAGATTATAACCTACTCTATAGAGTGGGGTGGGTATTTTTAAGACTACTACATGTGACGCTATTTTATGCACAAAATTCAAATAGAGTTAGTTAAAATTTCTCGTCATGGATTCACCTGACTTATACAGGCCTGCAGATAGACCATATAGAAGCCCCGAGGGGCGCACCTTAACAGACCTCATTACCTAGATTTTGAGGTTTCACGCATGAATGTGACAATGGGCTACATATGCCATACATGTGCCACTAATCACCGATACTAGGTCATCATGTGACTTCCTGACAGTTAGTTTTAGAAAAGAGCAAAAAATCTACATAATGAAGTAAAGATGTCACTTAAGCAAATTCTAAAAATTTTATATAAAAATGAACAAGACATAAATGTTAGATGAGAACCCTCGCGATTAGTCATAGTTCCAGTCTGAATTATATCTCCTACATGCATATGCTCAGATTTGCCTATTTGATATCTTACTCATTTGAGCGTTCTTATATGTCTACTTATTATTCAGTCTGCTTTACATATCGATACATGCATGTTTTATATGTACCGACATCTTTATTTTTGGGGCGCTGCATTTCTATTAATGCAGGCTCAAGTACTCAGGACAACAGACATTACCAGTAGACCAGGGACTTCCAGTTTGCCAGTTGGTAAGCTCCACCTCTACTTGGAACTATCAGACACCTAGAACCTATATTTTTCTAAGTATGTTCATATGTTAAAATGATAGGTCGGGGATCTGTCCCGACAAGTTATCAGCTTCCAGTTACAGACTCTTTAGAGGCTTCATAAACATAATTTTGTTTCAGTTGTAAAGTAGCCCAATGAGCCCTTTTGTTACCTATATTTTAGTATGTGTCTTGGTATATGTTTTGTTGCTTATAAGTCTACAACTTTAGTATGAGTTTAATACATATATTAGCATGTTCTCGTATTAGTCCTCGATGTCCGCCCTTTTTTAGTTGGGGGCGTGACATATTACTTCCTCTAGTTCATAATAATTATTTTTTTGAATCTTTTTTCAATGTTCAAAATAAAGTTAAGGCATAATATATAAATGTATCCTTTAACTTGGTCTCATTTCACATTTATGTCCTTCAACTTTGGGTGTCCACAAGCACATACTTAAATTTATATAAAGTTGAACAAGTAGACACATGAATCCTATGTGGCATAATACATGTAGGACACAAATTGCCATGTAGGATGTCAAGTAGGACGTGCGTGTCTATTTGTTCAATTTTATACAAGTTTAAGTGTGTACTTGTGCACACCCAAAGTTAAAGAGCATGAATGTGAAATGAGGCTTAGTTAAATGACATATTTATGTTCAAGAGAGTATGTTCAAGAGAGTTGTTGAAAATTTCATCAATTTTCTAGGAGACAAGTTCAAGAGAGTTAATTGCTCATATTTATGATTTTACTTTGAATTATTTCTATTTTCAAGAATAGTTTGAGACTAATTAAAAGGACAAAAGTGAAAAGTGGTGTTCAATTTATGCCGTAATTTTTTTCTCTAAATGGGTGTGCAATTGCCTCATAAATTTAGTTAATATAGACTAAAGAGAGTATTTTTTGACTCATTGGATAGTTTAGGTTAAGACAAGAGGAGCTCATGAAGATTCTTTTACGCCATCTTATTTTAAAAGGCTTAGAAGACAAATTTAAGAACTTAACTACTCTTTTTGAGTGTTTATGCATTAAAGTGTGATTGACACCTTATATAAGTCATTGCGATAAAGCCTATCTAAATTGATTTCTGCTTTCTGAAACTGTTGTGATATAAAGATGATTAAGAAGGTTAGCAGGTAAATGAGAAGTTAGTTAGAAGGAGGGGTATATTAGTCATTTGCCAATTAGCAGTTAAAATTAACTAACTAACAATTAGTTAGAATAACAAAATCTGTTTTAGAAGCTAATCACTGTGATTTATATAGCAGTGAGCTAGTGTAATTTGATGAGAAATATCGATGTCAACACAATGAAATAATATTGCTGCTGTTACCCTTTCTCTCTTTCTTTTTCTTCTTTCTTCATCTTCTTCTGTTCTCTCAAAATACAGATCAGAAACACCAAAATCTCTCCACACAAAGCTTCAACGAAGAATCCCTATAGCTTCTTGTTGATTTCAACATCCATTTTGACATCATTTTGCTACAATGTTAGTTCAACCTAATCCCAAATTATCCTCAACACTTATGTTTGTCCACAGCAACATAAAACACAATAATTCAATTTTCACCATGTTATAAATCATCGTCTAAAGTTGTACTAATGGGGGTTCATTTAAGCATTCAAAAAGTGTCTAAATTTTAGGTGCATTAAAGTAATGCTTATGATCAGACCAAATAGTTGATGTAATGTCCTTTTGTCTTGCCCGTCCATATTTCAGTAAGTACTACTCTTCTAAATTTGGTTTGTACTTATATATATGAGTTTGAGTTATTTAATACTTTCTTAGTTTTAATTTGTTTGTCCTATTTTGATTTGCCACAAAATTTAAGAAAATAAAGAAATTTCTGAATCTTGTTGTATTAAATTAATTAATATATATCAAATTTATCACAACATCCTTTAATCTTGTGATCGTAAGTATGTCATGTGAAAAGTTGGAATTAATAAGTTATCAAGAAAGAAAAGAAATATTCTTTTTAAAATGATTTTTTTTTTAAAATAAAATAAATTAAAATGAAAGAAGTATTAAAAGAGTATTCTCGGAGTATATTACTTTGCCCAGAAACTAGACCATGCAAATTGCATCAGAGAAGTTAAGGGATCAACAAATGAAAGGGGAGAAATGTTATAAACACCAAATTTCTATTAATATTGCACCAGATATCATATATTGAAGTATAAAACTTAGTTATATATAGGCAATAAAATTTCATTTTTAACATGACATGACATGTAGAGTGGATAATCATCTTATTATTCACATATTCTTGTAAGGACAAAGTTATCGGGGAAAGCATATGACAAAGCAAGAAGTTCATGAACTCTCCTTAGACCTATTAATTGACTTTGGGAGTGTGGAAATAAGTTAAAGATTATTAATTTCCCATGAAAACTGACAGAGAAAGAGAGAGCTTTATTTTGCTTAAAAAGCACTAGTATTATAATTTATTAGCCATAGACATTGGTAATAATTACTAATAATAAAACAGGTTACGAAAGCGGGGATAGCTCAGTTGGGAGAGCGTCAGACTGAAGATCTGAAGGTCACGTGTTCGATCCACGTTCACCGCATTTCAGATTTCCTTTTTTCCTTCATCTGACTACAGAGAGCAGTTTACTGCTTTGGTGTTTCACATTTTTGGAGCCAAGTAAACGGAGTGAGAGAACACGCGTTATATTGTATTCTTCAAAAGGCTGTTTCCAAGGCTACTAACAAACTATAAAAAGTAATAGATAGTCTCATATAAATCGAAAAAAAAGAAACTACAAGAATATTAAAAAAAATTACAACATATATTAAATTTCGAACCCATAAAATGAAAAGCATAATGAGTTCAATCTTCGATCTGCCTCTGAACAATACGTACATGTTATCTTTGAAACTTGGCGCATAGAGAAATTTGAGAAAATTGGATTCTAAGGCTTCGCTTCTGCTTGTTCTTCTTCTTGAAATTGTTGTCTGCAGAAGACTTGGGATCACGCAAAACACAAACGTCTCCATTGCAGACGAGTTGGCTGGACTCTGAGTCTGACGACTCAGAGAAACAGCTGCAAAAATTGAACAAAGCCATAGAAAGTACTGATGAAATATGGATACGTGTGTTCAAATTTTCTGATGAAATGAGGGGTCTTGTGGCACTATATATTATATATAATATATGTGGATGGGACAATCAATAATAATAATAATATAATATGAAAATGAAGTGCATTGAATTATTCCAGCTTGTTTCCTTTAATAATTTTCACTGCATTGAATTGTTCCAGCTTGTTTCCTGCAATTTCCATGTAAAGATCGTTATCTCAATTAGAGTCAATTAAAACGAGCCATGACCATGGGGTGTGTTAATTTGGTACATAGGAAGGAAAATGCTTTATCAGATATTTGATAACTAAGCAAAAATATTATCTCAAAAGCATTTTATATGATTTATACAAATACTATAAGAGTGTCGATGGAGGGTAGGAGTGTGGGGGTGGGATATGTTGGAGGGTAGAGAGGAAATAATTAGTACGGAAGTTATTTATGAAACTTATTTTTGCTACTTTTACTAGATAAGTCATTTTTTTTTATTTTAAAGAATATATTTTCCTAGAGAAAATATTTTTGAAAAAATTTCGACCAATCAAATATGAAAAAATCTGAAAATATTTTTCTCAATGCCAAACACACCTTAAATGTTCATCATGGACGGAGCCACCTTAGGCGGAGGATAGTTCAGTGCACACCTTCCATTAAAAATTATATGACATAAAGAAGTTAAATATTAACGATTATATATGTATATTTAATTTCACACATTTTTATCATAATCCACGAAAAAATTTGCACACTCTTAGCCGAGTTCTGGCTCCACTACTAACGTCCATACCAACATTATAATTAAGACCGGTCGTTGCAACTATTCACGTGTGAAATAAATGTGTTATTTCCTCTTTAAAAACCAAATTAAGTGTGAATAATTCATTTTGATTAACAAGGGGCTAGGTCAACACCCATATATAAACAGATGTACGAAAAGTTATTAACTAATCAGAATAATAAGTCCAAATGTTCAATGGGTGAAAGTTTGCATAGAAAATTCAACGTTGTACCAACCAATCCACTTTTTAATTTCTCAATTTTCCTATTTGTCTCGATGTGCTTTCTTTAATTGATAACGTATATGTGCTTCCCTCGTGATTAGGAGTGTGTAAAAATTAAATTAATCGATAAATTGAAAAAAAAATGTATTGGTTTATTATTAGGAAAAATCACACCACACATCTATTTAAGGATTTATATTACAGCTGAATGAACTTTTGTGCAATTACTATTTATAAATTATTAATTATAGACTTTAACAGATTCTTATAATTCAACTATTTAAATTAATTATTTAAACATATTAAATCTTTTCACAATTAATAAGAAAGAGAAAGTAAAAAATGATGCATTAATTATGTGTAATAATATTCATTACAAACAAGGAATCATTTTTCCTTTTTCAACTGACAACCCCCCCCCCCCTCCCCCATGTCTCTAATACAACTACCTCCGTCAACTTCTTTGTAATTTCTCTTTCTTTAATTTGTATTTCTTCAGCCCCCACCATTTTTAAAACGTAATTTTCAATTAGTGTATAGATGAGTTCTGTATAATGGAGAAAACCCAAAAAGTTGATCATACACCTCGGAAGAGTCCCTTATTTATAGAGGACGAAGCTACGGTAGAGATTGAACCACCAAGTTTTAATATATTAACCCAAACACCAGTAAAAAAAATGACAGTTCAATTCTGATATAACATACCATATTCATACATTGTTTCAATTAAGTTTCTTGTTATATTACCACTAAGTATTTTTCAACTTGTAGGCCAGTGTGATACCAACAATAGATTTTTTAATTTTTCCATATTGTTATACTTAATTTTCATTTTAAGAGTTAGATTTCATACACAATAATACACGAGTATATTATTAAGCCTACAAACGGGGTACAAAGTTAATTAAATTTCAAATTAAAGCTAAGTTTATACCAAACTTATTACGTCCAACATTCAATAAATAATAGATACAAATGACATTAATCACGTTTCATACACAAAATAAAACTAACATGACATAATTAATTATAAATTCATTACCAAAAGAGCACCAAAAAAATACCAACATGTGTTTGTCAAACTAAAATAAATCTAAACATAATAATTCTTAATTAACTTTCAGGAACATAATTCCTAGACGTCTTCCTGTTGTGACCCTTTCGATGACATGTGTTGTAGATGACCTTAGCCTTCTTAAATTTAATATCACCAACTCCCTTCCAACGTACAATAGCTGACCACCCTACCTTTCTCCTAAATCCAGGTGACATCTGTTATGCCCTATTTTTAACCGAGGTTAGATAAAGCACAACATATGGACTCTGAAAAAGATTAATTATTGTATGGAGTCGCCACCTAATTTATTTAGGAAAATAAGGAAAACCTATTTGATGCATGACCTGTATGACTCACGTTTCAATCTGCGAAAAAACAGTTTAGATTCTAGGTAAGGGTTTACATTATTCCAAAGGGAAGGTGTTAGGCATCATTCGAAATCCACAAAATGTGGTACCCAACTAGACTTAATTCATCAAAAAGGGAGGAGATAAAATTATTATTTGCAAGTATAACAAACATATATATAAAAATATATACACTAAAATTGTATAAGAATATATGTATATATAAAAAAAAGTATGTACTAAGTAAGTAAAGTATATTATCACCAATTATGTGTAGAAAAATATGAGAAAGGTATATGTATATAAAAAAGATAGTTTTTATGCAATATTAAAAGAATAACCCTTTATTCATATGAACAAAGAACTCTTTTATCATATGAAAAGAAAAATAATTTTGAATATCATTTGCAGAAAATATCTCCGAATATTTATACAGACACTTGGTAAAATATTAATAATGAATAAATTATTATCAAAATAATTTTAAAATATGTGTGTATATATACTACAAAAAATAAAATTCTATTTTATAGTAAGCTCAGAGGCGTAACTGTAATAAGTGTTACATCCCTATTAGAACGTCATGGGGATCCGTAAAAAATCAATTCAATTGTTCAAAAGAGATTTTAAAAGAAAATAGTTTAATTTAAGGAGTCACCATAATTTTAGGATAATTAGAGACCATTCAATTATTTAAAAATGTCTACAAATTCAATGAATCCTAAGTAAGGGGTTCAAGTTATTTCAAAGGGAAGGTATCAGCATCCTTCGAAATCCACAACTGCAGGTCCCAGCTAAACTCAGCTTTTAAATTGAGGAGATGAAAATATTGCGCAAATATGTAATGAAATATACATAAAGAATAAATTTAAACAATAATATAAGGAACGACCTAATGTTTTCCTAACGTCAATAATATACACAATAATAAATTAAACATCTTATTCGAACTTAATTCGAATAGCTTTCTCAGGAAGCAATTCTGAGTACCTGTAAAAGACTTAATAGAAGTGTTAGTAAGGAATAAATATGATAATGATGATGATGATGATGATGATGATAATAATAATAATAATAATAATAATAATAATAATAACTAAAAATAAAACCCGTCTTATAAACATGGAAGACCTTGGAAATCGACGGTAATTTCTTCATCGACCTATTAAGTGTAATCTCTATTTAATATGATGAATTATAATAATAATTAAAAATGATAAAATTATTTCAATAAAATAGCGTGAAAGCCATGACAACCAATAATTGATGAAACAATCGACATAATAGAGACAACATATAAGATATTTGAGAAGTGAAACAATAATAGCGTAATTAATAACATAATAAAAAATACACTAGATAAAAGATGTAAAATTCAAACCAACAACAATAATTCAACAAAAAATAGTAACATAAACAAAATAACAAAAGAAAAAAAAACAACTAGTGAATATTTACATCATCAAGCACCAACACCCACAAAAATAAAGGTACAATATGACAAAAAAAATAAGTGAGAAGATTTTATCAATTAACTTAAACACATGATAATATAAAAAATAAAATAGTAATACTAAAGTTAATGACAAGTGAATTAACCTAGCTTTAGTATATCCTACATAGTCAAAAAGAATAAAAAACAATAATATCAACATCCATTAAATAAGAAATCATGTATTAAAGAAAATAAATTATTACTAATCATCAATTATAATCCTTTGATGAATAAATATAGTCAAAACAAATAAAGTTAAACTATTAGCAAAAGTAGTCAAACAAAGTTAAAAATAGATACAAGATAACTATAAATAAATAAAGTATACACTAATCATCAATTATAATCCACCAATAAACAAAAGTGATGAATAAATATAGCCAAAACAAATGAAGTTAAACTATTAACAAAAGTAGTCAAACAAAAATAAAATAATAATTTTCACTCAACAAACAATAGATATCACTAATACAGAGATATAATGGAGACAACAACAATAAAGTAAAAAAATAATAATAAAAAAATCACAATAATTATATCTATCATAAAACAAAGTAGATCAAAACTATCTATCTTTTAAACAATCAATTAAAATAATCAAAAGCAAACATATATGACAATAAATATCACTAATAAAGAGATATAATGGAGACAACAATAATAAAGTAAAAAAAATAATAGAAACACATCACAATAATTATATCTATCATAAAACAAAGTAGATCTATAAACAAAAAAAAGAAAGTAAAATAACAATGGAAAAAAAACAAAAAAAAAAGGAGAGATAAAGTTGTGTTACTTGTTAGTTTCTTACCGAATTTACCATCGCGATAGCTATTTGTTGTTTCCAAAAGATGGAGCCACCCGGAGGTTATTGATTTAACACTATTGGACTTTGTTTTAACTTGCAAAATATAACGTCTAATATAAACTTAAACTAAAATTTCCGTCTTTTTAAAATGGGGAGGCCTCGAAAATCGACGGAAAGATTTTTTCATTGGCCAATTACAATTTGAACTATATATAAATTTGAAGTAATATTTCATATTATCACTTAAGGCTATACAACAACAACAACAACAACAAACAACAACACTTAAGGCTATCAAAACAGTAAATCCGACCAAAAATGTACCTCATGTTGTATCTAAAATTTGAAACTCCAAACGGCAAAACTGGACTTTATGTCCTTCATGAAAGTTGTAGATATATGTCTTAAGCTTGCAAAAGGAAAAGAATCAGTACAAAATACATTTTGTACAAAAATATATGATCAAAATACTAGCGGTTGTACATGCTGGAATTTTAAATAAAAAATCTGGACAAAACTTGTCCTATGTTGCGTCCTATTTTTCGAACCAATAACAGCAGATCTAGGCTCCAACATAAACATAAAAGTTGTAGGTACGTGTTTCATCTTTCCAAAACATATTTATTTACTAAAAACAAAGATCTATACAATGAGATACGTCAAAATTACTAACAGCTATGCAGTTTCAAAAAATCGAATTTGATTTACTTACCACAAGAGAGGAGTTGCTTTGTTCTAGATGAAAGGACAAGCTTCTTTTGAGACTTTTTGAGGGAGAAAAAGAGAAGATAATGGAGAAAGTGGTGTATTTTTTAGGAAGAAAAAGAGAAAAGAATGGACAGAGTGGTGTGTTTGTGAGGGAGAAAAAGAGAAGATAATAGAGAGAGTAGTATGTGTTAGTCTTCTTTTGAAAGAAGAAAAAAAAATAAGATTGTCTTCCTTTTAATTTATGTAGGATTAGTCAAAAGGAGATGGATGATTGGAATCAATATTCTAAATTAATAACCAATGAAGTAAATAATAATATTATTTATATAATAATAACAATAATAAAATTTTAAATATTATACCAAATGTAAGCTCAAACATACAATAAATAAAAATTTAAAGAATACACATTTAATTAAATAACAATCGAAAAATGGGTTATAGGTCGGTCAAAATTGGATGTCAACACTAAGTTACGAATTAATTAATTAAAATAAAATCTTTTTGAGATTATTTTTGAATAATGATAAAAAGTAATAAATTATATAAATAATTATATATAACTATATATATCATTCAAAAATTATAAAATGACAAAGTTATTTTAAAGTATTTAAAATATTATTTTTTGGATTTTTAAAAGATTAATTATTTCAAATTGTTTAAAATTGGAGAAGCTCGATGATTAATTTGCATTGTGGAGGATCGATGTCAACATGGATAAGAATCCTATTATTTACGAAACTAAGAATGTTTATTCATAAATTATTTTAAAAAATGAGAAAACAAATTCATGAAAATGCTAAAAAATAAGGATAATTATAAATAAATAAATAAAATTAAAACTAAAAAAATGTGTAAAACAAAATATTATATTTTGTGTTTTTTAACGATCAAGTAGCCTGAAGACGTTAATTTTGAATACAGAGAGCCAAAATTGGGTGTCAACAACATCAATTTAGGTTCCAACAAGTATCTTGGTATATCCCAAGTATTTTCGCACGAAAGAGGCTTAACTGAAATTGCGTATGCGTCTTGAAAATTCTTATTGTTGTAATACGAAGAGCAATAATCTTCTTCATCTAAGAACAGTAATGGCATGACCGCAAGACATCTCATTAAGTTGACAGCGACCACAACTACACTTTCTGCTACGGATACACACAATATATCACTTAGGTCCATCAGTAACAACATGCCAAACCCATACCACTAATTCAATGTATACAAAATTTATACATTATTTATACAGCACGCATACCAACCAACACCACATACTTGGTAAAATAAAATAAAAACTCAAATTTATTTACAAATTCATACAAAAATTACTATCACCAAAAAAGTAACAATCATGCACAATTCCAAACTAAAAACACAAAAAACACTATTATATCATGGATATACAGAAAAAAGAAACATATATTATACAAAATTTATATTATTTTCATACAAATTATTAACATCGCAGCATACTAAATTTACACAACTCATACTTACAATTCATTATTTAATCAAATTATACACAATATTAATACACACTATATTCACACTAATTATTTCAACTATCGTTAGACATAAACTGAACCCCGATTTTCAACTGTATGAATGACAAATTTTTTTTTCTATCACTAACGTTATGCAGAAAATATTATTTCATTATTAACTCTTACGTCCACTGAATTATTACAAAATTTCTAATATGTTAAAATTAGTTTAACATTACGAATAATGAACAATCAAAACTATACACTCAAC
The DNA here is from genome assembly GCF_947179165.1 of Solanum dulcamara. NCBI lineage: Eukaryota > Viridiplantae > Streptophyta > Magnoliopsida > Solanales > Solanaceae > Solanum > Solanum dulcamara. Next base: position 11,473,696 of record NC_077246.1, on the reverse strand, counting down.
AAAAACGAATGAAACTTTTCATCGCAAAAAAACTTTTTAAATGAAAATGGAAACCAAAACACTGAATAACATACCTGTAGAATCCCACCTTCCACTATGTTGAATATGTATTGATAAAAAAAACCTTTCACTTTCCATGATAATTCAAATATTTTTTTTTCAAAATGATGAAAAGTCATTGAATGGAGGAGCGAGAGATACGTTGGAGACAAAAAATTCAAATAAAAATTGCAGTTTTGGAAAATATCTCACAAGATTTTCAATTGATTGAGAAAATAAAGGAATTTAATTTCAAAATCAGTTATTAGAATCCTAATTGAATGCTAATTCTGTATTACCATTAATATATTTATTATCATTTTCATTAATTTATTACAATTTTCTTTATTTGGTTTATTAATTCTTTAATTAATGCATAATATTTTAAAATATGTTATAACGTGAAAGTTTTTAACTGCTACAACTTGAAAGTTATAATCTACTGTCACAACTCAAAATTTCGTTAAATATGACATTTAAAAAAATTTCACTTATTATTATTGGGTTAACAGGTTTTTAATGGTTTCATAAAAAATTATCGGGTTATGGTCCGATATTGGTTTTTAATATTTGATTATTGGGTAAATCAATAATCCATTAAAATTATAGTAATTTACTACATTATCCCTACATAAATATTAAATATTAATATCAGTACCTTATGAATTACTATTTTTGCTCTTTAGCTTTAATTCACATTATTGTCATAGTTCTTTAATTTGTGTTGCACTTGAATACTTCTTTCATGGTAGTTACTATTATTTCTATTTTATGAGCATTATGTAAAGTTATATTATTGTTCTATCACACCAAATTATTGGAGAAATCATATATTTATTTTATGAGTATTTTTTTATTGGCTAAACCGAAACCGAACCGTTAAGGACAAATAACCGATAAACTGAAAAACCGATAAGAAATATCTTATTGGTTTGATTATTGGTTTAGCATATTTAAAAACTGAAAATCGATAAACCGAACCGAACTGATCGATACACACCCCTACTTGTGACTCTTCCGCAGTTGGAAATGTCATTGCCTTTTAACCACGTAAATAAGTCTTTAATATTTAAATTGTAATGACTCTTTAGTTTTTTTTCTCTTAATTGTGTTATTTTCAGCGTTTAGAACTTTTCGATAGTGACCCTAAATCATTTAGGACTTATCAGGACTGACAGTTCGGTCATCTAGTCGTTCGTTTGATTTTTATGCGAGTTTTTATATTTTGGAGCTTCTGAAGTTGAAACGGTTGTCCGAATCAAAACTTCAGGAAGACGACCTCCTTTGAGTTTGAAATATCGAATTTGATGAGGTAGCATAGGTCATTTGCGTACACGGGGTTTCAAACGAATTTCCAGTACTCTGTCGGAGATTTTGGGACTGATTGGATCAATTGGTGTTGCACCAGCTTTTATTCTTCGCATTCGCGCAACTAGGGCTGCGTTCGTGGAGGCCAATTATTTTTGTCTTAGCGTTCGCTAGCATGGTGCTGCGTTCACGAAGACCAGAATCCTTGGTCACCACATTTGTGGAGGTTTGGGACTTTGACCTTTCGCATTCGCGGGTAGGCTTCACGTTTGTGAAGAAGGGTCAGAGTTGACCAGGGTCCGCGTTTGCTGAGTTCATTTCAATAGTTGTGCACTCAATATCTTGAATTATAGAACTTTGTTTTGGATGAGTGTTGTGGGGAATTTGTCGAGGCATCATGTGGGATAATCTAGAGGGTGCAGGGGACCCGTCTTTGAGGCAATTTCTTGTCCCAAAGTACCTTCCTTGCCTCTTTAATGGAGATTTTAGTGATTTTTCTTGCATGATCAATTTTTATTGTCTTTTCATATCGGATTGTGCCCATTTTCTAGGCACAGGTTTCTAGAGCTATATGGAACTAATTAATAGAGTCAATTTTAAAATTTTCGGTGTGGGTCCTATAATTTTATTTTTGACTCAATTTGGGTTCGTATTCAATTGTTTCAATTTGAGTGTCTAAATGTCTATATTGACGTTGTGATTGTATTTGGTAGCATGGCAATGATCGAAGGTTATTCGACGGGGAAAAGCTTCAAAAAAATTAGAGCGCGCACGATCAACTTTGAGGTAGGCTATAACTTACTGGTCGTTAGATTGAGCTTGTAATAGTAAATTCATACTGATTAGCTAGTTTTGAGTTGGGTTGTAATTTGTATCATGTTTAATGGTGGAAATTCATGCTTTAGCCTTATTTTTAGGTTTTTCAAGGAATTGAGCATGCCTGCTTTAGTTATGTTGATTGTATCTTGCTTTGTGGTTTCCATATTGTCGTTTATACCATTATTGGTAGCTTGTTCTTGGCCTCTAGGCTAGTGATTGCCTTAGACTTGCGTTTTGAAGTTGATAGCCTTAGAATTCAACGACGTCTCTTCGAACGGCCTAGCTTCATATAGACTGATATAGCAAACTTGGGTGTGGTAGACCAATCTTTAGATAGGCAGTTACTCAACTCTTATGACCGAACAACCATAACTTCCCTTATATTTCAACCATGGTGTATTCCCTTGGTAATTTCAGGCTTTGTTCGACCTGTAGCACTAATTCGAGTTCATAGTTTTCCTGTTAGCTAAGTTTTTGCATGAGTTCATGCAAAGGTCAACTTCAAACGATCATATCTCTCAATATATTAAGAGTTAGGTGACCCATGACTTACTAAATTAAAGGTTTATGAGTCTTATTTTCAACGGCAACAAGATTGCATCAATCCGAGTCTGGAGTAAAGTGTTATGATCATTTTACTAGAGACACTTCCAGTAGATATTTTAGGTCTTGAGTTTTATGGGTCTAATCTACGAGTCATGAATCAAACTATGGCTTGTAGTTAGATCTCGTAAAATGAACTTATGAAGTTGATTTTTCATCCCGATTTTCATGGATTCAACCACAGTTCATAAATCAATCTACAAATCAGAAATTAGGCTCGTAGAATGAACTTCTGAAATTTGATAATTCATCCTGAAGTCCAGGGATGGGATCTACGATCCGTAGATTAAATCAAGGTCTGTCGATGGCATTGTGGAATGTTCCAAATACTTTTCTATCAGTATTATTGTAGTCTTTCCCCACTCTTTTAACTACTAAACCATGATGTTTTGGCCTATCCTAAGTGGGGTAAAAAAAGAGTTAGTCGATTTAATCTCCCCATTCATGCCCAATCGATTTAATCTCCCCATTCATGCCCAACACTCATATAATCAAATTCAGTACCTTCTAAGTTCTCTCAAGCAAGAAACTAGGGTTCTTCACCTTCAAGCTTCAGTTCAAGAATTCCACTATGTGTTTTCTTTTCAGTTATATGAGATTTCATCAATATATATCCGTTTACCTGTTGAATCTAAAAAAACCTCTATATTTCAGTAATTAGAATTCTATAGAAACCGAGAGTTCATATGATCAACATGAATTTCAATGTATTTTAGTTTCTCTTTGTTGCCTGATAAATACATGTCTTTTCATAACTTACAGTATTTACTTAAAGTATATTTTCATGAAACCGAAGGGGAGCCTTGGAGTAACTGGTAAAGTTGCTGCCATGTGACCAGGAGGTCACGGGTTCAAGCCTTGGAAACAGCCTTTGGCAGAAATGCAAGGTAAGGCTGCGTACAATAGACCCTTGTGGTCGGGCCCTTCCCCGGACCCTGCGCATAGCGGGAGCTTAAGTGCACCGGGCTGCCCTTTTTTTATATTTTCATGAAACCTCATAATACATATATTTCATGTCTTTGAATTGTGTTGTTTTAAATTACATGTTTTTTTAGAATACATAAATTGTCATAATTAGCTTTATACTCAGTTTATCAGTTCCTCATATTTAGAGATACTTTCAGATAAAGTGTCTATCAGTTGTTAACGATTTATGTATTTATGAGCTATTCAATATTATCATATTGTTAGCATAAATTCAGTTGGGAGTATAACTTAGAACCGAGCGGACGTAGGAGTGAAGGCTCACCCATCAATTTGGGCTGAGTCCTTTAGTAGCAATCCTGAAGTCCTAGAACTACGTACCACCACAGGTTACAAGAGTCACCCGTAAGTGTAGGCTTGACACTTTAGTCCTTTTGGATGTAACGACCTATCCTGTAGTTACTAAAAATATCTTTGGTAAAGATATACAAATATCATTCATCATATGACTAGGATCAATTCCTTGATATGCTAGTGAATTAGCTATGAATTAAGGTCGTACTATGTTCCTATCTCAAAGTTAAGTTGAACGTGTCTTTCTGATTTAGTTTTGGACTTGAGTTTAAACTAAGGTCATTTTTAAATGACCATATATCTCAGCCTATACTAAATTAGGTTGCCCATGACCTATCAAATTAAAGGTCTTTGAGTATTCTTTTCAACACCACCAAATTTATCTCATTTGAAGTTCAGAATAAAAAGTTATGTCCATTTTACTAAACACTATTTGGATTGAGCCGCCAGAGCGGGAGCGAGGCAGCTGTAGCTGGATCTGATGGGCTAGAATTCATTAAGAGCATATTTTTATTATCTTCTTCTTTCCCTAAGTGCCAAAATAGATGAAGGTTAGCATAGAAATCCCCAAAAAGATGCTTTAGGCTTGGAGAGAAGGGAAGAAGGAAATTATAGCACAAGGAAGGCTACAACCCATGGATTTCAGGCCCGTCTCCATAGTTTTTCCTTCCAAAAATTATGGATTGTGCTATGATCCTTTTATAATTGCTTAGCGCCTAGGTAGGCTAGGTTTTCTCAATTGAGTAGTTGTAAATTCATTTTCATTGCTTAATAAAATGTAGATTGATGAGGGATTTCATGCCTAGGCCTTCGAGGACAGAGTTTGGATGGTTAAATGGTTGCCAAGTTTTGTTTAGAGTGAGAATGTATGATGTGGGTTATGATTATAATGTAAGTAGAGATGAAGATCCAATCTTTGAATGTTAACCTTGGTGAAAACTATTAGGGGATTAAATATAGACAATTCCCGGGTTATTAAGAGATCTTGAGACTTGTGGGTTATGGCTATTGATGTATATAGAGGAATGTGTTTATGCAAATAATTGTGTGTATTTATCCTTTCTATTCCCTGTGAAATACTTGAGCGATGTGTATTATGAAATAAAGGGCGAATGTGAACTAGTGTTAATAAATCTCATGCCATGAACCTATTTGATTAAATGTGGCTGTAAGTTATGATTTAGTCTATATCATAAAGAGACTCTTAATAGTGCATTATAGTGATTGAGTAATGTTGTAAAGTTTTTTATGCATTTAATTATCATGGTTGTGTGATTCATATGCGGTGTGATTGGTCTAAAATCCTAAGACCGTGAAATCCATAATCTTAAACTTGCTCTACTTAAAGTGATGCCTTGTATAAAAAAAGGCTTGATGAAATATTGTTAATGAAGAAAAAGGTAGAATGAAGCTAATGAAATCACTAATTATGACCAATTACATACAATGAACCTGTTACTTAATTGTGCAAGTATGTGAACTATTTATTATGGACTGTGATTGTGTTTGTGATTATGATATTGGATCGGGTGTCACGTTCTGACACATATATTAGATCGGGTGTCACACCGACACACTAGTAGTTTGGGTATGCATTCCATGAGAGAACCGTTGTGTGACTATCATCTGTGAATTGATCTTGACTATATATATGATACTAGAGAAACTGACCAGATTATAATTGAGCATGCCCATCCTGTGTAATAATTGATATAAATGGACAGAAGGTCCAAGTGTTATCATGTGACTGTTGTATTTGAGATTTACACTGTGAAACTGTATATTGCTCTTAAAATGGTAAATTGGTAATGTGCTTCTATATGTATGCCTGTTCAGATTATGTTATGGTTGCTAGATGCATCTGTATCATAGGTATGAGGCCTTGGTAAACAAGTGGACAACGATTGATGTATGGTTTAGTAAGATTAGTGACTTAGAGTCAGATATTGATGGTGTCCTGTTGGTACATGGGAAAAAAAGGAATCGGGGGAGAAGTCAGAGTTACTATCTCCGGCCAAACCACTCTAGCGGGAGAAATCTCGCCACAGCGGGTTAGGTCCCACCACAGCGGGCCAGTACAGACCAGAAAGGAGCTTAGGTCCCTTAAATATTTACCTCTTCCAAGTGAGATGTTAATTATTCTAGGGCCAGGTGTTGGTGTGAAAACTAAAGGTAGTAGACTTGTTAGATAGAGTTAGTAGTGGACCGTAGTTTGGAAATTCCTCTATGTGATAGAAGATCCTAGGTCTTGATTTGTATTAGAGTTGGTAGCGAACCAACTAGAAGGGATGAGAGTTAGGCTTGAACAAATTTAATGAGATTATCGGGAATGGTAAGAGTTGTGCATAAAGGTTTGGCAGTGTATTTCCTTAAGAGCATATTTTCTTTTTATTGATTTTTTTATATTATGCGGTGGGTATCGGGTTTACCGATGATGCCTACCAGTACGTGTTGTTTGTACTGATACTACTCTTGCTATTCCACTTGGCGTAGTCTGGTTGTAGGGTCAGTGATGTTTCTTAGGTGAAGATGAAGATGATTCTCCAACAACTTCTACTCTTCCTTCCTTATGGTGGGAGCTGTGTCATTACTTTATTTATATTATGTATATTTAGAATCTCTTCTACCTGTTTAGACTAGTATCCTTGGGGTGTTAGTATGTTTCTGTTAATTAATTTTGGAGTTTTAAAAATTCAATTATGGTGTATTTCTGACCTTTTAGGCTGATATTTGGTAATTGTTAAACTTTCACATGTTATTTCTGTAAGGGTTTTCCTATCTAGGTGTTATAGGAGGTGCCCACATAGTCCGGTGGATTGAGACATGACATTGAACATCAGATTAAGGATCCACACCATCAGTGTTCTTACCCTTGGCAAGGTATAGAGCGCCCTCCTGATTGGGGTACAGGTTGGACTGTGTTTAGCTCAATAGAGTATGTCAGTTTTTAGTATCTCCCACAGTTTAGCTTTCAGTTATTGAATTGACCTTTTATTCAATTATGTCATTTCAATACTTATCAGCTGCACGTTGATTTACTTGGTCATTGCATCACTTCATATATTTCAGTTCCATGTTTAGTTTAGCATCTCAAATTTATCATGTCTAGTTTATTAGAATTCTGATTGGATGTCTCACATATTCAATACATTCAAAGTACTAATCACATACCTTTTTGCATTATTTTTTTATAATATAGGTTCAGACGCTCAATATTCAGCTCATAGTTATTAAGATTTTCGATCAGCTCAACAATAGTGTTGGTGAGCCATCATCTTTCGAGGACAACCCCTATATTTACTTCAGTTGTTTATTCTTTTAATTTCTAACAGTTAAAGTTAGCTGGGGGTTTATCCTATCAACTCATCTTAGTAGAGGCTTTCAGATAATCAGATAGTAGCTTCAACTTATGTTTTGTCCAGATGTTCCATTTAGTGTTTTGGATTTAATAAACTATTTAGATTCAACTTCCCCATTAGTTATCTTCAGTCGTTAATTATATAAATCTTAGTGTCATATGAAATTATGAGTTAGCTTGGGGTCACTTGTGACTCTAAGCACCGTGTTGAGACTAGGGGGTAGTCTCGAATCGTGACAGTATAAAATGAAATTATTTTCATATCTAAATAGACAATGAACTTTATATGAAAATCTTTGAAGGATTCAAAAGGGTTTAAAGCGATTCCATTGAATACCTCAATGATTGTGAAATCGATTAACAGAAAAAAAGATCAATTTCGATCTCATGAAAATGGTTAGAAAGTATCATGACTTAATGCAATTGGTGCACTTATGTATCCTATTATTACTATCCATAAGATAATATTTTTTATAAATATGTAAGGAAAGATATAATTTTACTTCTACATGAAGTTATTCGCGTGAAATCAAATATTGATATGATCTTATTGTTGCAAACAAATATTGTCTAATGATTATTGATTATGCAATGCAAGAAGATTATTTGATCTACATAACATCCTATTGCAAGAAGGTTATTTATTTGCATATAGGGTGATGTCATATTCATGTTGTTCTACCAAGCAATCAATTATTTGTTATCTATGCAAATCATGAAAAGATGACAATGATCGTGAATTAAACAAATGATATAGAGAGAGCTCAAGGATGCAACGTTTTCATGTATGTGATTTGATTGCAAAAACACTGTCGATATCAACAATTGTAAATTGATTTATAAGATTGGAAGACATAATCTACCAGAATTAAGTGACGTTTCAATCAAGAGAGTATAATATATGTTGTGCTAATTTTCTTGGTCGAGGTTTTGTCCCATTTAATTTTCTGACAAGATTTTTAATGATCCAGCTATCAATGCGTATTACAAGATACATGTACGCTTTTTTTTTCTTTACTTGAGAAGGAGAGACTTGGAATAACTGGTAAAGTTGTTGTCATGTGACCAGGAGGTCACCCTTGTGTCGGGCCCTTCCCCGAACCCTGCGTATAGCGGGGAGCTTTAGTGCACCAGACTGCCCTTTTTAAATATTTTTCACATAATTTTTTCTATTAAGATTTTAACGAGACATAATATCTATCAAGGCATGAACATTCAAGGGGAGTGTTATAAAACTAATAATCGTCAATATCCACTATTCTAGAAATAAATCCTCCACTATTCAGCACTATTATGATACTAACTCTCACGTCTCCATAACCTTATCCATTATTTTTTTTCCAGAACATTTAAAGTTAATCATGTTTGTGACCTTTTGTATGCATCTATATAACACTATTAAAGATGGACATACGAATTCATATAGTACACTTGAGAAATACTTGAAGACACTTGAAAAATATGGAAAAAAGCACTCTCTTGCACTCTACAATTTTTGTCTACTTTCTTATTTCATAGTGTCTTATATAGCTCTTATTTTATAATAACCACTAAATTCATTGAACCTTTATTATTATGAGTTCAATTTTATTTTTATTTTGAAAGAAAACGGTAATTGTAATTGAAGATAATTAACCTATTGAACCATGTTCCTGTTCACATATACTTAAATATCTAATGTAGGATGGCTCTGTGTGCAGAATTCAAACACATTAATAACTTAAAATCAAAATTAAATGGAGGCGTTAAACTTTATAATTTTTATTTGTAAAATATGTTATTTTAACTTTTTAAAATGTAAACTTGTTAATAGTTTTTATAATCGGTTTTTCTAATAGTTTATTTTCAATCTATATATAATAAGAAGTTGGATAAAAAAAAGTGATATAGCAACTCTCTTTGATCAAGATCCTATTTATATCTTTTCTCATTTTTTATTTATAATTTTGACTATTTATTTATTTCTTATTATTGTACAAAAATGAATATGTCAATTATTACTCATTCATTTAAAAACTCACTTCCATTATAATTTCAATATTTCACTCGCCTCCTTCATTTTGAATTTTTTTTATAACCAAACTTGTTTAAATGATAATATTTCAATAATATTCCAAAAATAGCCTTTGTTGCATTGATTATTTCACTCCCTAAATCCTTTTTTTTAAAAAAATAAGAAAATGCCACAACATAAATATGCCATAGTAAGTTCATTGCCAGTATATATCTGATGTAGAGTTGAACTAGACAAAACCAAGAATTGGTCTCCAGCGTAAGCACTACTGTACGACCAGTTTGCTTCACTTAAACTTGAAAGCAGGTAAGGATCATATTCACTTAATTTAGATTTATAAGACAAATCAAACTATAAAAATAACTAAATTATATTGAAATCTAAAGAAATCACAAGAAATTACGAGTATTAATCAGTGAGTAAATCAGTCGTGACCTAACTCATCGAATCGTGCGGACACCTACTCTGACATTTAGATAGGAGAATCCTTACCACCCGATTTAAGAAAAGATACTGATAAAGAGATAAACATACTAAAATACTTTATCAATTAACAGAAAACTTCTCAACTTACTTTTTATTACAATAAGGAAAAATACAAACAAAGAAATCTTCTGCAAATCAAAAGGAAACTTTTTAAAACACCAATAAAACTCTCCCAAGGAATTAATCTAAACAGGTTCAAAAGCTTCTAAGAATAAAAGGACACAAATAAAATGAACAGAACTTTCACCATAGATAGAGGAATGAAAGCTGTCGGAGATCATCACCGTCTTCACCTAAGAAACGTCACTGATCCTGCAATCTGACTATTTCAAGTGGCGTAGCAAGGTAGTATCAATATAAACAACACGTACTTGTAGTCATCAACGACAACCCGAATCTACCACATAATACCATGTAAATAGTCAGGAAAAAAACATGAAGCATGATAATTATCCACTCCAAACCTGGTCACCATGTCCCTACTATCCCGCATACACTATCCATAGCAAGCACACTTTGGCTTCCTATCTTCTTCCGCTGTCAACTCTATCGTTTATCATTTCACTCTCTTATCATGCTAAGGTTTTTTCAAGCTTAACCTTTATAATAAACTAAGGGGTCGTTTGGATTGAATACAAGCTATGATGAGATAAGTTATGCCAAAATTAGTTATGATGAGATAAGTTATGTTGAGATTATTTTATATTTGACTGTTTGGTTGTTGTATTCAAAATAATATGCATTGCATAAATTTTAAAAACAAGTTGTTTGTTTACAAGCCTTCACTTTATTAGTTTTTTATATTTTCTTTGTGAGCTTTAGTTATTTATTCTTAAAAATAAGACTTTCGTCTTTATTTAGCATAAATATTTTTGGGTGTGCATTCACATAATGGTATCATATGTATTTAAAAATAAAACTTTTATTTTATTTAGCTTTAAAAAAAGAACTTTCGTCTTAAATTTATTAAAGTAAAAGATGATTTATTATTTATATCACTTCATTTAAGAACAAATCAATCTTAAATTGTAAAATATTGTAGTCATCTTCATTTTATTTGTTATATAAAATACAAGCTTTGAAGTGATTAAAAGAATATATAATTAAAAATATGCAATTTTGTAGTATAGAAATCAAAATATACATAAGAATTAGTCAACTAAATTCATAAATAAAAATTATATTTATAAAATGTAATTTTTTAATAGAAAAATATGAAGAATTATCATAAAATAAGGAGTAGTGAAGATTGTGAATGTTATTATACATGGTATTAAAAATAATGAGGATATACATGAATGTTAAAAGCAAGGTATAAAAAAGATTTAAAAGGATATCGTTGTCATTTCACCTATTTTATCCCGAAATAAGTTATTTCGGAATTACTATTCCACCCAATGGTGTGGATAACTTATCCCAGTACTAATTATTAATCTTGAAATAAGTTATCCTAAACTTTGTAACCAAAGAAGGAATTTAAGGCTACTCAATATTTATCCCAGGATTAGCTCTGTCACGACCCAAGCCTAGGGCCTAGACGTGACACGGCGAATGAGACACCCAGAGGTACCTCACCCAAGCCTCTTAGCATTCATTAAGCATTTCATTGGTAATGATAAACAATAATAAGCGGAAATAAAAATATTTCATTAGTTTATGTCCAAACATACCTCTACTAATAAACTTGGCGTGGTCTATGACATGTCCCTAGTTCACCCTCAATATAAGTGCCATGAAAAGCTTTAATAAAAGTCTTACTATTCTACATAACAAAAGCTTAGAATAAAAAGGATGTTGTTCCCGAAACATGGGAACTCACCACAAGCAAATCTTCAAACTAATACGAGTTAGCCACGTGGAGGAGATCGAGGAGCGACGTCGGTTCCTACATGGTGGTATCATGTAGGCAAAAGTATGCGTTAGTACTTTGAATGTACTAAGTATGTAAGTATGCTATGAAATGAAGAACATAAGAGGGACATGAGAAATCAATATGCATAAGTGAATGAATGCGTTAGACATCATCATAGAAAACCTTAAAAATATTTATTTTTGTGAGTAAATGACCATAACCGACATTTAAGACCATGCGAGCTATTACATGGAATCCAACATAAGCCCCTACGTTGGCACGGGGAGACTACTTGCCAGGTAGAACTCCATTCAGATTACATTTAATTATTTAACATTTGGTGGCTACAAAGGCCTAGCCGACAAGGGCTCCTATGATGGCACATAGTTAATGCAACATGAGACTTTACTTAAGGACCCCTTAGGTCGAGTCCCCATCTACATGCTACATTCGGTGCTAGGTCAAATCCCACGGAATAACATTTATATATCATAATAACATAAGCATTGTATGACTTTAGACATCAAATCATCATCGGTGGAATAGCTCATTAAAACCTTTGGTTTATAATATCATCATGACTACCATGTCCTATTTACCGTTCTACTAATGAACCTTGTTTTATAAGAAAATTAGGTCTACAATCAGTGATGGCATTCCGGATACCATGCTAATCGGACCTTCCATTTTGGGAAAATGTTCAAAAGCATTGACGGCTTATAGGGAGGTCAAACATGCCATATCATAACCTTAAACATTTCATTTGATTCAATGTGAGAATTGTCCTTTCACATTGAAACCTTAATTTGGCTAAAAAGCCCTTTTATCAATCAAACATTTCATAAAGACATTTCATTTGATTCAATGTGAGAATTGTCCTTTCACATTGAAACCTTAATTTGGCTAAGAAGCCCTTTTATCAATCAATCATTCAATCATTTCACAAGACTCCCTTAAATATAGGCATTTGCTTCATAAACTTTCATTTAGAGTCAAACTTTCAATCCAACTTCATTTCAACATAAAAAGACTAGGTGGGTTCATTTCATATAACTTTCAAATACATTTAAAAGAATACATGTATGCATGAGAGTGCTATGAATGCATCAAATCAAACATCTTAAAAATAACCCACTATATGCACTTTAAAACTACTTTCAAGCCTTCATATAAGTACCTTGATAAATCATCTAATTCATGTAAATAAGAATCAACATAAGTCAATATAGGTAATAAACTTCAAATATTCATGAATCCATACATTTGGAATTGTAGTACGAAAATTCCTAAAATTTCTCATCACTTGAAATTAAGAGTCAATACACATATATATACCAATAGGAGTAAATAAACTTAAATATACCATAATCTATGCATTTGGAACCATTATGTAAAATAACATAAGATTTCATCATTTAAAATGGAAATACTAGATTGAGAAAACTTTTGGGCTCCATGGGTGGAAGAACCCATGGATGAAAACCCACATACCTTGAGGAGTCAACTCTTGAATGAAAAACTTGAAAAGAAATGGAGGCTTGAATCCTTGATTTTTTTGAGGGCAAATCTTGTTGAAGATGAATTGAGAGAGAAGAGGGTGAAAGTTAGGGTTCTTTGAAGGTAAAAATGTGCAGAAATTGACCCCAAAAATGTTCCAAGTCCGTATATATTGTTTAGGGAATTGTCCAACTTGCCCTTCCTCAAAGAAAATCTGGAAAATGGGCCAAAAACCCTGCTGGCGTGCCGCGCCAGCACCCAAACTACTGAGGCTAGTTTTGGGCGCTATAGTGGCGCGTCGCGCCAAGCCCCACTGCAGTGATAGTCTATGGAAAAAGGGTCATAACTTTTGATTCCGAACTCGGAATGAGGCAAACTCGGTGGCGTTGGAAAGAAGACTCAAATACCTTTAATTTGATAGGTCATGGTCCACCCAATTATTTATATTCAAAGAGATATGGTCATTGGAAGTTGACCCTTATACGAACTCATTCAGAAACTTAGCCGAAACGAATTCTTTGGACTTGGCTTGGTTGTAGGGATCCCTTATGACCCTAAATCACTTATAATACCCTTGAATTACTTAGGAATATCCTAACTCATGAATGCCCTTTAAATGCATCGAGTACGATCCTATACGTACATGAAAAATGCTACGAGTCTTGGCGTAGAAATTTTTGGGGTGTTACAAGCTCTCTTTATCCATCACACCAAATGACTCCTAAGGCTTTCCAAGCCTGACACTTATACACACTAAGGCTTCCAAGTCTAACCCTTCTATCATATAGAGAAATTCCCGGACCACTCACTCTATCAACACCATAATTCATCTATAGTTTCCATTTCCGAATACAAGTCCACAACTAACTCTATTAATCGGTTTATATTCTCCCTTAAGCTCTCATACCAACACTCTGGACCTTGACCAATTTAGTAGACCACCTATAATACTCTTACTAAACCACCTTGACTCAAATCCCTCCTTATCAAATATGTCCCAGACCACCTAAATTGACAGCACAGTGCAAGCTAGTGAATAAGCAAAACTCCCAGTTAACATCCCGTCTTACAATGCTCCTGATATACGAAATATGAACAGGTAATTACAACCTATTAAATAGATAACATATAATTATAACCACCGTCATGAACATAACCCGGACTTAACATTCACAAATCACATGATCCATAACATTACAACAAGTCATATCTGATTCATCGCACATTTCAAGTAACCTGGACCACCAAGGGTCCTTAAGACAACATCTATAGTGTTCAAAATGCAATTCCGATCTACACAAGAACTATCCCAATATTTAAACACAAATCTCAACCACTCATTTACCAACATGTAACCATCACATCACAAAAAAATAAACTTCGGTTCACTCATGGAACTAACACGCAACTGTTAGTGTACCGACGTGGTACCTGATCCAACCATTAGTTAGTGTTCCAGTGTGATATCCTACCATTAATATGTACCGACACTTGATCCAACTATTAATATGTATCGATGTGATAATCGATTCAACATCAAATACACATCAAAATCACAATCACAATGAATTGCAATCGCACTTGCATACTTACGCCAATACACGAGCCAACCATTAGTTAGTGTACCAGCGTGGTGCCCGATCCAACCATTAATATGTACCGGCATGACACCTGATCCAACTATTAATATGTACCGGTGTGGTACCCGATCCAACCATCAAATACACATCACAATTAAAATCACAATGAATAGCAATCACACTTGCACACCTACGTAAACACATTCATCGCATGTGATTGACAACATTTATCATTTCAAATCATGTTATTTCATTTTTCCTAATCATATATCATGTATGCAATACTTACAAAGCAGTTCAAAACAAATAAAAAGTCGTTTCACTAACCTTGCAACAACTAACACCCAGAGTAACACTTGGACACCCACATAAACACATTCATTGCTTGCGATTGACAACATTAATTTCAAATCATGTTCTTTCTTTTTTCCTAATCAAATATCCTGCATGCAATACGAACGAAGCTGTAACAACCCATTAGGTCATTTTGAGTACTAGAGTTTTTTATTTCATAAAAGATTCATCCCGTAAATTTTTAATGTGTATTTTGGACTATTCGATAACTACGGCTATTTAGTTGAGGGGTAAATTTAGATAACTAATTTAATTAATGGGCTAAAGTGGTAATTTATTTAATACTCTATAATACTTGTCTCATATTATTAAAATAAATTAGGGAATTTGCCACTTCTAATACATAAGGGTTTTAGAAAAGGAAAAAAAAAAGGGCGAAGAAACTTACCTGCGACAGACGAAGAAAATAACGTGTCAAACAGAGGAAATCTATGGCTCGGGTAAAGGAATTCTCATCCAAAGCTTTCAATTTCTGTATAAGTTGATATCCTAAAGGTAAGTGACCTAAATTATTATTATTAATATTGACTGGAGAGAAAATTTAAATAGCAATGCCAATATATAGTTTGTTGGAATTACCTGCACTAGCTATGGTGGGTTACTTGAGCTTGAGAGATAAGCATTTAATGCCATTCAATAATTGGCATTTGATGTCATTATGCATGGGATAGTTAAGTAAATTGATTAAGGTTATAATGTTCGAAGTGCAGTTACTGCTTTCATAAATTAGTGGGTTCGATTTTTAATTTTGTTAGTTATCACATTATGATTTCAATTTTGATATATTGAAATATGTAATTAAATAATAGGGTATTATATTATACGATTATCATTAAATTTATGTTATTAGGGGGAATTGAGGCTTAACCCTAACTTGAGATTTAAGAAATTAGTTATAGTAATATGGGTGTCTACGGACTCGTGTACTTAGAAATATTTTATATTTGATAGATTGAAAACGTTCAGAGGCATTGAAGAAAGAAAAGGCATTGGTGAATTAGCTTACTTGACTTCGGTTCTTCGGTTGAGGCAGATTATGGTTTATTCTATATCATAGATAGACTCTTAATAGCAATTGATAGTCATTGAGTAATGTGTGAAGTTTACTATGCATTTAATTGTTGTGGTTTGGATGGTTGATATGTTGTTGTGGTTGGTTTGAAATCCTATGACCGTGAAATCCATAACCTTGAACTTGCCCTATCAAAAGTGATGCCTTGAATAAAAAAAACTTGATGAAATATTGTTAATGAAGTGAAATGTGATAATAAAGAATGATAAATTAATTATATTTGAATCGGATGTCACGTTCCAACACAGTATATTTGGATCGACTGTTACATTCCGACACGGTATTATTGGATTGGGTGTCACGTTCCGACACGCTATATTTGAATCGGATGTCACGTTCCGACATGGTATTATTGTATTGGGTGTCATGTTCCGACATGATATATTTGGATCGGGTGTCATGAATCGACACGATATTATTGGATCGGGTGTCATGGTCCAGCACATTAATATTAAAGGAAAACAAATTAAAATGACTTAATGCTACCTAATCTCAAATAACTCATTTTCCAAAAGAGCATGATGTGGAGGCTTGAGTCCTCATGTGTGATTTCGATATTGTTGACTGGTTATGTAATTGTTCATTGTGTTATCACTTGATCTTGTCTTGTTGGTTGTCACCTGTTAAGTACTATGGTTGATTTTCCGCTATTACTTTATGCATATTGATTTCTATTTTGAGTCGGTCGATGATACCTACTCAATACATGTTGCCCTGTACTGACCCCTACTTATATTTTTCTTTATTTGATTTTGTGGAGTGCAGCAATTGTACCATCAACTTTAACTCAACCTCAGTTGTAGCCAGTGTCCAGCACATCAGGTTACAGGGTGAGCTAATCCTTCTAGCTCGTGTTGGACTTTCTCAATCATGACATGATGTCCTTAGTTTTCGAACACGAACTATGTTATTTATATTATTCTAGCATTTGATATTTTCAAACTTAGTATTTTAGAATTAGATGTCCTTGCTGTGATGACTTTCAGGTTTTGAGAAACGATATGAAATAAACTCTAGTGGATTGTTGTTTCTTATGTTCATAACTTAAGCTTCCGCATTATTATCGTACCTTTATAAGTTGGGTTTTTATCGTTGGTTTCTCCCACCTAGGAGGGTAAGTGTGGTGCAACTCATTGCCCATTTTGGGTCGTGAAAGAAGCAGTTCAAAACAAATAAAAAGTTGTTTCACTGACGTTGCAACAACTAACACCCCAAATGAGAATCAATTACACCTGGACAGTAAAACGTACTCGAGACTCAAAAGAAGTTTTGAATTTCTTTTAAGAACAATAAAAAGAATTTGGAAAGTCGAAACAAAAAGGAAATCAGGACACAGAGTCATCATGTCATGCTTAAACCTAAAGAAATGATGAAGGCATATAGAAATTGACATTTCGAACAGGCTATACAAGTCTTCCATCACTCATCGAGTTACCTACTTGAAAATCTCACAGTTCTGCTTTATGCTGAATACTACCCTCTTGAATGAATTGAAGGTAAATGAAACAAGTAGCCCCACATTTTGTGTTTCAGGTAATTACTGAAAGTTAGCCACTAAATTTTAGAAGTAGGACAGTCCTGTTGGACACTGCTGCCATAGTTCATACAAGGAATTCTATCAACATTCCTAATCTATTCTCCGAAACAACATTAAGTAAGAAAAAGAAGTCAAAGAAACATTTAATCCTTAAGAATGTACATTTCATGTTTTCAAACTATGACAGAAATCCGGACCTAAGTCTCCATAGCAGAACAGGAGATGGAATTATGGTTGTAGTGCTCGATGGTGTGCTCACACCATTCATTTCATTGGCCTCTATGCTACGCAAAACGGCTTCTTCAAAAAAACTACCAGGTTCGAGTGTACCTAATAGATAACAATTATTAGAAGTCTAATAGCATAACCAATGAGGAAAATGAAAACATAGGGCAAGTATCAAATACACACATCAAAGGGACAATTCTGACTTACCAAAATCAGAAACAACTGCTTGGCTTCCAGATTTCCGTAGATGTGGACTGTTGGCAGGAGAATCCATAAGACTTCCAAAAATAGATTAGATTGAAGTAGCAGAGAGAATGAGTAGGATGACTTAAGAAACAAAGTTCACACTGAAACCTAGAAGTAGAAGAAATAATAATACAATTCAATGGGTTGTACAGAAACTTCAGAAAATAAATGTCCAGTAAGAACTTGTGCAAGGAATATGCAACCTCAAGAAACTTCTCAGAAAGACAAACCACCAAGAAGTCGATGCAAATACATACAGTGAACATTATGTCTATATAGTATATACTGCTAGGGACACTGTGAAAATCTAGTGTAAAACTGACTACTTGTACTTTCACCAAATGTAGGAGTATAAGTAGAGCTCTGCCAACGTACACACTTACCCTCAACATAGAAAATAAAATCAGATGTACTAACTAAAAGATGTGAATATCTACAAATTGTCGTGTTAGACAACGAACAAAACTTAAATGCGTATCCTAACAAGATGAAAAAAAGAACGAATAGACATACATGAGGAAGAATGCATCAAATTTTACTTGAGAAAAAACTACCCTCCTATTTGAGAAACCATACTTCATATTCAAGGTAATGGGTTCCATTACATCTCTAGCTTTCCATCATTCATACTTTCGTAGCATACAAATACTCAATTGTTGCATTGCACTCTAGTTCACTAACACACTTTTAGTCCAGAATTGAGGCCATCCAGAATGATGATGATAAGGATAATCTCCCTTTTCATGGTTTTGATAACATGCTAAGGAGCTCACAAGTACATGGGCAAGCTGCTAAGGAGTCACCTTGACCTCCTATGACGATGTCACGACTCAATCCTAGGGCCTAGACGTGACATGGCGAATGAAAAATCCGAAAGTACCTCAAACAAGCCTCTTAGCATTCTTTTAGCCTTTCATAGGTAATGACAATAAATAAAAAAGCGAAAATCATAATAGTAAATCTTCAACTTACATATGTCCAATAATACCTCTAACTTTTAGATTTAACGGGACTAAGACAAGTCCCTAGCTCACCCTCAATCATAATAGAAAGAAATGTCACAGTAAGTGTCTAAAAATCTCAACATATCATAAGCTAGAAAGATAAAGGAGTATTTATTCCCGGAACATGGAACTCACCAAAAGTAGCCTTCAAACGAAATCTCAACTAGCCACGTAGAGGAGAATGAGGAGAAGCACCGGTCCCTACATGGTGATATCATGTAGGCAAAAGAGTATGCGTTAGTACTTTGAATGTACTAAGTATGTAGGCATGCATGAACATTAAGGAAATATTAAAACATTTATATAATATGAAACATAATGCAATGCATGCATAATCAATCGTATAGATATCCTTTAAAATATTCATTTTGTGGGAAGATGACCATAACCGACAGACCATGCGAGTTATTACATGGAATCCAACATAACCCCTTACATTGGCCGGGGAGACTACTTGTCAGGTAGAACTCTGTCAACTTCACTCATTTCTTTAACTTTAACTTTAAGGGCTATTTGTGGATCCATTAGCCTAAGCCTCTAAGGGCTCCTATGTTGGCACATAGTCAATGAGACAAAGGGTTGCTACTAGGATTCTCTTACCGAATCCCACCTCAATGACCCATTCAGTGCTAAGTCAATCCCACGGAATAGTTTAATACTTCAAAATAGTCATAGCATATAGCTTGAGAATTCAAAACATCATATTCGATAGAATAGCTCATTAAAACCTTTGGTAATTCAAATATGCAAGAATTGTCCTTATTGCATAAAGAATCCATCATTCATATCATTTCATCATTCTTTCATTTCATAAGACTCACTTTTGATCATAGATATTTCTTTTATAAACATTTATTTGGAGTCAAAGCTTTCAAGTCAAACTTCATTGAAAATATAGTAAAACTAGGTGGGTTCAAATCACTTCAACTTTCAAACATGAACGAAAATGAAATTATACATAAATACTTTGAAATCCATCAATTAAAAATCATGTTTTAAACAACCCACCATGAATTTCAAGAGATTTAGTTGAAAGAATTTTAAACTACATGGGTAGAAGAACCCATGGATAAACACACACATAACTTAAAGTAAAGCTTAAATAAAAATAAACATAATTTATCATATAATCAAAGTACTTTAGGCATGAGAGTGGAAGGAATACTCTCATTGAAGCCTTACATACCTGAAATCCGAAGTTTTACTCAGAATCGAAGGACTTAATGAACACTCTTGAGTCCTAGCATTTTTCTCCTCGCCGGAACGTTTTGTGTACTACCCGGAGTATATGAATTACCGAAATAGTATTTCTACACTACTAAGAACTAAAACTATATTTTGAGAATGAGTAAAGAAGTGTATAGAGAGAAGAGTTGCTTAAGAAAGCTTGATAAATAAAATGATGAAATAAGGTGGGTATTTATAAGTGTGAAGGAGGGACCTAACAATAATTAAAATAATTATAAAAAAAATATGAAAATTTAATAAAGGATTGTGATGCCATGAGTGATGTGAAATGGAGGACTATTGATGTCATGGGTGATGTCAAATGGATCTAGATCTTTCCATGGTTGGTGAGATGAACCTTCTTTTAACGGAATACCCTTTTTCAGAGCTGTGTTTGAAAAAGATAACTTCCTCATTAGGATTTGGTGTCTTCATATGAATTGTTGCTCTAGAAGTCTACTTTCATGTCATTCAAGAATCAACCGATTTGGAGCATCCTACAGTGAGATATGATTTTTCTTCTATAAACACTCCATTTCTTCACAGCACCATATCTTGCAACAATTAATTTATTTGACCTACTTAACATCCGAAACTTAAAATATGGTCTTCACAAAAGTTGTAGGTAATGATGTTAGGGTTATTCAGAAATTTGAATCACCTAATTTGGACCATCCTATTAAAAGTTATGCCCAAAATACAGAAGCGATATCATTTTCATCGAGAATTGAAACATCATATACAACGTTTTTAGGGGGTGTTACAGACGAGGTCGTATGCTAGAGAGCTAGCCGGCTACTAATGAAGACCAGGAAATGTGTCTTTCTTGAAGATGAGGTAAAAGGCTTTGAAATGGCTTATAAGTAATTTAATGTTTTTCTGACATTGTTGGAAGATGATCCAGAGTCAATTTGGACCTAAGAAGCAACTGAAAACAGAGTTCAAGCTTAGGTGCACCGCACTGAGCTACTCCGAGATAAGAATTGTAGAAGATGAAAGCTAATGTGTCGCACGAGTGTTCAGTGCAGTAGTTCTTAATCATAAGCAAAAGTAAATACAATTCATAGTTGGTTAGTCCTCCGCGGTAGGGCTTCTTGTTTTTCATAGATGTGTTTACCACCTTTTACTCTACTTGTTTCTGACTCCAAATGAGCCCTTACTTTATTGGAGGGTTGGTGGGACAATGGGAGCTCAGTTCATGCATTGTTTTTTTCTGAAAGAACCTTTGCTCTGGATTTTGTTGCAGCATTTTAATCTCTGGCACAATCTTGGCCCTAGTACAGATATAACTTTTAGGCTCCTTTTTTTAAACTACTTTTTGATGATTATTCTGACACTGCAGAGAGATGAAAAACCTTCTCCTTTGTGCTTGATTGAAATCTTGATCTTCGTAGTCTCAATTCCTCGTTAAGTTTTCCTTTTTCTTTGAGATAAACTTGACCGGGATTTTATTCTAATCACAAGGCTTTTCATTTCTACATGTGGAATAATAAGTTTAAATTAGAATTCAGGTTGGGTTTCTAGAATTGAATCATTGTTTGAATATTAACAGGTTTTTAGTTTTGAATATTGATTACTGTGTTTAGTTTCACTAAAAACCTATCTTTATTTTTTTTAAAACACATTTGTATTTGTTTTTCCCATTAATTTCAATTGCAAACCCCATAATCCAAATTTAGATATTGCCTCCGTCAACGGCATCTCCATAATATGTTATCAGAGACAAATGATGAAACAGAGTTCTGCGCACTGACACCTTCTACAGTTCTTTTGCAACGTAGCTCAATGCACAGCACTGGCTTAGAAGTTGAGCCTGAATTCGTTTGTGAAAATCTAGTGTAAAACCGACTTATTGTACTTTCACCAAATGCAGGAGTATAAGTAGAGCTCTGCCAATATACAACTTACCCTCAACATAGAGAATAAAATCAGATGTACTAGCTAAAAGATGTGAATATCTACGAATTGTCGTGTTAGATAATGAACAAAACTTGAGTATCCTAACAAGATGAAAAAAAGAACGAATAGACATACATGAGGAAGAATGAAACAAATTTTACTTAAGAAAATACTACCCTCCTATTTGAGAAACCATACTTCAAATTCAAGGTAATGGGTTCCATTACATCTCTAGCTTTCCATCATTCGCACTTTGTTGGTATCTTGGAACTGGTCTCTCCAGATATTTTCAACCTAGTCTTTCACCAACAAAAAACTATAGCTGACATGTGGACATCTGATGGGTGGAGCTTGAATTTTAGAAGACATTTCAATGATTGCGAGGTTCAAAGAGTGGCTGATTTCTTCAGCGAACTTGATCAATTACCCAGGGTTCAAGCTGTTGAAGATCTTTTGTGGTGGCAGGGCAACTCCAAAGACATTTTTAAGGTCAATGATGCCTACAAAATTATGAACCAGTCCAACCACCAGATAGCAAACTGGCCATGGAAGAAGATTTGGAGGATAAAGGTTCCCCACAAGGTATCAATTTTTGTATGGTTACTAGCAAAGGACGCCACTTTAACAGTGGACAACTTGATGAGCAGAGGTATGACACTGTGCTCAAGATGCTTCCTGTGTAAAGAAACAGCTGAGACAGTCAACCATCTATTTCTGCATTGTCCATACACAGCTCATTTGTGGAGAATCATCCTAAAGCTTAAAGGTATAGCATGGACAATGCCAGGCAAGGTCACAGAGGCTCTTAGAAGCTGGAGGGAACATGTTCACATGCTAAGGATAGGAGTAGATGGAGAATTGTCCCAGCTTGTATCTGGTGGACAATCTGGAAGGAGAGGATTCCAGATGTTTTGAGAGCTTAGAGAATGATGTGCAGAAGTTCAAGTCGAACTTCATCTTACTGCTATGTTTTTGGTGTAATCAGATTTACTCTAATGATAAACTGTGTCTATCATAGATGTTCTAGATTCTTTATAGCTAGAGAGGGAAGACACTAGAGCTCTATTGTAAATATGTTTTCAGTACTACCCAAATACTGTTTTGATCCCTGATATAATACAAAGTTAACGAATTTGTGAAGTCAAAGTAATCAACTTGCAAATACTTTCACCAAGTCTCTCACTGGTTCTCATATGAGTTACATCTGTAACAAGCTCGGTACGTATGACTTATATGCACCAGTTTGAGAGGGAGTATTAGAATAGCAATAGGAATAGAATTGTATATTATCCTACATGGAAAAGGACTATAATGTAGTGTCTATAAATAGGGCTCAGTGTAATAATGCATTCAATGAATCTTAATAATATTTTCTCTATTTTATTTCTCACATAATTAAATACAAACACAGTGAGTAATTACTCTACAACTTCTCTTTCTCCTCCTTAGTTTTGAAAGTTTACTTTCTGGGAGATCTTTTCCGTGGGAAAGATACCAAATGCAATCCAGAACTTTCCTGTTAATCACTTAATTGAAAAGCACAAAGAGACAATAAATTAAAATTCACTTATCCTCCTAGCCTTTCCTGTCAATCAAATGCAATGGAGGGTATATGTAAGCAAGTAAACCTGTGTTCCTCAGGGAGGCCTGACCAGCAGAAAAACTTGACACTGTGATTGAACACTTGACCTTAGATACAGAAAAGTGAAGGCTATTTTGCCATGACTGCAGGGGGAAGTCAAGAATACTCACAAATCACAAGGCTACTGGTAGCAGAAAGATAACAATACCAAAAGTGAGCTAGATAATGAGTTGAGCTGTCAATCACTCTTAGAAAATACCTAGCTCCTACACTAAATAATTTTTCCACTGATCAGAAAAGTGATAAATGAAACCTTGGAATCATCAATTCAGTTCAACACATGCATATTAGGCCTTAGTGGAAATCTCCAACTGAAAGCAAATTTCATTCTCCTCCTGCATTAGCTAGGGACTTTTATAATACAGCAAGAGAGGGATCATCAACTTCAGAAATCCAGAACATTATATGTAGTGATTTATATGACAGCAGCTAGTGCAAACTTGTTTTTTGATAACAGCAAAATTTTTGAAGGCCAGCGGCACAGGGTTTGAAAAGGGGCCCTCTTCCACTACCCTGCTCCTCTAAAATAGCTACTGCAATTTTTTTACTACAAAAACTTGATATTTGTTATTCTTTTATAAATCAGAGTAATTCCATAACACTAAACCAATTAGGTGTCATCTATACAAGATAATTCTGCGGGCAATTGTAACTTGATTTAGTTAATAAGAACAGCAAAGTTCAGGAAACATACTCTTCAGAAGTATCTGCTGAAATTCCAAGCTGTACCTCACAGACAGATGAAATGCAGCGCCAGCAGAGAAATTTGCAGGTAATGAACTGTGGAAACCCTTGAATCCAATCCTTCATGTAGATTTGAATTTCCCTCTTCTTTGCAACATTATAAGCGAAATCTCCATAAAGCAAGGAGTTATCGCGCTGACCATTATTTCTCAAACTCGTGCTGTCTTTTCAACAATGATTGAAACTATAAGAAGTAATAGAATTATGCACTGACAAACCAGGTGTGTGCTGCCTTGAGGTCATTAGACTTGAGGAACTGGCAATAAGGAAAGTTCTTGAACTGCAAATAGCTGTAACTGCTTTCTGATAATCGATGTCTAATGAACCTTGAGTAGGCTCAGATATCAGCAGATCAAAGAGATAGCCGCAGACCTGAAATGCAGTCCCTGAAAATGATGGTATAGCAAATGCACGAGAAAGGGCTCCAACTACTGAAAAGTTCTTTCTCTGGTCAATTACAAACAAATTTGCCTTTGCTGCTGCTAAAGTTGCAGGCGCTTAAAGCACATGCAAGTCCGTTCATCCTGCAGATGCCACAGAATAGAAGAATTTCGAATTGCGAAACCACAATTTCTGTTGGGCAACCGAAATTTCTACAAAATCTCCAAGCCTGCTTTCTGCCCCCAAAATGGATTTCTAGAGTCCCTGCTTAAACGCATTGCCCAATCTAAGCAAACAGTTACTCACCATATTGGCTTATCAACCGAAGCAAATTTTCTTGCACTAGTTTACAGGAAAAAAACACAAACCCCACCAGTAATGCAAGGAATTTATTACTCTTAGTACCTCTATAAACAAGTCGTTCACTACATCTCCTTTTCACTATAATTCATGAGAACCCCGAGACCTGCTGAAAAAAAGGCAATATTAAAAAGGAAAAAACCTTGAAACAATACTTGCCAAAATATATAGGTGGTATTGTATGTATTTACACATTGACAATTGTCACTATAATCTCATGCAAGGTTACACCAAACCAAAAAGAGCAGCATAGTTACCAAAAGGATAATATAAAAAGCCAAGCAAACACTATTACTTATTCACTAGAACCATCCATCGCCATGGAAAAATCTGAAAACAATGCAAGGGGGTGTGGACTCAACACAGCCGAGCCCATTGTCAAGTGATTGCAATGGTAATTCACACCCTTCTCATTTGTTTTTCAATAACATGGTGCTAGGCTAACTTGCACACAACTTGACAATTCAACCAAGTATCCACATTAGTACTCCGCAAATATTGGCCACTGTCCACTCCCAAATGAAGTAGTAGGGAATCAGATAAGAAAAGAAACACATAATAGATGAATTCCTAGGCTTCCGACGAATTTCATTTTTAACAATAACAAGAACGAACATTGTTTGACCAACATTACGTGTAAGCTAGTTCAAATGGTAGTGAACTGCAGTTAGTAATTAGTAGAAAGGGAATGGTGTCAGTAATTAATAGAAAGGGAGTGGTGACGTTTATAAGGGGAAAGGTCCAATTTAACTCCGACGTTTTTTTTAAAAAAAACTGAAGAATACATCCAGCAGCTGAGATTTAAATTCTTAGATTACATAGTTGGTTATGATTTTGTCTTCCTTCCACTATTAAGGGAGCCAAACTGTCAGTTGCAGGTCATGTTTATGACAGTTCTTGTATCCCTTCTCTCCCAAAATTCTCTCCCTTCTCTCCTAACTCTAATCCTTTTCTACCTTTGCAATCCAGAAATTACAACTGAACGGAAGGATTATTGAGATATTTTCAAATATTGTTCTTTAATTCGTTGGATTGTAATTCATAGTTGACTGACTTGTAATTTGGAATCAGTCTAGCAATCCTTTTGCACTGCTTTGTTGATTAACCTCCGATTTTGTTAAATTAAATTGTGTGCGCATTACAAACAACTATAAATGGCTTCTCAAAAACAATAATCACATCCATAAGCAACACAAATATGTAACTGGATTCCATCAAACCCTTAACATAAAGGAGGAAAAACAAAAGATCAAACAATGGGTGAATCGATATTGCGTGTAGTGGATAATGCACCCCTTGTCTTTGCCTCAAACTTTTTTGGTAAGTAAAACACTTTATTTACCAAAATGGTCGTTACAAATCATCAAAATCAGCAGGCTTCGACATATCAGCCTCAAGTCTTGCTAAAGATCATAAAATGAAACTATCTCTACTTCCTCTACTACAGCTTTACTAGGGATAGACATTTAGTTCTTGTAGCCTACTACCTAATCTGACTTGGTTGGATCCTCTTCCATGTACCTCTCTTATGATTTGTCTAAGAATAATCTCCTCAGTCCTTTGTTGATGTTGGAAAATTCTATAGTTGCGCTCCATCCACAAATGCTAAATGGCTCCAGCCAAGGTCATCCTGTATACCTGTGCTCCAGAACAAGTGATCAATATCGTCATCTTCCCGTTGACACAAGGAACAGGTCCTGCTGGTTAATATCCCACATTTTGCTAGTCTGTCTTTTGTTGAGAGTCCCCTGTTAAGAGCAATATACAGTATGAAGATCCATTTAGGAGCTCCATAATTTGCCCAGACCAGCTTTCTCCGGTCCTCTTTCACCATGTCCCCCCTCATCTTCCCATGTACATTTTTGATAGAGTACTGTTCCATTTGCATAAGAGTGTGTTCACTATATCCAGCAGCATGTAGGTGCTTGTGAGCCTTGAGAATTATTTGTACTAGCCAAGATGCTTGTTTGGCCTGGATGCCCCATATTCCCTCTTGCCCATAATAGCTATGTATCCATTCTACCCATAGTTTATCCTTCTTCTTACATAAGTTCCATAGGAGTTTACCTATTGCAGCATTATTCCATGTATACGCATCAAGAAAATTCAAGCCTCCATTGTCCTTGGGCCAGCATAGCTTCGCCCAGGCAATAAGTGCTTTTTTAGATGCTTCTACATTCCCAGTCCACACAAAAACTTCCTGCATATACTCTCAACAGCTTGTAGAATCTTTTTAGGCAAAGCAAATATTTGTGCCCAGAAGATCTGAATGGAAAATAGGACAGTTCTTACCAGTTGAGCTCTACCAGTATAGGATAAGAACTTATTAGTCCAGTTGGTAACTCTGAACAGCATCTTATCAATAAGAGGTTTGCATTGGACTACAGACATTCTTTTAGTACTCAAGGGTACCCCTAAATATCTAAAAGGTAGTTCTCCTTTCACAAATTGTAGCTCCTGCAGAATTTGTTCCTGGACAGATTGTTTTATACCTCCAAAATAAACACTACTCTTATCTACATTTGCCACCAGCCCTGAAGCATTAGAGAGGACCATAAACACTTTTACAAGCTCCTTACTGATTTTATGTCACCTCTGTAAAACATCAGTAAGTCATCAGCAAAGCTTAATTGAATAATTCTTTGTTTCTTACACCTGGGATGATAATGGAACTCAGGATTTGTATGTAAACTTCTTAAGGTCCTTGTGAGATAATCCATAGCCAACACAAACAGGAATGGTGATAAGGGATCTCCTTGCCTAACCCCTCTCCGAGCTTGGAATGGTTTAGTAGCTTTTCCATTGACAAGAAAAGAATAAGTTACGGTGGTGACACACTGTAATATCCATTTGATCGCTACTACTGGGAATTTCATTTCATATAAGATTTGCTCCAGAAAACTCCATTCAAGAGAGTCATAAGCTTTCTTCATATCCACCTTTATCATACACCCAGTAGAGATACCTTTTCTACCATACCCTTTCAATACCTTTTCTACCATACCCTTTCACTAGTTCATGGCTTAAAATGCTGTTGTCATTAATTGCTCTACCTGGCACAAAAGCTGATTGGTTAGGATCAACCATGAAACTCATCACCTTCAGCAGCCTTGTTGTGATCACCTTTGAAATAATCTTATAAATAGTTGTACAGCATGAAATAGGTCTATACTCCCCAATTTTTGTAGGACTGGCAACCTTTGGGATGAGG
Organism: Solanum dulcamara; assembly: GCF_947179165.1. Classification (NCBI taxonomy): domain Eukaryota; kingdom Viridiplantae; phylum Streptophyta; class Magnoliopsida; order Solanales; family Solanaceae; genus Solanum; species Solanum dulcamara. The sequence continues at coordinate 11,444,957 of NC_077246.1, read as the reverse complement.
GTAACTGCTGTACAGTTTATGGGTGGGTACATGTGCCCTGTATCAAAGAAATTCAGTACTGCAGGTGTGATATCTTCCCCTACCACTGCCCAAGACTTCTTAAAAAATAAAGCATTGAAACCATCATGTCCAGGAGCCTTCATATCACTTATATCTTTAAGTGCTTTTTCCACCTCCTCCCTTGTCACCTTTGCTGCTAAGAGTATTTGTTGTTCCCTATTCAGTGCATTTCCATTCCTCATAACAATAGTATTCACACTAGGTAAGTTTTGAGCAGCCTTGCCTAGTAGATTCTTATAGAATGTACTCACCTCAAGTTCTATTTCTTCCTGTGTCTGGGCTTTAGTACCATCTAATGTCATGACACTGGTAATTTTGTTTGGGCCACCCTGTTTTTCATGTGTGCAAAGAAATATGCAGTGTTTGCATCTCCTAATTTCAGCCACTGTACTTTGGACTTCTGTTGTATAGCACTTTCTTCAATCAAACTCCACTTTTCTAATTGAGCTGTAACTCCTTTTCATGTTGTCTATTGTGAGCTATTGTGAGAGGATCCCTCATGATCTCATGTATATATTGTAGTTTCTCTCTAATGTCTTTTACTTTACTGCTCACCCCTTTGAACGCACTATTGTTAAGCTGCTTGATACTTGCTTTCAACTTCTTGAGCTTTTGCCATACTGCTTTAAGATCTCCTTTATGACCTCCACTCCATGCTACCCTTACCCTTTGCAGGAACTCGGGGTGTTCAGCAATACAATTGAAATATTTAAAGGATTTGTGGCTGACTCTCATATTACTGTCTAACCCCAGGCTTAGAGGAGAGTGATCAGAAGTCCCTGGATTCATGACCATTATCTCTAATTGACTCATAGATAATATCCATTCAGCATTTACCACTTCTCTATCTATCTTGCTGCAAGTGCGACCATTAGACAATGTATAAGTTCTACCAACTGATCTAACTTCTGTCATTCCAGTGTCAACCATAAATTCATTGAAGTCCCTAATTTCCACCTCTTGGACTGGATTGCCTTGGATTCTATCATCACCTGATAATAGAGCATAAAAATCACTCATACATATCATAGGTTCTTGTATACCTGTGACCACCTGTTTCAGATCTTCCCACAATTTTATCCTAGCATGAAATAGTATGTAACCCATAAATAGCCACCAAACAGAAAGCATAAAAATCACTCATACATATCATAGGTTCTTGTATACCTGTGACCACCTGTTTCAGATCTTCCCACAATTTTAGCCTAGCATGAAATAGTATGTAACCCATAAATTGCCACCAAACAGAAGACCATATTATTTCTCTTCACTACCACTCTACTGTGAATATATTGATCAGATTTGCTCAGAGTCATGCATTCAATCAACTGAGGATCCCACAAGAGCCATATTCTACTTTTATCAGTGTAATCATAATTTGCTTCCCATTTTCATCCTTGTGCTATTTTCTGTATTACTTTTGTAGCTAAGTGCTCCTTTATTTTATGTTCTAATACTGGTATAATACCTATATAATTCTCCTTCATAAACAATTTGAGTTACTTTTGTTTATGAAGTTCATTTATTCCCCTTGTGTTCCAAGTAACCAATTTCATGTTTTTATTTCAGGAATATTACCTCCACTACCTTCTCCTCCTCCCCCTTGATCTCTAGACACACTGGTTGTGCCCTGTTCTGGCATTGCTAATGGTTCAAATCCATTTGTCATCTTAACTCTTTGTACCTTATTCTGTGCACCTGGAGTTCCTCTAGCTGTTGTTTTTGGAGTTACTTGTTGCCATGGTCCTACATCGTCATTTAGTTTCTCCTCACTACCATCAGTAGGCTCAGTAACAAGCTGTGGCATCCCTGTAGTAGCCTCTTGTTTCTGAAGCCATTTACTAACCAACTTAGGAGCTATTTTGGGTCGAGGTCCCTCCTTCACGTTACACTTGTGCCCTACCTGCATACATTTAGTACAGTATTCTGGAAACCATTCATATTGTACTAATTGTTCAAAAACTCTACAATTTGGATCCTCCACCTTGAGTTTCTTTGCCTCAAACTTATATAAGTAAAACCTTCTAAAATACACACACACACACATTAAATCCGCACCAATTTATTTTTTTTAAAAAAAAGAGTGGGTGTAGTGGTACACTGCACCAATAAACTTGAAATACTGAATTCAATTATGAGGATAAAAGCTCAAGATCAAAGTTCAAGGCAGAGATAAAAAACAACAGTTAAAAAGGGTAAAAATACGCACATCCTTTAGAAAATAAATGCAGAAGTAACGAGTTTGAAAGAATCACAGAAAACTCAGGGGAATCCAAGTGTAGTGGCTTATATTACTCGATTTCCTTTCACGAATCTTTTGGCAGTCAAGTAGGAACAACTACTAGGTCTGTCGTCTCTCTCCCTCTACCCAACCACCACACCTCCGTTGTTCTCTTGGAAGGTGGCAGTCGGGATCCCTCAAACATCCAAGTCCTCATACACTTTTTGTGTTCCGTAGAACTTTTGTGGGTTTATGCAAAGGTACATGCAATACAGGAAGGGAAGAGCAAACTGAGTCCTTTTCTTTAAACAAGAAACAACTTGTTGTATTCATACAAACGGCTATCTTGATTCATTAGAAGTTGGACCTGTAAGGAAATTTCTTGTTAAACTACATACTTATTTAAGAACTAATAAACCTTAGTTCCAAGAAATCAGATCTTCTACCAAGACATTTACCGAGGAAGTAGAAGCCCATTATTTTTGTGACCGTAGTGTCCGGCCAGCTTTTGCGCATCTCGTAGACTAATTCCACAAGATACTTGCCACCTCCCACCAGCAACATGTATCAGGCAACTCTGTCCACCAAGGCTAGGACAAATGGGAAGAATCACCAAATGTTTTTGTCTCCGCTCGAATTTGAACCTGAGACCTCATGGTTCTCAACTACTTCATTGACCACTAGGCCACACCCTTGGGCTTTGAAAGAAGCAATTTAGGAACAAATGGACTTTTTTTGTAACACCTCGCTACTTCTATGTAAAAATCCGAACCATTCTCCATATGCATTTAGGCCCAAACCCAATGATTTCTAATTGAACATATATGTTAAGATCAGTTTTTAAGAGAGGGAAGTATATTCGAGGTGAATTAGGATCATAAGGAACCTCTAGCACTAAGTCGAGTTGAAAGTTTTCCTACCGATTAAGTTTTTGCACGAGATCATGAAATGATCAACTTCAAACAACCATATCTCTTAGATTATGAAGAGTTATGTGTCCCATTACCTCTCAAATTAAAAGTATTTGAGTATTCTTTCCAACGCTACCAACCGTTCGAAAATTCGAGTCTAGAGTAAAAAGTTATGATGGATTTACCAGAGACGCTTCAACCTAAAATTGATATACCACATTTCCACAGAAGCACTCCACGACTCGTGAATCACTCCACAGTCCATGGAATGGACTCATGGATGAGAACCTGAAAGTTGAAAAAATCGTCTTTGTTCTTCAGAGGGAGTCCATGGGTCGTGGATCATTCCATGAGCCATGGATGGTCCTCGTGGAATGATCCGCCAGAAGTTTTTCGATGTTATTTCTGTCTTTCCCTATTCTTCCTAAGCCTAAACCACGACGTTTCCGCACCAAATAGGGGAGTATATCAGATTAGACACTCAATTCTCTCTTATTCTACGTTCTCATTCTCTCCCCAAACTTCAATACTTAGAATTCTCAAGAAACACCAAGTTAGGATTTCTCTTTCAAGGTTCTTCATCAAGTTTCGTCACTAAGGTATGTAAGGATTCAATTGGAGTATCCTATCACTCTCATGCCTAAGTCGTATGTTCTTTCAAAGATTTCTACAGAATTTCTAGAGTCCAAGTTGGGATTTCTACTCAATTAATGAAATTCCATCATAAGCTCATCTTCTTGATTGTTTTACTTAGTTTTTTTAAACCTCATTGAACTAATCTAGCATGATTGCTACGGTTTCTTTAACCTTGATAATTTTTAAGCATGAAATTAGCATGATACAAATTTCAATTTCAGTACAGATTATTTGAGATGATTTTGAGCTTAGTCTCACACTTGATTCAAACAGATAGATAGTTTACCTATTTATGAGCATATCAGTATATGTATATTATTTTGGGAGAATTATTTAGCACCGAGAGGATTTGAGTATACCGCTAGTCGATTAACTCCTTTAGCCCAAGAGGATTAGTTAGTGGATCCACATCAGATAGATAGGTCCTACACCCTGGCAATGTATAGGGAATCCCTTCCAACTAGGATTATAAGTTGGACAGCATGAGCTCACATGGTGTATATCGGTTGCAAGAAACTTTCCAATAAACGTAACATTATTTTCATACACTTGAATTATCATCACGATTCTTCTCAAACATGACAATTTAGATCTCATTTCAGTTCAGGGTTACAGAAACAGATTTACCGTTATATAATTGAAAGCAAGTTTTCAAATGATATTTATACACTGGTTTTAAGATGTCTTTCATTATATCACTATGCTTATGATTATTGAATATTCATCAGTTCTTACTACATGTTGCCACCCAAAATGATTATGTTTAGTGTCACCTTATATACTCAATACATTCCACGTACTGACTGCATACTTTTCTCTGTGTTGCATCCTATTATGATGTAGATTCAGGTGTTCTCTCTCAAACTTGTGGCTAGACAGGTTGTAGCTTTTCCAGTCAGCAATTGGTGAGTCCTTCTCATTAGGAGACTTCATGGAGTAGTCCGTAGCTAGGTTTGTGTGTCCTCCTAATTCGGAGACTTCATGGAGTAGTTAGTAGCTAGGTTTTATGTTAGGACAATTATTTGCTTTGAGGTAGCTGGGGGCCATATCCCGGCAAACTTATTTCTTTTATTCCAGTTACTAGAGGCTTTACTTCAAACATTAGTTGTTCAGTTCCATGGGTTTTTCAGGATATAGGTTAAGTATTTGCTTCAGTTAATTATGTTTTAGCTTCCGCTTCACTTCATAAAATGTCAGTTAAGTTATTAGCAGAATCTCAGTACCAATGATCCGCTTGGGGTCATTCGTGATTCCAAGTGTCGGTCACAACTAGGGTGTAGACTCTGATCGTGATAGTTTTATACTTCAGGAACAAGCATAAAGAATATAGATCACTTTTGTCTTAATCTTTACAAAAAAGGAATAAAGCATTTGTGAATATTCAAATATCTTTCTTGCTATCAAAATCTAAAAAAATATATGGAAATAAATTGTGTTAGCAGTAAATTTCCAGTACGTAGACCACAAAAATCAAGAATATTCTGTTAAAATAATCTAAATGAAGAGAAACCCTCATGCACCTGTATGAACAGTGACCCGAGCCAGAATCTCAACCATAATTTTATAATCAACATTGAATCTACTGATCCCAGAAAGAGAAGCCACGCTCTCTCGTAACTTTTCTCATTTCAGGTTTTTTACGGAAATCCCTTTCTTTATCAGCTTTTTCAAATTTGACCACCTCTTTGTTCTCCTGATGACATGTTACTCTATTCTCTTGAAAATCTCTCTTGCCAGCCACCCAAGCTTGAAGCATTTCATCTATCTTGGGCTCCGGCAGAAAACCTTTTTGCTTCATTTCTTGATAGTATTTGTATGACTCCTCCAGCTTTCCATTCAAAAAGAGCCCATGTATCAGCACTATATATGAACTTCGATCATGGTCCAAGCCAATCTTGCTCATCTTATCCCACAACTTGAAAACATTATCAAGTTGGCACCATCGGCAAAACTTCCGGATTAACATTATATAAGTGTCATGAGTTGGAATACAGCCCCTCGTGCTCATTTTCTGCAAGTGCTCGAACACCTCTTCCCCTGTCCTCAGGCTTCGAAGCAATGCATGGTAAGTTCGGACAGTAGGATGTATGCCTCGTTGAATCATCTCATTGAAGATCTCTTGAGCTTCATCTAGCAATCGATCTTTGCAGAGAGGCATGATTAATGAGTTATAAGTAACAGCGTTTGGAGCGAGACCATTCTCTTCCATCATCTTCATCACACTCCTAGCTTGTTTAACCAACCTGCCTTTTGCAAGAGCATGAATCACAGTATTATAAACCTTAACATCAGGTGCAACCCCCCACAATTTCATCTCATCAAAAAGCTTAAGCACAACATTGAGTCTACCAGCCCTCGAATAGCAAGACATGATACTACAATATGAAAAAGCATCACGAGGAATCCTTTTTTCCTTCATCAACCTCCAAATCCTCTTTCCCTCACTTAAATCATCAAGGGAAAGACACCATCCATTGAGAATGATATTCAAACTCTTGGTATTCAGCGGGAAAACATTCTTATTGGCAAAAAGCAAGTGTTCGGCGTCTTTTACATTTTTGTAGCGAGTAAGGGCAGACAAAAGGTCTTGAAATTCTTCCATTCCAATATCTAATTTAAACCGTTTAAATGCATAAAAAGTACCGATAGCTTTTCCCACATCATGTACAGCACAATATTTCCTTATCATAATCAAGAGTGTCTGAGGATTCACAAGAGATGGTCTATCATTCCCACCTCTCATTTCGTCAATCAATGACCATGCAGTGTCAAACTTCCTCATTTTTCCAAGTATAGATATCATAGAATGGTATTGACGCACAGAGTGCACATAACCTGTTTGTTTACCAGCCCATATGAAGAAAGTGAATGCAACTTCCCAATTATTCCGTGCACGAGAAAGAATCACAGTTACTAGATTCTGTGTTGGCCTTACACGGCATTGCTCAAGTTTGTTATGCAATAGAGCAGCATGGGTTCCGGTTTCTTTGAAAATAGCTTCAATTGTTTCAACATCTTCTTCGGAAAAATCAGAATATGCTTCATTATAATCTAGTGAAGGGTCAGTACTATCTTCCTGTTCATGTGAAATGCTTGAGGAAGTAGTAAAAGTAGAGAACCTGATTCCAGAAGTAGACCTTGAAAGAGCACCATGTAGGAAACTCCTCCCCTGGGAAACGAGGACACCACTGGTGGATCGACGAAGAAAAAATAGCTTACTTTTCGGCAAATTGGGAGAGTGGAGACCGATAATACCACGAAGGAACAACGAAATTACAACTCTATATTTCATCATCAAACTGTTCGACCAAATGACTGAATGAAAATTTTCTGTTCGACCAAATGACTCAATGGAATTTCTTTTTCCTTGCCCTGTGGTGAACCCCTTTCTCCCCAACCTGTACTTTTTCCTTTGCAATTTTTATTTTATTTTATTTTATTTTTTAACTTTTTTTTCATTTTAAACTGTGAGTTTGTTTGGATTGACTTAAAAAAAATTAAGTTATAAACAAAAAAAATAGAAGGATCAACTTTTAACTTTTGACTTTTTTTATAAATTTTAATTTATTTTAAAATATTTTTTTGATTTGTCAAACACTATCAAAAATTTAAAAATAACTTAAAAATTGTTCTGATCTATTTTACATTTTTCTTTGAGGGCCAAAAGCACTTGCAATAAGTCAAACCACACTACTAGTTCAACGGCTTATTCGAATTGACGGATTTTGGGTGTTTGTTAGCCAAAATAATTTTAAAGCATTTTTGTACTGTTTGGATAATATTAGAAAATGATTTCAAGTGTTTGTTTTTAAGTGAAAATAACCAAAAGAAATAAGTCAAAAATCTTAAGCTAGGTTGGGGATTCATAACTTAGAATCTGTTTGATTTAGTTTATCTAAAACAGCTTATAAGCTAGTTAAAATAAGTTAAGCCAAATAGGCACTTAATCCAACCTTATAGCTTATGCTTATAAGTCATAAGTTTTAAGCTCATTGAAATACACTCTATGCATTTTGTACTCTATTAATTATTACAAAATCAAAGAATTTTGCATACTTTTCTTTGGTTCATATTATATGTTATTTAAGCTTTGCACACCCTTAAAAAATTACTCAGCCCTAGAAAGTAAAAAGTGTTTTCGCTAAATTATCATTAACTAAATAATATCAATTTAATGTGATTTCTTAATTCTGTAAAACAAATTATTTATCTGATAAGGGTAAATTTGGAAACAAAGTAATTAATATCTTCTTGATTATGTAAAATAAAACAATTATTTTGGATCAAATATAAAAGCAAAAAAAATCATATAATATAGATCGAAGGGAGTAGTAATCTTTTGTGCTTCCTATAGTTTTCCTTCTCAATATATATTATGAATTGGTTATCATTTTTCTTACCTCTTGAACATTCTTTAATTTTCTTTCTCGAATTTGTTTTGCTCTAATATATTGATATTGATTTTTAGTAGTGTTTGCTAATTAATTCTTATTTGTTTCTTTACATTTCAGGTTTACCTTTGCAATTGTGCACTCTTCACTTCTGAATCAAATTATCAGATGCTAATTTTCTAAAAACTATCACTTTACGAAATTATAATATAATTTTTAGAAAAATGTGACATATGTATGAGATTTTTGAGAAGTATAAAAGATAGAAATTTAAGATATATACATGATTATTAGTCCTGTGAGAAAGCTACAATTTCTTTAAAACAAGTGAATCATTTGCAAACATTACTAATGTTGATCATGTTCACATTCAAGTTATTTGTTGTTGAAATATAAAAAGATAAAGAAAATATCACTGTAAATATTTGATATATTAGAAAAACTATATAAGAAAAAGGTCAGATCAATTCATTTGATTGTATATTGCTATAAATTATTACTTTACTTTCAAAATTTTAATTATTCGTTACTTACATGTTTAATATTATCTATATTATTTTAAAATTAATTTATATGAGACAAATGTGCAACGCACATTTTCAAAGACAATATTTACTCCTTCAACATTTGGACAACATTTACTCATTTAGTACCATGAGTAAATGACGTTAGTCTGATAACATGTTGTAAACACAATCTAAAGGAGTTAGTACGATGTATGTTAAAAGATAAAAGTAAGAACAATAAAAAGATAGAGAGAGATGGCCAAGAAATGCGAGTTTTTCATATTTCTTCCAAGCATATACAATATGAGTTGTTATACCTATATTTATAATATTCATAGAGGCATATAAAAGATTGTCATAACATGCCATTAATCATAAACATAATTGGGGAAGATCATAGAGAAGTTATGAAGATGCGGAGGTGAAATCATTATAGTGAGAAGTAGTGGGGGATTAAATTTCTAAAATAGTGGTCATTACTCAGTGACATTTAACACTTAACAGTTAAATGATTAGGTTCCTTCACTAGTAAACCCAATATACATATATAAGTAGTTTCTTTGTTGGCTGTTAATTATCATGTCCTATGAGTTTATAGTTGTAATGACGTCGAAGGTCATTTTTGAAATTTTTCATAAAATGACCGTTTTATCCATCCTTATTGTTATCCTGAGTCGTTTCTGATTAGTATAGAAAGTTGGTTTTGAGAAAATCCTATAAAAAAGTTGGATTTTAGGAATTTTGAGTTTTCATAAGCTTTAAGTGTTCAAAGGTGATATTTGGGATCAATCGGAGCTACAAGTCTCGAAACGGGATTCCGACGATTCCAGCAGCTCCAGAATATGGAAATTGGTCTAGGAGAGTTTACAGAATTAGTTTTGGAGTTGTGACGAAGATTTGAGGGCTTGAGTTGGAAATATGATGCATTTTAGTCCAAAGTTTGACTTTGATCAACTTTTAGAGTTTCAATGCTCGGAATGGAATTCCGACGACTCCGTTGGATTTGGGGGATGGTTTTTGATCTAGAGGAAGTATTAGTTGAATTTTTAGAAGTTCCGAGCTCGTTTTAGATATTTGGTGGCCTAAATTAGTCTAGTTGCGACTTTTTGAGTTTCGCGTCAAGGAGACCTCGAATTCGAATTCCGATAGTTCCATTAAGTCCGAAATATCAATTTTAGTATGGTAGCATATAAAGTTTGTGCGCTCGGGATTTCAAACGAATCCCAAGGATCGATTCCGGGACTTGAACTTTCTTGTGAATTGTTGGTTTCTGTGCCTGAGAGTTTCTTCTCCGCGTTCGCAGAGCCTTGGCCTTGTTCGTGGAGGGAAATGATTTCCTTCTCCGTGTTCGCAGAGCCTTGTCCACATTCGCGGAGTGTAGGGTTCTTGTTCTCCACGTTCGCAGAGTGAAGATCGCGTTCGTGGAGGGTTGATGCATCCGTCTCCGAGTTCGCGGAGTTAGTGATCTGCGTTCGCGAAGAGTAAATCGGTCCTGAACAGTGTTAAACCCCCATTTCGTGAATTAAAATCCATTTGAGCTTGGGAAGCTTGGTGGAGGCGAATTCTTGAGGATTTTTTGAGTGAAATTGATTAGGTAAGTTCTTTTACCATGGTTTCGTCAATTTTCATTAATTATTTACTGATTTTAGCTTAAATTTGGAGATTTCAATTGAGAGAATTAGGGGTGTTCAAGAACATGAAAGTTTTGGTAAATTGATGATTATGTGCTCATTTTAAGTCCAAATTTAAATTGATTTTCAATATTAGTTTCTAAATAATTCAAAGATCATTTTCATGTAAAAAATTTTGGAATTACTATTCATTTCTGAAATTGGGTTTTTCGGATATTTCGATTCAGTTTCAGCCCAGTTTTCAAAAATATCGATATAGGTATCGTTAGACTCGTATTTTTATTGGGATTACTTATTTAAATAGATTATCTTGATTCGGAACGTAGGCATAAGGGTGAAGCTCAAATTCCATAGTAGTTCGAGATAGAAATCAAGGCAAGTGAATTTCTAAACCTATGTTTAAGCTTGTGAAATCATGTGTTCGTGTTTTATGTGTTTAGGAGTAATGGAAAATGATTTTGGGGAGTATTAGATATCTAATCGGGCTTGGTAATGAATAAGGGGGTAATAGACGGCAAATGAGATGATCTTAACATGTTGTGTTCGATATAAATTGATACCTGACTTATTGTGAATATTTGAATATGTTGTTGTGATATGAGTTGTGATTTGTTGATAAGGGAAATGGTTCCGGCGAGAGATGATTTATGCCGAAGGGAAATGGTTTCGGCAATGCCAAAGGAAAAAGATTTCGGCGAGAGATGATTTATGCCGAAGGGAAATGATTCCGATGGACAGGGCCGTCTTGACCATAATGCCACTAAAGCAATCGCTTGGGGCCCCAATATTTTTGGAGCTCTCACTTTCTTCCAAAGATGTATATGTATATTTATTGTTAAAAAAACTCATATTTTGATAAATTTGAAAAGAATTTTTTGGGTAGAAACTATAATAATCTTTTACCTCATTTCATATAGGGATCATTGTAATATTTGAGAAATGGAATAATGTTTAGTTAATTGTAGCAATCTTTCTTATGTGGCTATATAATTTTTTGCCTCATTTATAATCTGATGATTATCATGAACTAACATTATTATTCTTATATTTACTTTTTTTCTCCTTTTATTATTTTTATTCTCTCATTATTGAATATTCTAAAGTCTCTCAAATGGTCAAACCCTCTACATTATGCAAAATCTATTGTTGTGTGTTTATAAAACGATTAAATTTATTTTTTGATTTCTTCTTCAAATTTCAAGCACTAAAACTAATCAACGCCATTTTTAATATCATTATATCAACTTATCAAATTAAGCGCAACAATATTTCTATATCATTATATAAACTTTTCAAATTTTTCAGTCATATTTTATTATTCTAATTTTATATTATATATTTTTTATTGAAAATTTACATTGCTTACATTCTTTAGCCTCCACGTATATCCTACCTCTCCATACCTCATTTATATGATTACACTAAGTATGTTATAATTATTTAATTTATATATGTCAACTAAAAAAATAAGGCCTCTCTATGAAGTTGGGTTTTAGGCCCCTAAACTTGTGGAGACGGCCCTGCCAGTGGATACATGGTCCATGTGTGGTCCCCATGAGTTTCGGCCTGCTAGTCAGCGGATGTATATCATTTAGGACAGATATGCATCACTATATGTGACATTGCATTGCATTACATTGCATCATACATCTTTTGCCTTTTGGACTGTTTTACCCCTGATATCCCCTTGATCTGTATTATTGATCGATGAGGCCCTGTTGATATTTGAGTTTCCCTGTTGCGGATACTTATATGTATACTTGTACCGTGTTGTTAGAACTGTTAGACTAGGCTGATTTCTATGTAGGTTGTAGTCTGGAGGTTGGATGGTATGACAGGAGTACTTGTGACTTATTAGCTTAGCTTAGTCTTAGTCATTCACTTTCTGGTTACCGTGTCGGTGGTACTCACTCTTGCTATCTACACTTGTGTAGGTTCTGAGCTCGGACAGTGACTCAGTCCTCTCATCTTCCATCCGAGTCTTCCTGAGGTGATTCGAGAGGTAGCTGTTGATGTCGGCCGTCTTTCTTATTCCTCTTTGTCTTTTACTTTGTTCTATTCGAGATACAAAGGTTGAGACTTATATTAATTTCAGTACCATGTATTTAGAAGGCTTATATATGTAACAACCAGTCTGTTGGAGATTTTGTAATGATTAAGATTTTTCCACATTTGTAATTTAAATTGCTTATTTTCAAACTGTTTTCGCTTTTACTTCCACATTTAGTGGGTTAGGCTGACTTGATCGGTGGAAAAGGAATGTGCCATCACACCCGAATTTTTGGATCATGACAATAGTGCACAAAAGAATTAAGAGTGAGTCAGCACTAATTACTCTATAACAAGCATTTAGTTTTAGGATTTGTATGGAGACAAGCCTTAGCATTTCTCCAGCAAATACTCAATAAGAATATTATTGAATGATCATTGCCGGGACCACTTTAGCTTCAACAAGAACTAAGTTTTGGCTCACACAGATTCTGGGGCCTAATCATGAGACTGTTAAGGAGAGTTGCCAAAAAAAAAAGAATCTGTAATAACAGCTGAACTTACAAGCTTGAGATCAGCTATACACGAATGACTTCTCCCCGCGCCTTGCTCGGCCATTCTTGATGCAATGCCAACAGAAGAAAAGCTCATGTCAGAAAATTAACAATTGTCTCCTTTCCTCTAAAGTAGATTAATGTTTTGCATTTATCTATAACCTCCTCTATATATCTGGTGTTTTTTGTTTGTCCTCCTGATTCTTGAGTAGACACATCAATAAAGAAAGAAAGCAAACTTTTTTAATTGTTTGTTGTTGTGCTGCAATTGTTTAACAACATCCTCATCGTATCTTGAGTTTCCTTCTCTAGTCTACTCCTAAATTTGTTCTTCTTGGTGGGCAAAAATCTGTATCCAGTTTCATCTTTAGGTGTCCAGGAGAAAGAAATGGCAAGATTTATTGTGAAAATAATGAACAAGACTCCACCATTTCAACTCAACAAAGGTTGTGATCAGTTGGCTGCAATTACAACTTATATTCTTTCTGGAAATGCTGCAATATCTAAATGCCTAAAAATAAAATGGTAAATATTATTTTTTTCATCTATAGAAATATATCTAGTGGTAAATATCACTTTGCATAAGACAGTTGCAAGTGTCAAAGGGTCATTTCAAATAGTGTTCTAATGAAAAGGTTATAGTGGACATTTTGAATAGCAAAATCAATCAATTTGGTAGTACACAATGGACAATTAACAAAAGCAAATCTCATCTTTTCACTTGTTTTGTTGGAAATGATTGGAAATTCTCGTGTGCATGACACTGTCCTTAAGGTTATTTCACCGGGTATAGTTGTATTCCTAGTATTCAATAAAGTCGAAGCATAACTAACAAAGATATCTCATATCAAAGAGTAAAACCCTTATCAGAAAGTGGAAAATCCAACAATATAACAAGAATAAAAGGAGTATTTTCTCAATTCGTACATGAAGAATATATTCAAACACTTGGTTTGCAGGATTATTGAATTCGTTTCACTAGTCAAAAAGTGTAATCACATGTATATAGACACGAAATACACCATATAAAGCCACAGTCTATGAATTGTACCTTGTTACAGAATAGTTCTAATGCTTTTCGGAGAATAAATCTTCGCAAGAACTTTTAGGAGTTGGAGAAGAAGAAGGAGAAGGAAGAAAAAAAGTTACGTTCTTTTTCTTTCTGTTCTTTTGAAAAGTTGTCTTGTTTCTCTCTTCAAAGAAACCTTTTATCAACATAAAGGGACACAACTTTTCATATAGTTGTGTCTCTTCTTTTTAATTAATAAATAAATAAATATAATAATTATATATTATTTATATATTAATATGGATCTCGATTGATCCATATGGGTAATCCGTTCCAATTTCCTTCATCTCCCACTCACACATAGTGGGTCAACTCTCATTCCTATTCTGTAACTTTCATACATTACGAGTAGACTGTGTGACTAGTGCATACTGCTTCATTGCTATACATCTGTTAGGAATACACAACATCTCGATCAATGAAACTTAGAGTAGATTATACTATGCTGTACCCTAGATCATTTGTCACATTCATATTTCTCATCATCTCTTTTTCTTAATTTTGAGTTCATCATTATGTACTTGTCTCATGGACAAACATAAAGGACGTCAATGAACACAATTGATGTGATAATATCCAATGATTTTCCTTATCTCATGAATCTTTTAATCCAACGTGATATGCTTTTCTAGAAATGTCCCATCAGACCAAATCAAACATGATCTCTTGGCAACATACTAAGATAGCAAACATCAAATTTAATCTCAAGAAACTGATTAAAGTCATGAGGGTACAATGTGAAAATTACTTATAATTTTTAGGACTTCACATGATAGCAAGTAGAGACTATACTTGTATCGCCCTTATGGGTCAATATATGCATACGCGGTATGAAACATGTATCACAGTACTAACTCATTTCCCATAGAGCATATATCTTCCATTAATAAATACTGTGCAGATGATAGTTCATACAATTCATGTCTAACTTTGAGTTCATAAATCTACTCATCATTTTATTCTTTAGAACTCACATCTGACATTAGAAACAGACTAACTCATTTTAATCACATATGATTAAATACAATCTAACAAAAGACATTCTTATTATAAACTTTCAGCTCTCTATATTCATCACTTCTGATAATAACTAATTTATAATTGTCTCATCTCTACTTGTCACTTAGACAATAGAGGTGATTGCCTATGCGAATAGGCCAATCCTTTTGTCTGTTTGACATACTTTTTTTTATCCTTAGAATTTAGGTACACTACATAAAAAAAATGATATATGCATATGAACCAAGAAGAATGAAAATTAGGCATAAGTCAACATTAACTTCAATAATGTGAATTTACATGAATATGTTTGGATAAGATAAATATAAATACATTAGCATCTACGTAAATCGAATGACTTCACAGATCTCATAAGCATCACATGCTATGGGTTTCATTAAGGGATATGTTATCATTTGATGTATAGATATGTATGTCATGTTCACTTCTTTTTATGTTATCATGTCTCTTACAAAATTATACTTTATGTCAATATATTTCGTTCCATGGTACTTTGGATCTTTTGTGTAGGCTATTGTAGCCTCACTATCACAAATAATTATGACAGATTCAACAACATTATTATACACACCCAAGTTAACAAGAGAATGCTTAAGCCAAACGGCTTCTTGCACAGCAAATGAAAGTGCTACTAATTCACCTTCCATAGTAGACAAGGCTATGCATGACTGCATCTTGCTACTCCATGATATGGCGCCATTGTTAAGAAAGAATGCATAACTAGAGGTGGATTTGATTTCATCTAAATTTCCTTCCCAATCAGCATCAATATAGCCATTGAGTTGCAAATCATTTCCTTGATAACATAAGGAATAAGCGACTGTGCTTTTGAGATACCTCAATATTCTTTTAACTACTTTCCAATGTTGTGGTCCTGGATCGTATTGATATCTGCTAACTAGCCCAACGGTATAACAAATATCCGGCCTTGTACACATCATAGCATACATAAGACTTTCGACTGCATTGGCATAAGAAACTTTTCTCATTTGTTTCTTCTCATATGGAATCTGAGGGCATATCATTCGATTCAAACCTTAACTTTTAGAAACTGGAGTATTTATAGGTTTGCAGTCTTGCATATTAAAGCGTTCAAGAACTTTCTTAATGTAAGATTCTTGTGAAAGAGTTAACAATCTCTTCGAGTGATCTCTTGAAATCTTAACTGTAAGAATGTATGCTTCTTCACCCATATCTTTTATCTCAAAAGTAGATGATAACCACTCTTTTGTTTCTTTTATAAATTCAATGTCACTTGCAGCTATTAGTATGTCATCTGAATACAATGATAAGATCAAAAACTTATCTTTGAATCTTTTGATGTACACACAATGATCTTCATGAATCAAAACAAATCCATACGATATGATTGCATTATGAAAACGTAAGTACCATCGTCTAGAAGATTGTTTAAAGCTATAAATTGACCTTTGAAGTCGGCATACTTTATTTTCTTTGTCTTTTTTACGAAAAACCACAGGTTGTTCCATATAGATTTCTTCTTCTAGTTTTCCATTGAGAAATGCAGTTTTCCCATCCATTTGATGCAATTCAAGATCCAATTTAGCCACTATAGACAAAATTAATCTTATTGAAGTAAAGTGTACAACAGGTGAAAAAAATTCTTCATAATCAATTCCTTCCTATTGTGTGTACTCCTTAGCTACTAGGCGAGCTTTGAATCTTTCGATACTACCATCTACCTTATGCTTGATTTTGAGAATCCATTTATTTTGAATAGCTTTTTGGCCTATAGGTAGATCAACCAACTTCCACACTTGGTTAGATTTCATTGACTCCATCTCCTCATTCATTTCTTTTAACCATTTTTCTTTAGCATGGCATGTCAGAGCCTCATTTATATTTCTTGGCTCTTCATCATCTAAAGTAACTATAAATGGCTAAATGCTTCCCCTTCGATCTAAATTGACGACGGGAAATTTATGGATGACTTGTTCATCGAGGTTGAGATTGATAAATTGATTTATCAATTGGTAAGTTACTCCCCCTAGAACCAGCAATATCAATAGGATTTGATTCAGAAGGTGTATCTGTAGAAATAGAAACTAATTCATTATCATTAAAATGACTCCCACTCAAAATCACTTGAACTTCGATAGAAGAAATAGTCTGATCCGTAGTTTCATAAAGAGATAAGTCTTGACCTATCTCGCCTTGCTTAGGAAAATCATTCTCTATGAATGTAACATCATGTGACTCAATTTTACTTACAGTGTCATTATTTTGTTCACCTATGAACACATAACCCTTAGATTGTTCAGAGTATCTAATAAAAATACATTTTCTTCCCCTTGGACCTAATTTTCTATGTTGAGAAGAAGGATTATGAATAAAAGCAGCACAACCCTAAGACTTCAAAATGCTCAAATCGGGCTTTCATTTAGTCCATAACTCATATGGCGTAGTTGTAACTAACTTTGAAGGGACACAAATGCAACAGTGAGCAAAGCATAACCCCAATAGATGATTGGCAATTTTGCTTGCGTCATCATCGACCTAATCATTTCTAACAAGGTTCTATTTCGTTGTTCTGCAACATCATTTTGTTGTGGAGTACAAGGAGTAGTTAATTGTCTTTGAATTCACTTTACTTCACAATATCGTTTGAACTTATCAGCCAAATACTCTCTTTCTCGATCGATTCTTAGAGCTTTTATTTTTCTATCTAACTGATTCTCAACTAAGTTCATAAACTTAATGAAGCAAATTAAAACTTCAAATTTGTGGGAAATCAGATATACATAACCAAATCTAGTGAAATCATCAATAAAAGTGATGAAGTAAATATCACCATGTCTTGCCCTTACATTCATTGGACCACAGATGTCAGAATGAATTAATTGCAATGGAGTATCAGCGCATGTGCCTTTCCCAAATGGTTTTCTTGCAATTTTTCGGCTAGACAAGATTCACAAGTAGACAATTCTATTTCATCTATTTTGCCAAGCAAACCTTCCTTAGCTAAGCAGTTTATTCTTTGCTGACCAATATGACCAAGCCTAACATGCCATATATTTACATCATTCTCACAGTTAGAAGACGTAAATAAGGAAAAAATAATATCATTATTATTGGGACTTTGACAAACGTCCAACACAAAAAATCGATTACAAAAATAACTATTTTCATATTTTATCTTATCAAAATACATATCCATACCATGATTATGAAAGAATAAATTAAATCCTAACTTAATCAACATTTGGACGGAGACTAGATTAGGACGAATTGATGGGAGAAAATAGCACATCATGTAGGAGCAGAGTTTGGCTACCACGCATTTCAAGTTTGCAGGTATCAATCCATTTAACCTCCTCTCTAGAGTTATTTCCTACATACACCCATTTGGATCCTCGTGGGATTCGTGAAAGTATCTTTTTCTGTTGCTATATGTTCGGTGGCTCCCGAGTCTATAATTTACATAGGAATGTGACTCAGCTAAAAAAGCAGAACAAGAAACATTTACATCACTGTGTAAATTGCTCATAAGGTCATGTACCTTTTTAGGCTCAGAAAATTCACAAGTAAAGTGTCCCCTGTTCTTACAATTATAGCACTTAAACTTAGCCATATTCCTATAAATCTTTGGAGAAGAGACATTTTTCTCTCCTTGTTGATTAACTTTAGGGTTATTTGAGACTTTCACATATGGAGCGTATTACCATTTTCAGGAAGTGTCATAGACACATTTAGAGCTTCAAGAGTTTCATGCTCTTTCAGAACATAATTGGTTTTCATGTTCCATATTTCACAATTATCACTGTTAAGCTTATCACCTTTGTTAAGCTTGGTAACAATATTTTTTGCAGTAGTTGATATACTGATTAAACAAGTATAAAGTAACGTGAGACAACTATGTATAAATTATAGCTTAAATTCATATATATATAATTGTTCTTAAGATAATTACTATGTCAATATTCATTTCATATTTGATTCAAATTTGAAAGTTCACTAAGTTCCCAATCATTATTAGAATTTCAATATGTCATAAATCTAACACAATCAATCATTTAAGAACCACTTATCTTAAATGACATAATCCAAGACTAAATATGCATAATTCTATAAAAAAATATAGAAAAGTTCAATTAAGAATATAACTGCATAAATAATATAAATGTAAATTCATACAATTCATACATACAAATAATATATACGTTATCACTGTAATATTTCTTTGTGAATAGAAATAGATGAAATAAAATCTATACGTAAGTTCATAGGCAATTTATATCTTATAGGCAACCAGTGAGAATGACACAGTCTTCTTAACTATCAAGTCAATGTATTTATCCATAAAATATTGGACCAATGACTTATAAGATCTCGACTTTTTGAAATGTAACTTATACCAAGATTTATCAAGTTTTTCTTTTGATAATCATCAGGTAATGCAGACCGTAAAGCCATATATTTCTTCTCCACTATTAATAAACCCCTAGCTCATACAACTTCTTGAATTAACTCGTTAATTCTCGTTATGTGTTCATAAATCTTGTAAGATCATCATCTTGAACATTTGATTCTGGCAAAAAATTAACCAAATTGTCAATCAAAGTTTTTACCCTATTCTTCTGTTGCTTTGTGGAAACTCGTCTGGGTGTCCTTATCATTACCATATTTTTCTGTAACACATACAAAAAATAATTAGGACTAACCACATAACAAAAGAATTATACAATAATTTGTATAAAAGAAGTCTTATATGTGATTTAAGAAGAAAAATTGATTATGATCTACTCTCAAAATTTATGATAATTGATTGCCAATAATTTTAAAAGAACTAGCCATATGTTAAATTTAACAAATATGCAGCAGTTTAAAAAAAACTTAATTTTTCATTGAGTTATACAAACCCTTTTGGATTAAAGAAATAAAAACTCGTTTTTTCAAAAAAAAAAATTGTTCCCTTTTTTTTAATGACTATGTGAGTAAAAACTTTTCATTTTAAAAATGATCTTACCCAATTTGTTTTGTTAAACTGGAAGCATCAAGTTAAAATACAAACAATTAAAAAAAAGCTTCACTGTCACATGATAAAGAAAACACACAAAATGTACAAATTATTATTATCCTATCGACGTTCGTTTCCACAATTTTTAACATTTCTTTTAACAGTTTTTCTTTTTTTCCTTGTCTGTTACCGAAAAATAAATAGCACAAAAAAAACACAAACTCCAATAACATTATCCCAAAAAAAATAAGACTAGAAAAAATAATGAACGCTGGCTCTGATACCAATAAAGAATCTATTCAAACACTTAGTTTGCAAGATTATTGAATTCATTTCATTAGTTAGAAAGTGTAATCACATGTATATAGACACGAACTACACCATATAAAGTCACAGTCTATAAATCGTACCTTGTTACAAAATAATTCCAATGCTTTTCAGAGAAGAAATCTTCACAAAAATCTTCGCAGGAACCTTTTAAAAATTGAAGAAGAAGAAGGAGAAGGAAGAAAAGAAATTGCATTTTTTTTCTTTCTGTTTTTTTGAAAAGTTGTCTTGTTTCTCTTTTCAGAGAAACATTTTATAAACATAAAGGGACACAACTTTTCAAATATTTGTGTCTCTTCCTTTTAATTAATTAATTAATAAATAAATATAACAATTATATATTATTTATTTATTAATATGGATCTGGGTTGACCCACATAGGTGATTCGATCCAATTTCTTTCAGTACATGAATAGGAGAAAAATCTCAAATAATAAAAGATATTGCTAGTCCATATTCACTTCTTTTTGAGATACCCTTGTTATTTTCTAACATGTTGTTTCCCTCTTGCTTTTACATGGTATCTTCTATAGAACAGAAATGATATCTACTCTGACTCTAATGTGTCTGACAAGTTAAATTAGTGGGAAAAATTGGTTGGCGATTCGTTATTATCAGCAAGAGCGCATGTGTATAGATAGACAGATATATAGACGTACAATTGATTTCATAGAGAAAAATATTTGGTTAGTAGTTAGTTGAATTCCAACAAAGTCATAGGTTACTATTTTGAACCAAAAGAAATTAGACTTGTGACAATCAATTTTTTTTATAAAATACAAAATGAAGAGAAATCATAGAGAGAACACACATAAATAAATAAATAAATAAATAATGCAACATCATTCTTACAACCTTAATCATTAAGAAATAGAAAAAAAATAAAATCAATGCAAAAACTTTCAAGCTCTCGTCGACATCTATTACCACAAGCTGATCAGTCCATTCAATAACCTTCATTTTATTATTCAAGTCAAACAAAAGCATGAATATAATAAGTATTGGATATAACTAGGGATGTTCAAAACCGATCGCTACCGATAACTCAACTGCAAAATTGAATTATTGGCTTATTGGTATTAGGTTATCGAATTAGCGGGTGGGGAATTGATTTAAATTTTATAATTAATGGCTTATTGGTGTGGGGGACGGATTACTCAATTTTGTTATTGGGTAAACCGTTAACTCGTTAAGAATTTATTATATTTTAATCCCTAAACATATAAAATATGTATGGTAATTATAATTTGTAAACCTAAAAATAAGGCTCAATAGGACAAGTCCATTTAGTTAAATAGGCCAAGCCCATTTAGAGTATAAGACCCTAATTTTACCTAAATCTAAATGAGTTGCCAGTTGCACACTTGCACTTGCTGGCTGCTGCCTCTGTCTCATACTATCATCTCTATTCTCTCATTCTCTTCTCTCTCAAAATTAAAAAACTTGTCGAAACAAGTAGACAAATCATAAGCTACAACCGCCAGAATGGGACGATTGCTCTAACTCTCAGTCTGCTCCCTCAGTTTTTGAATTGTCACTACTAAAAAACTGTCAAAAAGCGACGATCTGCGTTGCTTTTTTTGTCAAAATCGATGGAAAAGCGATGCAGTCACTGCCGTCGTATTTTTGCTTGACGCTTTTGAAGGAGCGACGGACAGGGTCGTAAAAAGCGACGGACTACATCGCTCCTAATTTTTTTAATTAAAAAAATATAAAAAAATACGATGGACTCTGTCTTTTTATTTTTTTTAAAAAAGAAATTATTTAATCCAAAGCGACGGACAGGTAGTCTCCGTCCGTCGCTTTGTTTATCTGAAATTTTTCTAGAAAAGCGACGGACAGGGTCCTTTTGTCCGTCGCTTTTCAGGAAAAATATTAAAAAAAATTAGAAAAGCGACGGACTAAAGGACCCTGTCCGTCGCTTTTTCTACAACACTTTTGACGGCAGAAACCTGCAGTTTCTGCTGCCCACCTGCAATTAAAATTCAATTCAATTGTATTCAATTCATTCTATTTAAACACAAATAACAATAAATAAAATTCGCAAAATACATAATAACAAACATAATTAAACACTTAAAATGAATAAAATCATAATTTAGAACGATTTAAAGTGTTTCAAAGTTAACAAAAAATATTTAAAATGCTCATAAACAAACATAGGGAACCCTAAGGACTATTTGCTATATATTCATCAATATCGTCGGAATCATCCGAAGTGAACACTCTTGAATAACAGGACGGAGGCTGACGGGCGAGGTTGAACACTTGTTCTTTAATTTGCTCAACTTGTTTATTCATACTTTTTTGATCCTCGATCCTTTTTTTCTCTGATTCTGCCAATGCGCGTGTAAGTTCTGCAATTTGCTGAGACATTGCAGCTATCTGAACCCCGTCAATGGCCTCGGCTTGACGCGACGATCCAATTCCTTCTAAACCTAATTGGAGTCGTCATACATTATTCCTAGAGCTCATTTCATATATTCGGCCCTTGTGGCTGCCTCCAACCACTTTTTCTATTCAAATTTGAGTGGACTGTTTAGGCGTTAGCTGAAGCGAATCTCCCATCTCACGTACGTGCCGCTCATAATCTTGCTGCATATTAGAAAATAAAAATTATAATCAAACTATATCTTGAATAACTTACATAGGCTCGTTCGACTCTTTCCTCCACCCACTCATTCGGATCCGACTTATTAGTCTTTTTTTCACATGAATCTTTTTAAAGACTTCATGGCGATAGAGAGTGCTCCCAATTCTTTTTCCTATAAATAAAAATACAATTAATAAAATAATATTTTGTAAAATAATTTATTTCAGAAAATGAATTTAAACTTAAAATTTAGAAACCTTACCATCTCCCTCTGAATCGTACCAACACTCTTTGCACCTCCGGTGTGCAATGAGCCACCCTTTAGGCTGACTCTTGCTTTTTTCTCTTGATCGGATAAGGTCTTGAATTCTTCGGTATCCCAATATCGGCATAATTCTTCAAATATATGAGGCAGCATCCAACTCGAAGGTGCCCGATCATCCCTAGCTTTCTTTAGCCAGCTAGACAGTCTAACGCTCGCTTTTCTTTCAAAAGTGGTCGCAATGACCATATTGTACCTTGGCTCTCAGGTACATAAAGTCTGAAAAAAATGAATAACATAAAATAATTAATTAAGTATAGTAAAAATATTAAACGTAACTTAAAAAACTAGATTTAAACATATATATACCTTGAATTCATTAAACATTGCTTGGCGAATAATATTTGGAATCTCCCGCCAAGAGTGATAGGGCTTAGTATATAGCCTCCTAACACTCTCCTAAAGAGCCCTAGCAGCATCCTTCAAAGGATGCCACCTACAAGACACATAATAAACATGTAATTATATCATCACTAAGTTATTAATCTAGCAATAATAAATAAATAAATAAAACATTAAACTTACGAGGATCCATCAGGCTCAATTATGACTCTTCCAAGTCTGTTACTCTTCCCAGGAGCTAACCCAGACGCATCATGTAATGCTTCTGTTCTAGCAGTAGAAGAAGGTGTAGGTGATACTATGGGAGTGTCAGTCTCAACACTAAAATTTCTAAGTCACTGATTAGATATGTGAGGAGACTGAGATCCGGGAGATGGAGTAGAAGAAGATGATACTCTCGGGGATCGAGCAATAACCTCTGTGGGTAGTTGGTAGGTCTGATCATATGAAGTATATCTGACTTGTAGAAAAAAGTGTAGGTGATGCTGTGGGAATGTCAGTCTCAACACTAAAATCTCTAAGTCTCAGATTAGATATGTGAGGAGACTGAGATCCGGGAGATGGAGTAGAAGAAGATGATACTCTCGGGGGTCGAGCAATAACCTTTGTGGGTAGTTGGTAGGCCTGATCATATGAAGTATATCTGACTTGTGAAGAAGAAGAGTCGCGTGGTCGGCGGAACTGACTATGGTAAACTAAAGGATCCATAGTCCCAAAAGGCACAACATGAATATGTGTACTAGGACTAGCTCGGCGGTGCTGCATCTCCGACGCTGAAGAAATATGGAATATCCTCAGGATCAACAGGTCTCCTAGACTTCTTTTTACTTCCACCAGAATGGCTAACACCAAGATGATCTCGGGATCTATTACCATCACCAGATGACATCTGTATGTAAAGTAATAATACAATATATAAAACCACATAGTTGATTAAATTTAGGGTTAGAGAAATAAATAACTTACATACTAGTGATAATCTACCACTCTATTCCTCCTCACTTGTTTCATTTTCGTCATCTTTCCATTTGTCCTCCTCAGATGTTTCATATTCATTGTCAATCCATTCCTCCCCCTCAAATGATTCATATTCCTCGTTTACTTCTTCCTCAACATTTGGCATTATAAGTTCATCATCGGAAACCTCTTCTACTATGTGTTGAGGATGTTCTAGTGTGGTTTTCAACTCAACATCAACTTGTCGTTGAACAAGCGCAACATTATTTTGGTACGCCACATCTAATACATTCTCAATTTCAATTCTTCCCACAGGATTTGTCTTAATATCAACCCAACAATTAGCTTTATCTCTACGCAGTGAATATGGAGCGTAATAGACTTGCTTAGCATTTTGGGAAATGATGAAAGGATCATAACTTCCGTATTGTCTGGTGTGCTTAACTTTAATTATATTATGTTGTTGGTCCACCCTTGTTCCTCTATGTGATGGATCGAACCACTTACACCGAAATAATACTATCTTTTTTTTAGGCCAACCTGAATATGTTACTTCAATATTCTACAATTTGGCCATTACTATCGACATCACCTTGTTGATAGAAACGTCTTGCTTCTTCATTAGGAGTTTCATCAAAATATTGTTTGGGTTCTATCCCACCTTGAACCCCGAATGCATCATTAACCATTTCATGAACTCTATCATGTTGAAATGTATAATGTTGAACTCTATCATGTTCAACACTAATTTGACCATGTGGTGCACGCATATTATATTCATCCACGGGTAGCAGATTATAAAATATATTATTCAATCCATCTATTTCTTCATGATCAACCCATACAAAATATCTAGGCTTAAATCCATTACCATACAAATGAACCATAACTATATCTGGATTAAAAATTTTCAAGCACCTACATTCACGATAAGGACACCTAACTAATCCATTTCGCTTAAAAATATCAAGTGTCATGGCATGATCGATAAAACTTCTTACACCGTCAATAAATTCAGGTTTCAAACCACCACCAACTTCATAATGCATGTTATACATCCACAAATGATGATCCATCTACAAAATTACATATATTCAAGCTTAATTAATTAGTTCATAATGACTACATTTCATCGAGACTATAAATTTTAATTAATTCAAGTTATAGTTAATTAATTCATATAATAATTAAGTTCAAGTTATGATTATTTCAATTTATAATTAAGTTGAAATTCTAATTAATTCAAGTTATAATTAATTAATTCATATAATAATTAAGTTCAAGTTATCATTAATTCAAGTTATAATTAATTAATTCATATATTAGTTAAGTTCAAGTTATGATTAATTCAAGTTATAATTAATTAATTCATATATTAGTTAAATTCAAGTTATGATTAATTTAAGTTATAATTAATTAATTCATATAATAATTAAGATCAACTTATAATTAATTCAACTTATAATTATTAAGTTCAACTTATAATTAATTCAACTTATAATTAAGTTCAAATTATAAATAATTCAAGTTTTAATTAATTCAAGTCAGATGTTCTAAGTTAAATAAGAACAAAATTACATGTTTCAAGTATATACAAATTAAAGTTCTAAAATAGGAGTATTCAAGTATCTAATTAAAGTTCAAGTTCATGACAACATAAAGTTCTAATTAATTAGTTTTAAAGTTTAAGTTCTAGTTACTTCTAAAGCTTAAAGAATTCAAACATATACAAACCTAAAAATTTCAAAATTCAACTTCCAAAATTCTTAAAGTTTAAGTTCATGACTATGAATATGGTCTAACTCTAATTAGCTTAATTTGTTCATAAGTACTACAATTGAACAAGATTTCAAAAGTCAACAAAATTTCAAGTTCAAAGTTCTAAGTTCAAGTTCTATATTATATTCAAGTATCCTAAAATTCAAGCATCTAAGTCCTAATTAGTTCCAAAGTCTAAAGTTCACAATTTATACAAACCAAAAAAATATTCTAAGTTCAAAAATCCTAAAGTTCAAGTTCATAACTTGAATATCTTCCAAACATCAAAAATCATTCAACCCAATATTTTTCTAACTTGAATATCTTCCAAACACAAAAAATCCTAAATTCTAATTTCTAATTAGTTCATGTTCTAACCGTAATTTTATCTTCAAAAACACTTCAAGTCCAACTAACACAATACGCAATTCACAATCTAAAAAAAAAAAAGGGCAGCCGGTGCACTAAGGCTCCCGCTATGCGCAGGGTCCGGGGAAGGGCCTGACCATAAGGGTCTATTGTACGCAGCCTTACCTTGCATTTCTGCCAGAGGCTGTTTCCAAGGCTTGAACCCGTTACCTCCTGGTCACATGGCAGCAACTTTACCAGTTACTCCAAGGCTCCCCTTCAAATTAAAAAAAAAACCACAATTCAAACTAAGGCCCTAAAATTTTCATTCACATTCTCACTTCAAGAACTAACCAACTTAACATAACATTTGAATATCAACAACACTTTAATTCCAACTCCAAAAAATATATGCAATTCACAATTTAATTCAAAAAAAAATCTCAACTCAAACAAAGTACCTAAAATCTAATTTCTAACATTCACCAATTCAAAATCACAAATACAAATTAACTATGCTAATAACATACATTAAACAAATTAAATAAAATAAATTAACTAACAAATCAACAAATTAATATTTTTTTTCAAAATTAAAATCCTAAAACTAACTAACCTTATTAACAATACGGAGAGAGAGAGAGGTTGACAGTGGGGAGGGGCGACGGCAACAACGGCGACAGGGGAGGGCGTGGCGGCGGCGGCAGCGACCGGCGGCGAGGGGGTGGAATTTTTAGAGAGAAGGGGGAGGGTTTAGAGAGAGAGAGAGAGAGCAAAAATGAGAAAAAAGTCGGGTTTGTGTTCTGAAACATTTCAGATGGAGTGACGGACAATGTCGCTCTGTCCGTCGCTTTTTAAAAATATTTGACCGTCTTTGACCAAATAAGCGACGGACTTAGAGACGCTGTCCGTCGCTTATTTCAAAAAAAATGATAAATAAAATATAATAAAATATGACGGACGGAGATGCAATATTAAAATTTTAATTATTTTCAATTAAAAGCGACGGACGCCGTCGTTATGTTTATTTTATAATTAATTTTTAAATATATTTAAAAAATCCGCCAAAAATAGCGACAGACATATAGTCTCTATTCGTCGCTATTTATAAAAAAATTATTTTTTACTAAAAAAAGCGACGGACTGCGTCTCAAATTTCGTTGCTTTTTTGAGTGACACAGTCCGTCGCTTTTTTTTCGTCATTTTTTACAAGTTTTTTAGTAGTGTGTACTCCTCACTGGCTTTGACTTGCCGCAATCTTTGCACCCCCAAATTCCCACTGCTTTCCGCTTTACTGCATACTTTTCACAAAACTCACAAAAGTACTTACTATGCTGGCTAACCTCCATCTTCTTAATCTGCTTACGCAGACTGGCACCATAACGGGTACTATACTTTCCAACGATTCTAGCCTTCTTGATCCTCTTAGTCATTTCTGTCTATTAATTTTCCAATATGTTCTTTTGATGCATGTTTACTCTTGTTGTGAATTTTGGCTAAAGCATGAATTTCTTTGAGGTTTCAGATCTTTGATTCACTGATTCTTTATGTTAATGTGCTAAACCTCATTTATGTCTAAATCGGCTTCGAATCTGCTTTGATTATTTCTGTTAATTTTGGTATGTGCTTCACTGGTTTTCACGTTATTAAACTATTGGTATAAAATTGATTATCCATATCGTAGCTTATTTTTGGGTTGTTGATTGAAATACAGGACATATCGTAGCTTACATGTTACCATCGATACACCGCCCGATAACCGTCCGATAATTGCTAATTCGATACCGAATCAACCGGTATCTTATAGGTTGGCTAGTGGATTAGTACTTTTAAAAGCCGATAACCGTTAAGTCAAATCGTTAAGCATAATAATCCGTCCGATTCGCCCGATAAGCAACCCTAGATATAACAACTTAAAATGCTAATGTAATCATTTCTACAAAGTCTTACAAATTTATATATCTATCTATATATATATATATAGAGAGAGAGATATATAAAGCTGGATATAAGATAGGTGATGTGGCACCTTCCAAATGTTAGGATTCTTATTTATCGTTTGTCGAGCTTTTTCCTATTTTTAAATTTATGTAATATGTTAAGAAATTCAAAAGTCATCTCATTTAATAAAAGATGAACATAAATGAATTAAAAGTGGCAATTATGATTATTTATTATTGGCATTGCTCACGGTAAGTAAATATTTCTGATTT
Organism: Solanum dulcamara; assembly: GCF_947179165.1. Taxonomy (NCBI): domain Eukaryota; kingdom Viridiplantae; phylum Streptophyta; class Magnoliopsida; order Solanales; family Solanaceae; genus Solanum; species Solanum dulcamara. The sequence continues at coordinate 11,416,131 of NC_077246.1, read as the reverse complement.
AAAGTTTGTAAGAAATTCTCAAAATCCCAATAGTCACTTTCTTAAGAGTAATTGTCTTAATTAATTTGATTGATATATATAACCAGTAGCTTTTTATGCTATAATAGTTGCTTCACCCTCTCCATTTTTGGGAAAAAACTTTCATATCAACATTTTTCTTTTCCTGAGTGGACAATCTCCATTTTCCTTTACTACCTTTTTATTTATCTATTGATCATATTTATCTACATACCATATTTCTTTTGTTTTTTTATTACGAATTCGTGGAAGCAATGATAATGTGAATTTTCCGTTTCTTTTCTTTTTTATTGGAACTTGGAAAATATTTTGTAATCATTGTATGATATTATTCTAAAAATTCATTCTTTTTTCTATTTCTAAGTAGATCTTTATTGATATGTTCTTGCTTTCATATTATTTAATTTGTAAAATGGCCAGGAAAGCTAACGAGGAGTCATCTACAATTTTTGGGATGCTAGGAGGTGGTATATTCCTATAGTCAAATATTAGAATTTTTAAAGAGAAAATAATTATTTTTGTCCCGTTCTATTATCTTATTTTGATTTTGGTTGAACTTTGTGATATTTGACTATTCATACTTAACCTTCTCAATCACATTTATAATTTTTATTGTAGTGAATTTTCGGCATATTTAGAAATAGTGAATGACATTATTAAAGTGACAGAAAATGAAACGGATTATGGAGAAGCAATGAAACAACGTTATAATTATGATTCTCAATATTAATTCTATATCATGAAAAATATATAAGGAAAAGTTAACTAAGAGAAAATTTGATTTTGGAATTTTCCATAAAATTAGAAGCAGCAGAAAAATGAATTATCTTGATTATTTTAAAGAAAAGATACTGAAGAAATTAAATAAGCAAAGATAAATAATTAAAAAGGAATGTGGAAATATGTGAGAAACAGAAAATGATTTTGGGATTATATAAAAAAAAAATAAGGTAGAATTAATTTTGTCATATTTAAAGTTACAAAATTAGTTCCAATGTAAAAAAAGTGAAAAATTGTGTTCAAATAATTATTTTTCTAATTCGAATAATCTCATTCTATTAGGGGTTGAATTTGTATTTTACATTAGTAATTTGAATATGAGTTTATTATAAATAATTTTTAAAAATTTAAAAAATATATGAATTGAATTATCACTGCTATTTTTCAATTTATTCAATTGTATGGGAGTTTGAAACTTTAAATGTCAATAATGTGTTGAGATCCTTAAATTTCTTTTCAGATGAATAACTTTAGAGTACTTAATATTTTACTTGGTTAATCTTATTGCATTTTTTTACAATAACTTTGTATCGCTTATCCTGATTTAACTCATCTCTATGTCAAGGTTCGAAAAATATCTACGCTAACATATATTTCTTCTATTTTATATTAATTAAATTTGTAAGACAGTGCACACATATTAAGAAAAATATTTAAGGATATAATTTGAACCATACTTTTCACTATTACCTTTTGTAAAATCATAAATATAACTTTGCAAGTAGTGTGATTTATCTCCTAGAAAATATAAAATTTCAATAAATGAAAGGGAAAATATGAAAAAAAAATTCAAACATTTATCTTAAATTTTGAACGATTCAATTATTTTGAACAATGAAAAATCCCTCAAAAATTCAATTATTATGGAATAGAAGGAGTATATGTTAAAATTCAATTCTTTAATTATTTTTTCTTTTTTCGAACAAGCTAAATGCACAAGAAGTTTTAAATTGAAATACCTTTATTTTAATTTTTTGAGTTCATTATTATTCTCAGAGAATTTTGAGACCATAACTAATATGAAATGTTTTTAACAGCAGAGAAGATGAATTTTGAGAATTCATGCAAATGATGAGTAATAAAATAAAGAACGTACTATTTTTTTTTCCATTTTCGCCGTATTAATGTTTATAATGTAAATTGCTATTTCATTCGTAGAAATTAACAAATATTTTAAATTAAATACTAATATGTGTACTTTTATCTTGCTATTAACAATAAAAAAATTATATTTTTTTGAATTTACTTTTATCTGGCAGAAATACAAGGTAAGACTACGTACAATAGACCCTTGTGGTCAGGCCCTTCCCCGAACCCCGCACATAGCAAAAGTGTACCGGACTATCCTTTTTTTTTTTTTTTACTATTCAATCAATAGAAAAAAAATATTTTTATGATCTCGCAAAACATGATCAAGTTCACTAGTACCTAATTTTTTTGCTGCAATTGAAAAGAGCTTGCTCTGATTTTTGGAGCTAGAAGATTGGGATTTGTGCCCCCAACATTTTTTAAGTACTTTAATTTCAAAAAATCCACAACAAAATTTCTTCAGTGTGGGACGAGAAGTTCCATTTATAGACACTCTAATGACATTTTTTTTTTGCATTAATATCAACCAAAATTAAATCAGCAAAATTAACTAAAATTAAATGAGTTTATTACACATTTATTAGATGCTACCAAAAAAATAATACAGTCAAACCTCTATGTAATGATGTTAACTGTTTTAATACTTTTAAGTTATTATAACGAGATATTATTATATAGAACATATAGCTATACAATATTGTTATAATGAAATATTATTATAAAAATAATTATTACTATAGAGAGATTTGATTGCTTTACGTACCTTCATTAATCTTCTTCAAATGGATAGAATTATGGACCAACCTATGATAATAATATTCTTAAAATTTCATGTGTTTAGAGATTGTGGTTACAATTTTTGAGTGACCTTGTTATTGTATTTATATCTAGAATCATGTGGAAAAATCAAACAACAATTAAATCAAAGAAGAAATATTACCATCCAATAAGAGCAACTTAAAGCTTAACGTGTCATAGGTGTTAAAAATGTCACTTCTTGACTAAAAGTTTAAGTTATATATTAAAAAATAATATTCTTTAATTTCCTTTTTATTTTGGAGTGGAACTAGAATTATGGTTAGACTCGACAGAAACACAATATAGTAATCATCATTAAAAATCTTGTTTTTTTTTTATAGAAAAGGAAAGAAATTCATTTTTTGTATAGGTTTTGAACAAGCAAAAACATGTCTATATAAAAGTCTCCTTCTAACATAGAAAAGTAATAGGTTTTTCCACCATACTTGTCCATCCAAGTATTGAAATAGTTCATAATTAATTTGGAATCACGAAGGTCGTAGAATTGGAGTTAAACTTGCAACTTGCTTGAGAATTTCTGCTCACACTTCGAGATGTATTTTGCGAATTAAAAATTTAGCAAGTTTATATATTTTAGCATAATTATATGCATTCGAATATATATGTGTGTGTGTTATTTATTATTAATGTGAGCAACATAATTCTGAAATGCATATATTTTCCAACATTATATGCTATAATCTTGCTATATTTTAAATTATTTTCATAATACCACTATAATTTTTTTTTTGATGCAGGTCAAAACCACTGGTTCGGATAATTTCTTTCTAAAATCAATATATGTACTGATCCGAAACAAAGAGGAAATCCTAAAATGGGAAACTATGACTACTGAAAAATATGGTGCAATGGTGGGCTGCTCCTTTCTTAATTCGAGGTTTTGATTTTTATTTTTGTGATTAAGAACATTTTTATTGAATGGGCACTAATGCAATACAAAACTTAGATTAATCGGGCTCCGATACAAATATCATATTTGGATGGAAAATCAAAAAAAAAGAGAAAAAGAGAAAATATGACCGTTAAAGGCTCCTTAAAACAAAAGCCAGACATAATTCAAAATATGTCACTAACAATGATTAAAATCTACCAATCATTAAATTTCAATCCAGGAATTGGATTCCTCATATAACCAAATCTAATTCCATGAACAAATCTTAACAAATCCAAAAAAGGTTAACAAAAATCACTTCTTCATCCTCAAAACTTCCCTCTTCCTCCATTTTTTTTGTTCTGCTAAAGTTCTGTTGTCACGCATTGTTCAGGTGAAAGAGGGTGTCATTAGTTTAAAGATCAATTTTTTTCGCCTTAGACTCGTTACCTTTCAATTGGAGAAGTGGTTTGTTCAAAGATGTCGAAAAGGGGTGTGGAGGAGATGAGAAATGAAATGGTGGCAGCTGAAGGAGAGATAAAAATGGAAAATTTTGAAAAGGGTGTTGTTGAATCTCATCCTTATGCATTTCATGTTTCTGGACCAAGAAATGTTGCTTCTCCAAATTGGAGAGATCTTATCAATTCAAGTTGGTTAGTGTTCTTCCTCTCTGTGTGCTTATTTTCTTGATTTGATTTCAAAGTTTCAAGCTTTTATTAGTCCTGTAGCTGATCTTATAGAGGATGATTGTTTTAGTGTTTGGGGATTTTGAACTGTGGATTTGAGACCCTTTTCTTGATTTCATTGTTTTTTAGGTTTTTTTTTTCTTTTCAAAATTGGGAGTAGGGTAAGGGGAGGTAATTAGACCCTCATCCGTAAAGGCGAAAGCTCAGGCAGTCGACCAACTGAGCTACTAAGATTCTCCTGGTTTGATTTGGTTTCTTGTGGTTTAAGTGAAATTTTGCTAAAGCTAATTCTAGTTGATTAGTGTTCTTTTCTCAATTTGCTTTCAAAGTTTCAAGCTTTAGTCATGTAGCTGATGATACTTGTTTCAGTGTTTGGGGATTTTGAACAGTGGATTTGTGACCCTTTTCTTGATTTCAGATTTCATTGTCTTTTAGGTTTGATTTTTTTCCCCTTCAAAATTGGGAGTAGGGGAAGGGGAAATGGAGGAAGGGGGTGGGAGTGGGGAATCAAACCCTCACCAATAATGTGAGAGTTTAGGTAGCCAACCAACCGGGCTACTAAGATTCCACTCGTTTGATTTTGTGTTCATCTTGTGGTTTAAGTGAAATTTTCCTAAAGCTAATTCCAGTTGATTGGTGTTCTTCTACTCAATTTGATTTCAAAGTTTCAAGTGTTAGTCATGTAGCTGATGATATAGAGTGTGCTTATTTCAGTGTTTGGGGATTTTGAACAGTGGATTTGAGACCCTTTTCTTGATTTCAGATTCCATTGTTTAGTTGGTTTGATTTGGTTCATCTTGTGGTTTAACTGAAATCTAGCTGAAGCTGATTCTTATTCTGTTGGATTATCCCTCATAGGTGGGTGGGAGATAAATTTGTCTCCTTGTATGATCTCGAGCAATCCTCACATTTCGAGCTTGTTTTTCGTATTGAGTTAAGCCAAGGTCCATTTTTTAATATTGGTTTCATAGCTAGGCGCACCCAAATCTTGTTTCACCCGATGTTGAGCTCCCCATATGTCCATGCTCCAGTTGACACGTTTGGGCAAGCGAAGCTGGGGGTTTTTGTTGTTGTTGTTGTTGTTGTTGTTGAATTATCCCACATTGGTGAATGGGAGGCAAATTCGTTTCCTTATATGGTATTGGGAAATCCTCACCTCTTGAGCTAGCTTTTTGGGGTTGAGTTAGGCATAATGTCCATTTTCTTATCATATTCAAAGGACCCCCTCTCACATTACACATTTATGTTCTTGCCTTAGGCTTCCAATTGGATTTAACTGGTGTTGCTCAACAAACTTTCCTGTTATTTCTGGAATTATCGATAGGGAGCAATCTTCCTTTGTTCTTATAGCTGGCAACAACTATCTCTTCCAACCAACAATCTCTTCCAACCAACAATCTCTTAGAATTCATGCATACCTAGCAAAAAATAAGGCATAATGGGAGAAAAGGATCTCTATAGGCAATACTATTAGCTGAGATTAAGTTAGTATGTATTGTTGCGTTAGAAGTCTTTAAGTCTCCTTGAGATTTTATAAGCTATTAGAAATGTAGAGAACTTCGCAATTTGGTTTCAAAGTTTCAAGCTTTAGTCCGGTAACTGATACATAGAGTGTGCTTGGGGTTTTCAAACAGTGGAATTGAGACCCTTTTCTTGATTTCAGATTTCATTGTTTTTTAAGTTTGATTTGCTTCGTCTTGTGATTTAACGGAATTCTAGCTGAAGCTGATTCTTATTCTAAGGACCGGGATCTCTCATTACATATTTATGTTCTTGGCTTAGGCTTCCAATTTGGATTTAGTTGGTGTTGCGCAGCCAACTCTCCTGTTATATCTGAAATTATAGACTGTGAGCAAGCTTCTTCTGTTCTTCTAGCTGGCCATTATCTCTTACGGCCTACAATCTCTCATAATCATGCATATCTCGCAAAAAGTAGGTCAATAACAGAAGAAAAAGATCTATATAGGCGATAATATAACTAATTCTTGGCTTAGGTTTTCCCATAGCTGATTTTGCTTCTAGTTTAGTGTTAAATGCTGGTGTAGTAGTCTAAGTTCTAGTTTAGTTATGTTATTTTGGTTTTAAAAGTTCTAGATGATTTGTTTCATTGCAATGTCTTATCCAAAAGTTTGGCTTTGGAATGTTGGTTGTTTTTATCTTAGTCTAGCGTGATATTGTTGGATTCTTCTTTCACTTGTTTCAAGGTGTAGTCATGACATTATGCATGAAATAGATCTCTTTTTTTAATAATTGTGGTGTCCGGGCTAACTTGCTCGCACCTCGACTAGTTCCACGAGGTACCTATTACCTCGCTCTAGCACAGATACCAAGTATGAAATAGGTTTGTTTTGGGTGAATCTACAACATACTCTGACTTGTTCATAGTATAAATCTACTGCTAAAAGATCAATTATCATTCTATGTGACTGTTTATTTCAGTATTTAACTGATATCTTGATAGCTATCTTAGTTCACTCATTTACTTAATATCTTGTGGTTTTGTTCTTTAAATTTTTTGAGTTATCCTTTTTCATTCTCAATGTGCAACTACTATCTAGGTGTCAACAAACTAGTTTTTTTTCTATGTTGCTCGGACTCTTCAAGAATGTTGTCACATCCGTGTCAGACTCTCCAAAACTGTACTACTTTTGGAGGACCAGACACGTACCAAGCAGCATTTTGAAGAGTACGATCAACATAAGACTTCTTCTCACAGTGCTCCTGATATAACATTTATTATCAAGTTATGGTTCTTTTCTTCTTAAAAAATTGTTAAAAAATGGAAAATTCAATTGAACAGGAAGGATGCTAACTACAAAAGAACAGTCATGGCTTGCTTTGTCCAAGCAGTTTACCTTCTCGAGATCGACAGACAAGAAAGCAGGACAGAAGAAAATGCACTTGCTCCAAAATGGTTGATACCTTTCAAGTACAAGTTAGTCGAGACCTTAAACGACGAAAGAGATGGATCCATTTTCGGTGCAATCTTGGAATGGGATAGAACTGCAGCATTGTCCGATTTTGTGCTCATCAGACCGAGTGGTGCACCAAGGGCTGTCGTGGCCTTAAGAGGAACTCTTCTCAAAAGCCAAACGATGAGAAGGGATATCGAAGATGATCTCCGTTTCTTAGCTTGGGAAAGTCTGAAAGGTTCTGTTAGATTCAATGCAGCCCTCAATGCTCTAAAATCAATTGCCACAAAGTATGGCAGCAACAATGTGTGTATTGTAGGCCATTCACTTGGAGCTGGATTTGCTCTCCAAGTAGGAAAAGCGTTAGCGAAAGAAGGCATACATGTTGAGGCACATTTGTTCAATCCGCCCTCGGTTTCACTTGCTATGAGCTTGAGAAACATAGGTGAAAAAGCTGGATTCGTGTGGAAAAGGCTCAAATCAATGCTCCCTTCAAATCCTGATACTCAAACGAGCTACGAGGAAACTGATACTCAATCTTTTCAGATAGGTCTAAAGCAATGGGTGCCACATTTGTACATTAACAATAGTGATTACATATGTTGCTCTTACACTGATCAAGAAAAAAATGGATTACAAGACAACAATGATGAGGCTAATAAAGAGAATGCAAAACCAAGAAATGGACAAGTTGTTGCTGCTGCAAAGCTTTTTTTGTCATCTAATAAAGGGAAACAAAAGTTTCTTGAGGCACATGGATTGGAGCAATGGTGGTCTGATAGTTTGGAACTACAAATGGCTATTAGTAACAGCAAGCTTATTAGTCAGCAGTTGAAATCTTTGTACACTCTTCCTGCTTCTCAACTAACACAAGCAAAGCACGGTCAATGAACGGCAGTGCTTTCAAAAATGTCATCTGGTGCGTGGTTGGATCTTCCAAAAGATCTGACACGTTCGAGCAACATAGCCATCCCTTAAATAACTCAATACTCTCACTCCCATTGTTTCCCTCTCACCAATTGTGTGTCATTTTTTTGTATTCATACTCCCTATGTTGCTCGGACTCTCCAAATATGCCATCGAGCGTGTGTTGGATCTTTCAAAAGTAGTGCGTTTTTTGGAGGATCTGACACGTTGAGCAACATATGTACTCACTCCCATGTATAGGGATTGTTTATGGGGAGATTAATAATGATGAGATTGTTATAGATGAATTTACTTACTTAAAAAACCATATTTTTTGTTAATACATGTATTCTTATTCCATATTCTATCCCGCCGGTAAAATCATTCATGTACTCCCGCATAAGTCAAAGCATGTATTATTTAATAGTTTCAACTGAAAATTGTATTAGTTATGTGGCGATAATTTTTTTTATGCGGCCAACCAATCACTATATTATATTAGACGAGATTTTGTTATGAAATTAATTATTTCTAACCTCAACTAAATAAAAATATAAATTCATAAAAACTATAATCTTCCTTCTCTCAATAAGTTATATTTATAAAGTTTATCCAAATTAATAAAAAGTAGAAAACAGATCGACTCTGCTGGAGATCAAACCTAGAATCTCTGGTTTCGTAGACCAACGCCTTATCCATTGGGCCACAAAGTCCTTGTTGATAAAACCCTCGAACAAGTATTATAAAAATCCGTATGATGAATTCCTACATCCAATTACACCGATGATTTGGAAGAATGACATTCATGAGGATAGTTTTGAACTTTTGATCCGGCTTAACGAAATTCTTGGAAAATGACCTCAGCTTAGTGTTTGATATTCGTTTTGGGTCCATCTAATTCAGATTAGCATTGGGAAGTTCCACTTCGGAGATAAATCTCTCCTTATCAATGGCGACTCTATACCCAAAGCTCAAATCCGATACCTCTGATTAAGAATGAAGGAGTACTTACCGGCACACAACATTTAGTGGTTATCTAACTTTTTAAAGACAATCTATGACATATTAATTAAAAAAATAGAATAATTGCATCTTTTAAATAAAAAATTATATACATAAATTTTTTACAATTTCTCTGTTTACTTACGAAACACAAAAAAAGAAAGGTGAAAAAAGATAACAAGTACCATGTACAATTCTATAGCAAGATATGAACAATCTTAATTCCTATATATATGTACGAAAAATAAGTATAGATAGAATTAAATCTTAATTTAGAACTCACAACGTTTAAATTTAAATCCCTCGTTGAAATTCTAGTAGTGCAAAATATTGGACAAATAAGAATCATAATTAGAACATGACTCTATCTCCAATAGCCATGACTCCATTTTCCTATATTCTTCTGAAAAGTTCATTTCTTGGCATGATGTTGAATTGTTTGATATTGTAATCAATGATTTTTGAATGGAAGGCTCATGTGTTGAAAAATAATATGACGACATATCTCTTTTTGATGAATTTATAGATAATTCTTGATTGATACTTTCTTGATAGGACTTTGTCAAAGAATACACTTGTCCTTCATAGATAGTATCAAAAGTTTCAAAGGGGTTCACGGCGTCTCGAGTAACTTCATCGATTTTCCTATATTCTGTTGAAAAATCCATTTCTTGGTATGGTATGGAACTATTCAAAATTGTGTGAGATGATTTTTGGATAGAAGGCTGAGATGCAGTAAAAGATGACGAGATATTTCCTTTTAATGAATCTACAGACAATTCTTGAGTGATACTTTCTTGATGTGATTCTGTCAGAGAATACACTAGTCCATCATTGATCGTGCCATGAATTGCAAAGGGGCTCATAGTTTTCTGGATGGAATTATCCAACACTGTACGAGATGATTTTTGAATGAAAAACTCACATGTATTAAAAGATGATTGCATACTTCCTCTAGATGAATCTATAAATAGTTCTTGATTGGTACTTTCTTGATTTGACTCTGTTAGAAAATACACTTGTCCCTCATTAATCATGGCAGAACCTTCCAAGTGGGTCATAATGGATGAGATTGGACTAATTGATCCATTGCCAGTGAGTTGTTGAACAAGTGTCTTGAAATTTGAACAACTTGTGATATAAACTTTGGGTCTCAATAACTTTATTAAGTTGTTGAGTTGTTTCTTGTTGCAAGGAATATTATTGTTCTTGTTGATCCTATTCTGTGATATGGTTCTTTTCCCCATGAGAAGAACTAGGAAATTATTTTGGATTTCACTTTCTTTGCTCTCATCGAAGGGATCCTAAGAGGTATTAATATGAAAAATTCTTGGGTTAATATGTTTAATTAACACAAGAAGATTAGTGATTGGAAATTAAACTACTGCTGATAAAATGTTTCATTCTACACTAAGATGTGAATATTAGAGTCTATTCTACTTTAATTTTTCAAGAATATTCCAAGAATTGTAGTTACATGGATTGCTAGTGTATTTTTTAGTGTTATTAGGTTAATGTAGACATTAGTCTATTCTATAGTTTTCATTTAGAAAAAGATATCTGTGAAAGGATAAATTCTGCTATAAAATGATAATTTGTTCCGACATATTTTTTCATATCATAACAACAACGAACACATTGTAATCTCACAAGTGGAGTCTGAGTAGGACAGAGGGTACACAAACCTTAATTTTGAAAAGGTGGAACTAAACAAACGGTGAATAGCAAGCAACAAACAGAATAGAGTCCAACATAGAAAAGCGCCCACCATGGGGCTGGAACCCACGACCACAAGTTTGTGCAAAATACACATCTTATATTCATTTGCTTTGTGTAAACATCGAGTACAAGTTTTCCTCCGTGTCAACGATGGATCGTGTGTGTGTGTTGGGGGGGTGGGGTATTATATGACTACTGAACAAATGACCAGGAAGACAAAGTAAGAGCATCTCAAAATATTAAGATGGTCAAAAAATTCAATACAACATTCTTCATGTTTTGAACAAAATGAGGCATTGACTACTATAATCCATCTCTTTGAATCTGTGCACTATGTGGGCAATACTACAAATGTCAAAGGAAAAATTAAAGATTACAATGGACTGATGCAAAATATTAAAAGCATGGCTAAGGGAAATGAAACATAATATATGGTCTTCTGTGAGTTCATCATCTATAATAACAATCTATAATAACATTATTCAAACAAAAATTGTGACGAATGGCATATACCAAGAAAAGATGATTGGAGCTGTGCAGTTTTTTCAAAGTTCCTCTAACGATTACTGGATAAAGAGGAACCAATTTCTATCATCAAGGGATAGACAGGACTAAATTCCTTGTCCCCTCTCGTACTTACCTTAGCAGCATAATCGTCCAGTGTAGCTTTAATGCCTTTCCAGATCTGGTCCTCGCCTTGTGAATCCATCCATAGTGAATACTGCATCGGAGTAAGTCTATTCCTTTGCAAGGGTGATTGAAGCTCTTCAGGACCGCGTGAGTAAAGATGATGCAGTATGACACTTGGTGGTAAATCTTGACGAAGTGGGGATGATGCAAGTTGAGATGTTTCCAGGAATATAACAGGACGAAATGCTCTAAGTGCTCGATATGGGGCACCAAGCTGCTCTACTGGAAACAAGTTTTGGCCAACTGCCAATTCCAGCTCAGCCATGTCCCTGGCTAATCTTAACTTGCCTGATTCTGAGAGAGGTCTAACGAGTGAAGCGTGCCTAATGAAAAATATCAGAACTCTAGATGCCATGCTCCTCACGAGTGTAGTACAAATAGTTTCTGAACCCGTAGTTAAGCTATTTGACGAAGAAGGCAACAGCCTGGACAGGAATTCACTACGGAAATGGAGAATACTCTTCTGCAACTCTTCCATATAAGGTGATGCATTATTGTCCATAGCAGCATCCATGCCGAGACTACCAAAATTTTGATCATGAATTTGCAAGATGCACGACTCTAGTCGATCAAGCATTGATTGGAATAGTGGTGTCACTGAATCACCTGCAACCCCATAGATAGATCCCAGTGAGGGAGACAGAATATCGGTTGCAATAGATGGTAATCCTGCCACCATAGATGATATGCGGGTATGAATTTCTTGCAGATGCTGGCATAACGCAAAGTTCTTCACCTGTGCTGGAGTCGCATGACCTGTTATTTGTCGTGCCTCGGGCCCTGCAGATATCTGCAGACAAAGTAAATCTGTGAAATACGAGTAGAAGTGCATCTAGATACTAAATTCATTTATCTAAGCTAATTAATTAACCCAATTACTCTGACGATGACGTAAAGGAATTCTCAAAATAGCAATTTATCGAGGATGGAAACATTATTGATATCACCAGACCCTACCATCCACCTCCTATTGGAAGAATACAGAAACAGTCAAGGGAAATCATTTGCAATATGCTGCCAAAGAACAGAGAGAGAGAGAGAGAGAGAGAGAGAGAGAGAGAGAGAGAGAGAGAGAGAGAGAGAGAGAGAGAGAGAGAGAGGTTGAACTGCACCCATCAATCTCCGAGCAAATTGCCACCTTTCCCCGAAATGAAAAAGAAAATGAAGAGAGGTAGTACTTAACAAAATTGAGTACAAACTAATAAGAATATCAACCATTTCTACTTTTAGTAATAAAAGTAATTCTACTCATTCTAGACATCAAGCTTAGAGTATCAATAATAGCCTACAAAGATTAACCTACTCGAAGTTGCTGGCTGTTTCCTCTATTAAACTTTCAATACTCTCTTTTTTAGACGAGTTCGAGTTGAGTCAAAAAGACTAAACAGAAAATGTAGGACCTTAGAAAACAAGTTTTATCAAAATGCAGAATAGTACTAGAAAGAGCAAGAACAGGATGGAAAGAAGAAATATAAACAGAAAAAAGTGAGTTTCTTGGTCAGTGTTTGCATTTTACAAATCTTAGGCTTTTGCAATTCCTTTTTTCCCTTTTTTGGTGGGGTGGTGTGATTGCATTGCTTAGCAATCAGTTTCTTTTAGCTATTCAGTTTCAATGGAAAGTGCAGAAATCAAAAAGAACATGACAATCTATAGTCTATTACAAGCAGCAATTTTGGATGTAATGGAAGGAATGGAACCTAAGATGCTTTTGAGGGAGTTTCAGCTGTCATTCCTTCCATAAAGGCTACATGTTTTATGAAATTGTTTTGTTAAGGCAGTCACTGTGATGTAAATATGTAACTCAATTTTTTGACTTAGTTGGATCATAAAGTTTTTTGCAGAAGTCAATCTGACTTTGCAATATTGCATCCACTGGATGCATCATATCGATAAAATTCTGTTTCTTGAATCAATCTGACTTTGCAATATTGCATCCACTGGATGAATCATATCGATAAAATTCTGTTTCTTGAACTAAAAGAAAAAGATTATTCCATTTGAGTTCGTGGAAAATGATCTGCAGTAATTTGTAGGAACTTGCATCAATGCACACTCTCTTTTTTTAATAACATAAAGCAAACTCTTTTAGATACTTTTTGTTCAGCTTGGCTAAAATATACTGGTCTTACTCTATATATCGACATGCTAAATTAGAGAAACTTCCACCCCTAGGCCTAAAATTAACACCTGTTCCTTTCCCCTGATTGCAGCACTTTCTAGTTGATGTATGAATGAACTTGATTCTAAATTTCTGGAAATGCAGACCTATCTCTACATTCTTCATATCCGAACTGGCAACTCTCCCTCACTTCCACTCAACAAATAAAAGGAATCATATTATTCAAGCGTAAAACAGCAACATACCCCAAACTGCAGATATCACATTAATCATGAAGATGGGTAGTGAGCTCATGATATACAAATTAGCTGCTTAAAGTAATAAACGGTGTTTTCTTCCAAGAACGTTCTGTCATACGAATTTGAAAAAGGTACCTGGTATTCTGTTCTTTCTGAAAGAAGCAGCAGAACTTTGTTGATCTCACGCAAGACAAGAAGAGTTAACCGAGCATCCATCTGGACGGCTTCTATTTCTTCTTGAATTCGTGATATAATCCTTGCTATGTGTTCTTTTGAGGCAACGCTTCCACGACTGGACACTGGAAATACAGTGTTAACAAGTTCTGAAAGACGGCTCAGACAGAGGGTTAGGAAAGCAGTCTGGAATATTTCAATGGAAGATAGCATTTGGCCCTTTGCTTCTGAACTGAGAGCTGGTGGAACTCCTTTGACATCTGTATCACGTGAAATTCTTTCAAGCAAGTTTTCTAACATAGAGAAGAGTTTTGGATATCCAAGAGTGAATATCTCCTTAACAAAGCTTGATGTGCTGAAAGTGGACTTCATTTGGTTAGCAAAAGATTTACCCAGTGCCTCCCAAACACGATCTGTCAATATCGGATCACCTTCCTGAAAAATATGTAGTAATGTAAGCAGCCACTTTAAAAAAAACGTGTTTTTCCTCATGTCATTAATCATCATGTAACTTACTTCCACTCTCTTTAATTTTTCATTTAGATTTGGTTGGTGTTTCTTGGAAATATACTTTGCAATTGAGCATAAGCATTAACCTTATAGGAAATTCCGTAATTAGGTTGGATTAAGCTTAGTGTAATGTGATCAGATAATCTTAGTGTAATGTTATTATGCAGTTTTACAAATTCTAAGTTTCCAACACAGGGCAACAGATTCAAGCTCAATGTGATGATCATGACATTTTAGACTACAAATAACTCACAATAAGAAAGGCATCATGTAATATAACTTCTTCAAAATAATTCATATAAACTAGAGATACATTTACACACCTGCATGACCTCATCAAGCAGCAAAACATGCGTAAAGGGATCTCTTTTCTTTGACAAAACCCTCTGCAAATGCCAAACAGCAACCACAATGGAATGCAACTGGTCCATACAACCACTCATCCTTTGCCACAATGCGTCTTTCGCCTTTGCACTTCCCCCAAACTGCGGTGTCCCACTTCTCTGCACCCCTCCCGGCCCAAATCCTCCACCAACAGAAATAGCTTTCATATCCAAAGCTGTCGTTATACTCTTCACTCCCATTGTCTTATACTTACTCACTAACCCATCCACAGTTCCCCTCAACTCCCCCATATTATAAAACACCTGAAGCCCAGCCCCAACTTCAGCTTGATTCAAACCTTCAAGTCCTTTTTCCAAAACTTTCATCCCTTCAGCCCGTAATTTCTGCCCAATTTCAAGAACCCATTTGAGTTCTAAATCAACCACATCAATCCCAGCTAAATGATACTCATTATAAAGCGAAAGTATCTCAAAATGTAGCTGAGCAGCTTTCGAAAGATCCAATTTCTCCGGGTCTTGATTCGAATCCATTAGATCCCGAAGCTTTTTTGACAACCGAATAGTCCGAATTGTCGATTGAAGAAGCTCAATAGCTGAATGAAGATTCGAAAGCTGAAGGGTCTTCACTGCAATTACTTGATGAGGATCGGAAAGTTCAGACCGAACCCGACGGAGCGAAGACTGAAGAGACGAAACCGAAGAACGAAGAGAGGAAAGTGCAGATTCAGCAGCCCGTAACGAAGTAAGCTGATTAAGCAAATCATGATGACGTGTAAGAACTTCGTGACGAAGCTGATGATCAAGGAGACGGAGCCCTTCTTGAAGCTTCTCGATACGTGAAGCGGTAGAACCGGAGGAAAGTGCGGCGGAGGAGAAACGGGTTGAATCGAAGTCGGATGAGAGGAAGGATGAGAAAATGGGATCGAAACTGAAGGAATCGATAGGGGAAGGGGCAGGGGTGAGGGAGGTAGGAGTGACGGTGGTAGTAGGGGTGGGGGTGGGGTTGGTGGATCTGTCTTTGAAAGTTGAGAGACGTTGAAGGGGAGATGAAGAAGATGTTGGTGTAGAGGATAAATGGGTTGATCTCTGAATCGCCGGAGACGCCATTGATTCCGGCCACCGGCGATGATGGCTTTTGGATCTTTACTGTCCGGTCGTTCTGAGCTGAGGGAGAATTTGCCGAGGAGTTATTTTTGGATATGGCTTTTATTTTTTTTCATATTCATTTAGATTAATTTTTTTTCATTCATAAATCTTCATAATATTTTTTTTTTAAAAAAAGGTAAATCTATGCATAAATTGTTGTAATATAAAGTAACTTGACAAATATAAAAGAGGGAGAAAAGAAAAAACAGAGAGCAGTATGTTTTCTTCTTCTATATCAGTGTTTTTCATCCTTTCGATGGTAAGAATATTTATACACATAAAGATGGCTAAAGGAAGAAGAAAATTAGTGGGTTGCCCACTTTCAGTGGGCCCCACGTGTATAAAATAAGATTAAGTGGACAATCCACTTCATAATACTCCTCCTTGGATGTCCACGTGTAAAAAAAAAACTTTACAAAACATAATATACATATTTATCATGAATATCCATAAAGCTTGTGTCTACATATCTGGTAATACGCCTTGATTGCTGCCTCATTAAAAACCTTATCAGGAAAACCTAGTGGGACAAAACCTTGGTTAAGGAAAAAAGAGTGCAGCGCGTATTTTACTCCCCCTGATGAAAGCTTCATTTGATATTTTGGAGACGACGCATTCCAACTTTATATCTTAATTTCTCAAAAGTTGATGTTGGTAATGCCTTTGTGAATAAATCTGCAAGATTATCACTTGAACGAACTTGTTGTACATCAATATCACCATTCTTCTGAAGATCATGTGTGAAGAATAATTTTGGTGAAATATGTTTCGTTCTGTCTCCTTTTATGAAGCCACCTTTCAATTGAGCTATGCACGCGGCATTGTCTTCGAATATAATTGTGGGTACTTTGACATCATTTTCCAGGCCACATCTTTCTTTGATGAACTGTATCATCGATCTCAACCACACACATTCTCTACTTGCTTCGTGAATTGCTATTATTTCAGCATGATTTGAAAAAGTAGCAACAATGGACTGCTTTGTAGATCGCCATGATATAGCAGTTCCTCCGTGTGTAAATAGATAGCCTATTTGAGATCGGGCTTTATGTGGGTCCGATAAATAACCTGCATCTGCATAACCAATAAGGTCTGCGCAACCTTTGTTAGTATAAAACAAACCCATATCAATCGTATTCTTCAGGTATCGCAAAATATGTTTGATACCGTTCCAATGCCTTCGCGTTGGGGAAGAACTATACCTTGCTAGCAAATTAACAGAAAATGTTATATCAGGCCTAGTTGCGTTAGCAAGGTACATAAGTGCACCAATAGCACTGAGATATGGTACTTCAGGACCAAGAATTTCTTCATCCTCTCCTGGAGGTCGAAATTGATCTTTTTCCACTTCAAGTGATCGAACAACCATTGGAGTACTTAATGGATGTGCTTTGTCCATGTAAAATCTTTTTAAGATTTTCTCAGTGTAGGCAGATTGATGGACAAAAACTCCGTCTGCTAAATGTTCAATTTGCAGGCCTAGACAAAGTTTTGTCTTTCCAAGTCTTTCATTTCAAATTCTTTCTTTAGTTATTCAATTGCCTTTTGGACCTCTTCAGGGGTTCCAATGAGATTTATGTCATCAACATAAACGGCGAGTATCACAAACTCTGATTCCGTTTTCTTAATAAAAACACATGGACAAATGACATCATTTATATAGCCTTCATTTATCAAGTACTCACTGAGGCGATTATACCACATACGCCCTGATTGTTTTAAACCATATAATGATCTTTGCAGTTTTATTGAGTACATTTCCCGAGACTTTTTACATGCTTCAGGCAATTTTAATCCATCTGGAATTTTCATGTAAATTTCATTATCAAGTGAACCATAAAGGTAAGCTGTAACTACATCCATTAGATGTATTTCAAGATTTTTATGTACAGCTAAACTGATGAGATATCGAAATGTTATTCCATCCATAACCGGTGAATATGTTTCTTCATAGTTGACTCCGGGTCTTTGAGAGAATCCTTGTGCAACAAGGCGTGCCTTATATCTTACAATTTCATTTCTCTCATTTCGCTTTCTAACAAAAACCCATTTATAGCCAACTGGTTTTACACCTTCAGGGGTTTGGACTACAGGTCCAAAAACCTCACGTTTAGCAAGTGAGTCTAATTCTGATTGAATTGCCTTTTGCCATTCTGGCCAATCACATCTACGTCGACATTCTACGACGGATTTAGGCTCAAGACTTTCACTATCTTGCATGAGGTTAAGTGCAACATTATATGCAAAAATATTATCAACCGTGATTTTAGATCGATCTAAATTTATCTCATTACCGAAAGAATTTATTGAAAGTTCTTCATTTACTTGAGTCTCAGGTTCACTGATTTCTTCAGAAATATCAGGATTACTCAAATCTTGACCTTGTTCAGGAGGTTCTATTGTAGTATCATCTTTATTATTTCTCACGCTTCTCCTTCTAGGATTTTTATCCTTTGAACCCAACGGTCTACCACGCTTCTGGCGTGTTTGGGATTCAGAAGCTATGATACTTATAGATGGTCCTTTTGGGACATCAATCCGGATAGATACATTCACTGCAGGGATATGTGACTTAGTTATCCGTTTCAAATCAGTAAATG
Source organism: Solanum dulcamara (assembly GCF_947179165.1). Classification (NCBI taxonomy): domain Eukaryota; kingdom Viridiplantae; phylum Streptophyta; class Magnoliopsida; order Solanales; family Solanaceae; genus Solanum; species Solanum dulcamara. The sequence continues at coordinate 11,397,507 of NC_077246.1, read as the reverse complement.
CATCTGGCATTTGATTTGCTATTTTCTGCAAGTGGATGATCTTCTGGACCTCCTGTTCACATGTGCGGGTACGTGGATCAAAATGTGATAGTGATGAAACTTTCCACCCAATTTCTTTTTCTTTTTCGGGTTCCTTTTTCTCTCCCCCTAATGGCGGGAAAACTGTTTCATCAAACCGACAATCTGCAAATCGAGCAGTGAATAAGTCTCCAGTCAACGGTTCAAGGTATCTAATTATGGAGGGTGAGTCAAACCCGACATATATACCCAACCTTCGTTGAGGGCCCATTTTTGTACGTTGTGGTGGTGCTACAGGCACGTATACCGCACAACCAAAAATTCTTAAATGGGCTATATTTGGTTCATGACCAAATACTAATTGTGACGGAGAGTATTTATTATAATGTGTCGGTCTTAGACGTACAAGTGCTGCTGCATGTAAGATAACATGACCCCAAATAGTAATTGACAATTTTGTTTTCATTAGTAAAAGTCTTGCTATCAATTGTAGGTGCTTTATAAATGACTCTGCAAGGCCATTTTGAGTATGAACATGAGCAACAGGATGTTCAATTTTTATCCCAATTGATAAGGAATAATCATTAAAAGCTTGGGATGTAAATTCTCCAGCATTATCAAGGCGAATGACCTTAATTGGATAATCTGGGAATTGCGCTCTTAATCTTATTATTTGTGCTAACAACTTTGCAAACGCCAGGTTGCGAGATGATAATAAGCACACATGAGACCATCTAGATGATGCATCTATTAGGACCATAAAATATCTAAACAATCCACTAGGTGGATGAATAGGTCCACATATATCTCCATGTATACGCTCTAAAAAGCCAAGAGATTCGATGCCAACCTTCAGGGTCGATGGTCTGGCAATTAATTTGCCTTGATAACAAGCAGCACATGAAAATTCATCATTTGTAAGAATCTTCTGGTTCTTTAACGGATGTCCAGTTGAATTTTCAAGAATTCGTCTCATCATTATTGATCCAGGATGACCTATTCGATCATGCCATAGCACAAATGTATTTGGATCAGTAAACTTCTGGTTTACGATCATATGTGCTTCAATTGCACTAATTTTTGCATAATATAGGCCAGATGACAAAGCTGATAATTTTTCCAAAATATATTTTTGGCCTGAGACACTCTTGGTTATACCAAGATATTCAATATTTATTTCATTTAGTGTCTCAACATGATATCCATTTCTGCGGATATCTTTAAAACTTAACAAGTTTCTTGGGGATTTAGAAGAAAATAGTGCATCTTCTATAACAATTTTTGTTCCCTTAGGCAGAATTATAGTAGCTCTTCCGGAGCCTTCTATCATTTTTGAATTACCAGAAATTGTAGTAACATTAGCTTTTCTTCTAAGTAAGTTGAAAAAATATTTCTCGTCTTTAAAAATAGGATGAGTTGTTCCACTATCAATTACACAAATATCCTCATGATTTATCATTGATCCAAACAAGATTTGAGGCATTTCCATATTTTCTTCAAAAGGAAAGAAAGTAAATATTATAATTAATACATAATTTATCATACAAAATTTTATTTTATTACATGGATCTAGAAAAATACAAACATAATATTTAATACATACAACAACAAAGAGAATTGTTTAAATATTATCGGGCTTATCAACATTCATATTTACTTCTAGAAAATTAAAGAAATCAGCTACATCCGGATGCATGGGCTCAATATTGTCCTCAGAGATGAAATTTGTCTCTGGATTATTTTCTGCCCTTTTTAACGATGCTTGATATAGCTGAACTAAGCATTTTGACGACCGGCAAGTTCGCGACCAGTGCCCCACACCTCCACATCTATGGCATACACTTTCTGAATTTTTCTTGGGTAAAGCTTCTGGCTTTTTACCCTGCCTTTTATATTGCTGATCATTTCTCGGTGCCAGCCGAGCATCATGATTATAATTTCTTTGTCACCCATGACCACGACCACGACCACGACCACGACTGGGGCCATGACCTCTTTCTCGATGGTTATAATTTGCCTGATTCACTTTAGGGAGCGGCAAGGAACCAACGAGCCGACTATCCTGATTTTTCATTAATAATTTATTATGGCGTTCAGCAATAAGTAAGTGAGATAATAATTCAGAATATTTTGTAAAGCCTTTTTCGCGATATTGCTGCTGCAGGAGCATATTCGCGGGTGGAAATGTGGAGTATGTTTTTTCAAGTTTATCTTGTTCCGTGATTTCATCTCCGCATAAAGTTAACTGAGTTATAATTCTAAATAAAACAGAATTATATTCAGTTATATTTTTAAAGTCCATCAGTCTCAGATTTAACCAGTCATAACGTGCTTGTGGAAGCATGACCAACTTCAGGTGGTCATACCTTTCTTTTGAATTTTTCCACAATTTCAAGGGATCTTTTAATGTAAGATATTGTAATTTAAGACCCTCATCAAGATGGTGGCGGAGGAAAATCATAGCTTTTGCACGGTCTTGACTAGATGTCGTGTTATCATCTTTGATGGTGTCTACCAGACCCATCGATTCAAGATGAATTTCGGCATCTAGTGCCCATGAGGAGTAATCTTTTCCAGAGATATCCAAAGCAACAAATTTAATTTTTGAAATATTTGCCATTTTATGAAAATAAATTTAAATAAAACTTTTACCACATTTTGTTACCTTCTAAAAATAGCCGGAGCCTCGTGCTGATAATGTGTTGTAATATAAAGTAACTTGGCAAATATAAAAGAGGGAGAAAAGAAAAAACAGAGAGCAGTATGTTTTCTTCTTCTATATCAGTTTTTTTTATCCTTTCGATGGTAAGGATATTTATACACATAAAGATGGCTAAAGGAAGAAGAAAATTAGTGGGTTGCCCACTTTCAGTGGGCCCCACGTGTATAAAATAAGATTAAGTGGACAATCCACTTAATAATATAAATGTATTTTTTAACTTAAACAGTTGATATGTATGTCTTTCAATTTGGGGTATAGACACTTAAATATTAAACTTATATAAAATTGATCAAGTACGTACACGTGTTCTATCCTACATGTTAAATAAACTGTGTGTTTATAAATAAACTAATATTGCGTGCCCTCACAATGCATAGATAATATCGAAGTATTATTTCTAATTGTTTTAGATTGCAATGTCTTGTTCAAGTATGTTAAATCATATTATCTTAAAAAAGTTCAACTATCATATTGTTTCTTAATTAAACGTACACACCCCACTCCTCCCTACCCATAACTCTCATAATCAAATCAATATGAATACAGACACGATCATATAATTATCAATTTTTTTTTATGTTTCATGTCTGTCTTCATTATATTGTTCACTTTTTAAAATTATTAAATTGCTAATATTGATTTTTATTAGTTTATTAATTAGCGAGATTGATATAAAAATAATTGTGCGTACAGGGTGCCTCAGAAAGAGAATTGAAATTTGATTTTATCTAGTATAGAGTTGATTTTCAAATTTCAAATTTTAGAAGATCAATATATAACTGCCAATCAAATTCAAAATTTAAAAATTTAACAATAATTTAATTAGCTAATTTTCAGCAAATTTTATCTTATCTAAAATGTTTTCAAAAATAAACTCTATCCTCTTATAGTTTCAATTTAGAACTATAACAATTATTTCAAAATAAATAATTTTTAGTAAAATTTATAGAATCTAGAGTTTTGGAGAGGTTAGTAGAAGACTCTAGATCCTTATAGAAGCTTGTAGAGAAGTTTTGAAAGACTTGAAATATTCTAGATAAAGGCTTCTTTGTAAATATGGAGGGACTTGTATAACAATTTTTATTTATACTTGAGCCCTTTAGGAGCAGTATAAATAGAGGGGACATTCATTTGTAGCAAACCATCAAGCAATCAAGTATTCTTCTAAGCAATACAAAAGCCTTCTTCAAAGCTCTCTTGTCTTTCTTATAATCTAGCGTTCCCTTAGCGATCTAGTCTTAAAGGCTTACTTGAGATTGCAAAATCGTGAAAGATTCGTGAGTAAATTGTCAAGTGCCACACGGAGATCTTAGTAGAAGTCTAAGTCCGTGACAACGTGGTATCAGAGCGAGGTTCTACTAAGGGATATGGCTAGTGAGGGAAACATCAATGCCACTACCGCCACCAACGTCAAGCAAGATGTTGGAAGGAAGCACCGCAAGGGAAAGAAAAACTCTAAGAGAAATGAGGAGGTGCCGCTTGAGCGTACACCAAGAGAGGCCCTAATATCCTACTCACCCTCGGCCACTGAGGTGAGTGACAATAAGCGAGGCGAGGAGCCCGTGGACGTCACGCCCGGCATGGAGTGGATTGCGAGGGTGGATGCTACCCGGCAAGCTGTGGAGATATTAGGCAAGCGCTTGAACAAGTTCGACGGCAAGTTCAAGTCTCTAGAGGAGTTCACCCTTGAGGAGAACGACAACATTCGGAAGGAGTTGGAGGTGCGCAAGGCTGCCGGGTATGAGATGAAGGAGGTGATCACTTTCTTGGAGTGTCGGCTCATGGACGCGCTAAGCACGATGGAGACCATGAAGGCCGAGATGGCAGCACTCAAAGGAGACATAGATGCTGGGAGATGCATGACGTCCAGTGCGGACTGAGAGGCCAAGATTGAGGCTCTCAAGCCACCAATGTTCAAAGGTGCCCGTGATGCACAAGAGGTGGAGAACTTCTTTTGGCACTTGGAGAATTACTTCAAGTGTAACAAAGTGAAGAGTGACGAGACGAGGATCAACACGGCCGTACTATACCTCTCGGAGATGGCCATGTTGTGGTGGAAGCGCAAGAAGTCCAAGATCGGGAAGGGTCTATGCACCATCAACACCTGGGAGCAATTCCGGGATGAGTTAAAGAAGACCTTCTTCCCCAATAATGTCATCTATGAGGCCAAATGCAAGTTCCGGGAACTGAAGCATACGGGTAGCATACAGGCCTATGTGAAGGAGTTTACTACCCTTATGCTTCAAATTCCCAACCTTACAATTGAAGATATGCTCTTCCACTTCATGGATGGGCTGCAGATTAGGCCAAGATGGAGTTGGAGAGTCGTCAGGTCAGCACCATCGATGAGGCCATCACCCAAGCTGAAGCCCTAACGAACTTTAAGCATGACAGGCATGACAGGGGAAAGGGCAAAGAAACAAGGAGTAGTCATGCCAAAGGTGGGGGAGATCGTGGCAAAGGCAAAGAGCAACATCCTCCACCTAGGAGCCATGATTCCAACAAGTCCGACGGTAGGAGGTTCGAGCGACAGGGCTATGCCGAGAGAAAGGAGTAGACCACGAAGGGCACCAGCTACTACATATGTGGAGGTCCTCACGGCTATGCTAGGTGTCCAGAGATGAAGAACCTTGGTGCCATACTACGGGAGCAAAAGGACAAGGAAGTGGACCAAGGGCAGGGTTCAGACACGACTCAGCTAGGCATGATCGGGCTATGCGGAGCCATTGCGAAGCAATCTGAGAAGGCGGAGGATTACTCCGCCCAGTATGTTGACATATCCATCAACGGACGACCCGCACGTGCTATGGTGGATTCCGGAGCAGAAGCCAATATTATGACCAAGACAGCGGCATCAAGGTTGGGGATAAGTTATGGGCCAAGCAACACCCGCCTGAAGATGGTCAATGCCTCATTGACTCCCATGTGCGGAGTCGCTCATAGAGTGGATATCATGTTGGTCAAGTGGAAAGGTAAGACAAGCTTCACTATCGCCCCCTTAGATATCTTTGATATTATACTTAGGCAGGAATTCTTCCAACGGTACCATACGATGATCGATCTCTACCTCCAATAACTCTTGGTGATGGAGCGAGAGGGACCTTGCATGGTACCCCTAGTCAAGATGCCGAGGAAGGAAGGACAAGCCCACCTGTCGGCCATGCAGCTTGTGAAGGGCCTAAAAAAGGGGGAGCCGATGTTCGTAGCCACCATTGCGAGCTTGGATGTAGATAATGGTTCTAAGGAGACATTACCGCCTTGCATAGTGAAGGTGCTTGCAGAAAACAAGGACGTGATGCTTGAAGAATTATCGAGACACCTACCTCCAAGGTGCGAGGTAGACCACATGATTGAGCTGGAGCTAGGAGCGAGGCCGTCCGCATACCCACTATACTGCATGGCTCCACCCGAGTTAGAGAAGCTGAAGAAGAAGTTAAAGGAGCTCCTTGAGGCCGGTCATATTCGTCCATCCAAGGCACCTTATGGCGCGCCGATGCTATTTCAAAAAAAGAAGGATGGCTCATTGCGCATATGCATAGACTACCAGGCGCTTAATAAGGTGACCGTGAAGAACAAGTACCGCATCCTGCTCATTGCTGACTTGTTTGATAGACTTGGACAAGCCAAGTACTTCACCAAGGTGGATCTAAGGAAGGGCTACTACCAAGTACGCATAGCGGAGGGAGATGAACCGAAGACAATATTTATGACCAGGTACGGAGCTTATGAGTGGTTGGTAATGCCCTTCGGATTAACCAATGCACCTGCCACCTTTTTCACACTAATGAATAAGATCTTCCACCCCTAATTAGACTAGTTCGTGGTAGTCTACTTGGATGACATAGTCATCTATAGCAACACCTTGGAGGAGCACGTGAAATATCTAAAGAAAGTGTTCCAAGTCTTGCGCGAGAATGAGCTCTTCATCAAGCGGGAGAAGTGCGAGTTTGCCCAACATGAAGTGCACTTCTTGGGACATGTTATCAGCTAGGAAGAACTAGGATAAACAAGGTAAAAGTTCAGGCCATTAAAGAGTGAGAGGCACCCACAAAGGTAACCGAACTTAGATCTTTTTTTAGACTTGCTAACTATTACCGCAGGTTCATAAGAGCTTACTCCGCCAAACCCTCTCCACTTACTGAGCCATTAAAGAAGAATAAGCCATGGGTTTGGAGCGAGGAGTGCAAGGAGGCCTTTAAAGACCTCAAGGCTACCATAACAGAGGAGCCGGTCCTAGCATTGCCTGACTTCTCTAAGACATTCGAAGTGCATATAGATGCCTCCGACTATGCCATTAGGGGAGTATTGATGCAAGAGAGTCACCCTATCGCCTTTGAAAGCCGCAAGCTGAACGAGACAGAACAACGGTACACCATGTAGGAGAAGAAGATGACAGCCATCGTCCATTGCCTACACACTGGAGACACTACTTACTTGGCTCCAAGTTCTTAGTCAAGACCGACAACATGGCCACTAGCTACTTCCAGTCATAAAAGAAATTCACCCCAAAGCAAGCTAGGTGGTAAGAATTCTTGGCCGAGTTTGACTATGAGCTGGAGTACAAGTCGGGCAAAGGCAATGTTGTGGCCGATGCCCTTAGCAGGAAGTTTGAGCTGGCTGCCATCACTATAGCACATTGTGATATCCAGGATGCAATCAAGGATGGTCTTCAGCATGATCCAGAGGCAAAGAGGCTTATGGAGTTAGCCGCTCAAGGCAAGATAAGACGCTTCTGGGTAGAAGATGGACTCCTGCTTACCGCCGAGTGAAAGATCTATGTGCCGAAATTCGGAGCTATCAAGCGATGAATCATGAAGGAAAGTCCCGACACATTATGGGCCAGACATTTAGGGCAGCATCGCACAAGGGCATTGATTGAGGCAATTTACTACTGGCCATGCATGCGGGATGATATTGAATGCTATGTGCAGACTTGTCTTGTATGCCAGCAAGACAAAGTAGAGCAACGTCAACTAGGAGGACTTTTAGAGCCCCTGCCCATATCGGAGCATCCATGGAAGAACGTGACCATGGACTTCATCATATGGTTATCGAAGTCCAATGGGTACGGGATAATTATGGTCGTGGTAGACAGGTTCTCTAAATATGCCAGCTTCATGCCCACCATGACAGGTTGCACTGCTAAGGAGGCTGCCAGGCTATTCTTCAAGAACGTGGTGAAGTATTGGGGATTGACAAGACACATCATTAGCGATAGAGACCCACACTTCACCGGGAACTTTTGGAGAGAATTGTTTGAAATTTTTGGCACGGAATTACATTTCTCTACTAGTTTCCACCCACAGACAGACGGCCAGACAGAGCAAGTCAATGCCTTGTTGGAGTGCTACTTGAGGCACTTTGTGAGCTCCCATCAGAAGGATTGGGTGAGACTACTGGACGTAGCCTAATTCTCATACAATCTACAGCGGAGTGAGGCCACAGAGCGGACACAATTCGAGCTAGCCATAGGCCAACAGCCACAAACTCTACATTCACTACCGGCCGCGTTTGAGGGCAAGAGTTTGGGGGCCTATCACATGGCCAAGGGCTTTGAGGAGCAGCTCGACACTGCCAAGTCTTATTTGGACAAGGCAGCAAAGAAGATGAAGAAGTTTGCCGACCGCAAGCGTCGTCCCATGGATTACCAAGTTGGATACATGGTCTTGGTCAAGTTCAACCCCAGGAAATTCAAGACATTATGAGGCATGCATCAAAACTTGGTGCGAAAGTACGAGGGCCCATTCAGGATCGTTGCCAAGGTTGGTAAGATCTTTTACAGGTTGGAGCTACCATCGCATCTTAAGGTTCATCTTGTCTTCTATGCCAGTGTCCTCAAGCCGTACCATGAGGACAAGGATGATCCTAGCCGAGGAGAATCAAGTCGGGCACCACTCACAATCACTGCCTCCTATGATTGAGACATCGAGGCCATTTTGGACTAGCAAGCCAAGCGAAAATAGGGACAACAGGCCACTGCTATGTTCTTAGTCCATTGGAAGGGACAATCTTCGGAGAAGGCCATCTGGGAGAGATATAAAGACCTGTAGTAGTTCAAAGATAAAATCTGGGAGTTTTTGCAGCAGCAGTGTGCCGCGGTTGTCGCCACATCAGGTAGGGGAGATTGTTATGACCCGCCACTTGATCTTGAAGAAGGTAGAAGAATCTAGAGTCTTGGATAGGTTAGTAGAAGACTCTAGATCCTTATAGAAGCTTGTAGAGAAGTCTTAAAAGACTTGGAATTCTTTAAAGTGTGTAGAGCATTCTAGATAAAGACTTTTTTATAATTATGGAGGGACTTGTATAGCAATTTTTATTTACACTCGAGCCCCTTAGGAGTAGTATAAATAGAAGGGGCATTCATTTGTAGCAAACCATGAAGCAATCAAGTATTCTTCCAAGCAATACAAAAGCCTTCTTCAAAGCTCTCTTGTCTTTCTTACAATCTAGTGTTCCCTTAGTGATCTAGTCTTAAATGCTTACTTGAGCTTGCAATATCGTGAAAGATTCATGAGTAAATTGTCAAGTGCTACACGAAGATCTTAGTAGAAGTCTAAGTCCGTGACACTAGTCTAGGCTTGACTTGAATGAATTCTGAGTCAGGTGAAGTCTAGGGTGACCACGTGAATTGTGGGAGAGCGAATCTCTAATTTATTTGGATAAGCTAATAACCAAGATGATACATAATATTTATGGCTTCGCTGAATCGCATGGGCGAGTAAAACTCCCAGAATCGGATTCGGCATGTAGGGTATATTTTAATATGTCATGGAAAGGGGGTATGTTGTGAAATAGGGGCTTGGAGCTCAAACTCTGAGCTCTTTGTTTCAGTGCAACCCGCTAAAGCGGGATGGGTCTGCTAGAGTGGGGTAATCGCGACTTAAGTCGAGAAAACCCCCCAAAATAGTCCTTTTTGCAAAAATAGTTTCTAAGACTACAAGAGGCGACCTAGGGCGATTTTCATCAATTTCCCATGGATTTCCACGCTTAAGGTAAGGATTTTACTTCCTAAATTCATTTTTTAATACCTAGAACCTAGAAACTATGATTGGTAATCATTGGGGGAGGGCTAGAATTGAAAAACTAATTGTGGAAAATAGCCCTAAGGTGGGGTTAGGATCATGGGTTTGGCCTAGGATGAAAATTATGTTATTTTTCATGATAGTTAGACAATTGTATTGATCCTCTATATGTATTTTACTATTTTCTAAACCAAGAATAAGAGGAATGAACCCAGAAAGGGAAAACTCTTGCATTGTAAGATTGTTGAAGCGTGAATTTGAGGAAGGTGTTGGTCTTATTTCCCGTATGTATTTCTTATACTTGTTAAATTGCTTTATAATATGCATATATGTATATGAATAGGGAGACATACTAGATTATGTGTGAAATAATCACTTGCTGGCCTATTTTTATGATGAACCAGTTCTTGATAATATAATGCTAAATACTGAACATATTTGTGATGTGGTATTTTGGATCGGGTGTCATATTCTGACACATAAACTAAATTAGGTGTCACATATTTGGATCGAGTGTTACGTTTTGACGCAATGTTGATTGTTTGTAGATCTTCTGTGAGGACCCTTGTGTGAAATTATAGCATGTTGAAGATATTGAGTTGGGATATTATTGAATATGATTGAACATGCGATTTGTTGACTTATTCTATGTATTTGCTTATTGTGTTGAGTTTACTTATCTATGATCCACTTACTGCCTAACCGCGTGATCTTACCAATATACCATTATTTTTGTGTACCGATACTACTCTTGCTCTGCCTTTTATTGAGTACAGAGAATATTCATCCGGCTGCAGAGAGACCTCGTCTAGAGGAGTAGAAATCATGTTCAATTCCAAGGGTAAACTATTCTGTCATGCTACCGTGGACTTTCTCATTTGTCTTAGTCCTTCGTCTAGACTCAGATGTTCAGAAAACTATTTTAGTATTATGACTTCTTTTTGGGAGTGTTTCCCCTTTTCTATACTGATATTTGGTTAGAATTTTGGTACGGATGATTTTTAATTCCTAGGAAAGTTTACTTCCGCATATTTTTGGGTTGATAATTAGACGTTTTATGAGTTTATGGGAACTCAATATTTATTCTCAATTTAAACCTGCTTTCTCATCTTTAAGCTTGTGTATATTTTGTGATTATTGTTGTTGGGCTTTTTAGAATGGTTCTCCCACCAGAGAGTTAGTGTGGGTGCCAGTCATGGCGGGTCAAGATCATAACAAAGTTGGTATCAGAGCCTAGGTTCATTGATCTCGTCATACCAAAATGAGTCTAGTAGAGTCTTGTAGACTGGTATAAAGATGTCTTTACTTTTCTTCGAGAGGCTACATAATATTAGAAAAAGTTTTATTGTCTTCTTTCCTCCGTGCTATAACTTGATTCCAATTGGTATCTGGTGATCTAAATTGGTATCTAACCTCTTTCACTCTCTTATCTGCAGATGGTCGATACTTGCTATAACGGTGTAAAGCCCGTAGCTCCAGAGGGAGAGCCAGTCATTTGAGGGCGTGTCAGAGGAAGATGCGGGAGAGAGAGGCAAGGCAGGGGCAGAGGGAGAGAAATACCTACTAGAGTAGAAGTTCCTATTAAGGAGGTTCTAGTAGATGAAGCTCTTTCTGTTCTCCAAAATGAGTTAGAAGGAGAGGTAGAAGTTGGATAGGAAGAAGAGTATGATAAACAAGAGAAGGACACCCAAACTGGGGCTACTGGTATTCCCTCTCTGGTGCCCATACTAGCCCAGCAGATCATGGCTTTCTTGAGTGGGTTGGCTGGTACAGGAGTCATTCCCACCATGCCTACAGCACCAGCTCTTGTTGCTCATCCGTTTGCTGCTGCATCTCTGCTAGAAGATGAGGTGGTAGGAACTAATGCTTTCTTCAGTCCAGTCATGGGTCCAGTAATGACTGGTACTGAACATTACATGCTTACCAAGTTCCTCAAACTCAAACCTTTGGTCTTCCATAGTATTGAAAATAAAGATGCTTATGAGTTTATTTTTGATTATTATGAGAGGTTGCACAAGATGGGTATAGTTCACCAACATGGAGTAGAGTTTATGACTTTTACATTATAAGGTGAGGATAAGCACTAGTGGAGGGCTTATGTGGAGTGCTATTCGCCTGTGTTCCCCCCTACTCACTTGGGTTCAGTTTTATGCTCTGTTCCTAGAAAAAGTATGTGCCCTATACTTTGAAGGACAGAGAAAAGGATGAGTTTATAGCCTTTGATCAGAAAGGGTTATTAGTGGTAGTGTATGAGGCCAAGTTTCATGCATTGTCTACATATGCTACCCAGCTAGTCACTATAGAGGAGGAGAGAATCAGGTTGTTTGTGAAGGGGTTGAACCCCGCGTTGCAGGTACTGTCCGTCTATATGACTTTGTTTTGCAAGAGTTTCAACGAAATCACGAACTTTGTTAAAAAGGTTAAAGATATGAGAAGAGATGGGCAAGCCAAAGCTTTGGCTAATAAGCCCAAGAGCACAAAACATTTCCAGGGATCCTATTCCAGAGGGTCAGGCAAGACGGTAATTATAGCTCGACCAATTCAGTCAGCGCTGCCCGCTTCTACTGGTAGTGGTTCAGGTACTCCACAACCTCATCCAACCCATGAAGGCCAGAGAGCATCATTCTTAGGTAGCTGCCCGTCTTTTGATCACGACTGCTTTAATTATGAAGAGTCTGGACATATAAGGAGGGAGTGCCCTCACCCTTGCGGGACAGTTTCAGCACCCCAACAGGATCGAGTAATAGTACCGGTAGGTGGGGGGAGCAATGGCAGAGGACATCTACAGGGTGGGCGAGGAGGAAATTTGAGAGGCCGTAGTGGCCGAGGTAATGGTAGTGCAGGTCAAAGAGTAGCCCATCCAAGTAGTGAGGTGGCCCATCAGGATGATCGGGCTTAGTTTTATGCTTTTCCCGACAAGATCAAGGCAGAGGAATCTGAGCAGTTATCACAGGTACTATTCTTGTCTATAATCGGATGACTATTGTTTTATTTGATCTAGGTTCCACTTATTCTTATGTGTCTGTGAAATATGCCTTGGGTTTTTATGCACTGTGTGATATATTTGATGCCCCTGTTCATGTTTGTACCCCTGTTGGAGAGTCAGTCATAGTCACCCATGTGTATCGTGCTTGTTCTGTTGTATTTATGGGATACCAGACTTGGGTTAACTTGGTGATTTTAGACATGACAAATTTTGATGTGATATTGGAAATGAATTGGTTGTCCCCCTATTTTGCTGTACTTAATTACAATGCAAAATCTGTGGCTCTAGAGATCCCGAAGAGAAAAAGGTTAGAGTGGGAAGGGGTGTACAAGCCTAAGCCAACTAAGGTTATATCCTTTCTCAGGGCTAGAAAAATAGTGAGGAAGGGTTGTTTGGCTTATTTAGCCCATATTCGAATTGTGGATGTAGAGTCTCCTTCTATTGAGTCTATTCCAGTAGTGTATGAATTTTCGAAAGTATTTTCTTCAGACCTGCCTAGTATGCCTCCTAATCGAGATATAGATTTTTACATTGACTTAGAGACGGGCACTCTTCTAATTTCCATTCCTCCCTAACGTATGGCTCTAATAGAGTTGAGAGAGCTTAAGGCTCAGATCCAAGAGCTTCTTGACAAGGGGTTCATTCATCCTAGTGCTTTCCCTTCGGGTGCTCCAATGTTGATTTCTAAGAAAAACGATGGTAGTGTGAGAATGTAGATTGACTACCGACAACTGAATAAGGTTACCATCAGAAATAAATATCCTTTGCCTCGTATTGATGACTTTTTTGATCAGTTGCAACGTGCTTCAGTCTTTTCAAAGATTGATCTCAGGTCTGGGTATCATAAGTTGAAACTCAGGCCTGAGGATATGCCCAAAATGACTTTTAGAACTAGGTACGGGCACTATAAATTTTTGGTGATGTCCTTTGGGTTGACTAATGCACATGCAACCTTCATGAGTTTGATGAATGGGGTGTTCAACCCATTTCTAGATTCATTCATGATAGTGTTTATAGATGACATATTGGTATATTCAAAGAGTGAAAAGGAACATGCAAATCATCTTCGAATTTTTTTAGGTATTTTGGGAAGACAAAAGTTGTATGCAAAATTATCTAAATGTGAATTTTGGCTGCCTTCAGTTGATTTTTTAGGCCATGTTGTTTAAAAAAAGGGGTAATGGTAGACCCACAAAAGATTGAGGCAACTGAGAACTGGGCTAGGCCTAGTTTCATGACCAAGGTTAGAAGTTTTGTGGGATTAGGCAGTTATTATCGTTAGTTCATGAAAAACTTTGCTTCTATTGCTACTCACTTGACTAGGTTGACTAAAAAGGAGGTTCCATTCGAGTGGACTGATAAGTGTGAAGAGAGCTTCCAAAAGCTTACGACTCTTCTGATCACATTACCAATTTTGACTCTGTTAGTCAAAGGTAAATACTTTATTATTTATTGTGATGCTTCACATTCTGGTTTGGGTGCTGTGTTGATGTAAGATAAAAATGTTATAGCATATGCTTCACTGTAATTGAAGATTCATGAGAAGAACTACCCGACTCATGACTTAGAGTTGGTAGTGGTAGTATTTGCATTGAAAATCTATAAACATTATCTATATAGCATCAAGTGTGAGGTGTTTACTAATCACCATAGCTTACAACATGTGTTCACCAAGAAAGACTTGAATTTGAGACAATGAATGTAGAGAGAGTTGCTTAAAGACTATGATGTCATCTTCCAGTAGCATCCAGGTAAGGCTAATGTGGTGGCAGGCACATTGAGCCAGAAATCGATTAGCATGGGTAGTCTAGCCTATTTGAGAGCCCTTAATCGGTCCTTGGCTAGGGAAATTTTCGCCTTGGAGGCCAGGTTCATGAGGCTAGGCATCTTAGAGAAAAGTGGGATAATGGTCGGAATTGATCTAAGGCCCACTTTTATATAAGAGATCAAGACCAAGTAGTTTAAAGATATTAACTTAAATGAAATTAGAGGAAAAATGTTGATTGGCAAGGCTCAAGACTCAACATTGATGTAGGTAGGGTGCTTCACTTTAGGGGAAGGATTTGTGTTCCCCAAATAGATGGACTAATTCAGAAAATTCTATCTGAATCTCATGGTTCATGATACTCTATTCACCCGGGAGTGACTAAGATGTATCAAGACTTGAAAGGGTTATATTAGTGGCCTGGTATGAACAAAGACATAGCTGAATATGTAGTCAAGTGTCAGAACTGCGAACACGTGAAATATGAGCACCAAAGACCTGCATGTTTGCTTCAAAGAATGCCCAATCTTGAATGGAAGTGGGAGATAATAGCAATGGACTTCATTGTGGGACTTCCAAGACTTTGGGAAAGTATGACTCCATTTGGGTGATGGTTGATAGGTTAACAAAGTCAGTACACTTCATCCCAGTTAGAGTGGACTACAATGCACAATAGTTAGCCAGAATTTATGTGAAAGAGATAGTAAGGCTGCATGAGGTGCCCCTTTCTATCATTTCTGACCGTGGTACATAGTTCACTTTTGAATTTTGGGGTAAGTTGCATGAAGATTTGGGTACTCAACTCACTTTCAACACGATTTTCCATCCACAGATAGACAGGCAGTCAGAAAGGACTATTCAAGTGCTGAAAGATATGTTGAGGGAATGTGTGATAGACTTTGGGGGACATTGGGACAAATTTTTGCCATTATGTGAGTTCTCTTATAACAATAGCTACCACTCCAGTATTGATATGACACTATTCGAAGCCTTATATGGGAGGGGATGAAGGTCTCTCATAGGGTGGTTTGAAGCTGGGGAAGTGGAGCAATTGAGGGTTGATTTAGTGAGGGATGCTCAAGATAAGGTAAGAAGCATCCAACCTAAGCTTCTAGCGGCTCAAAGTTGTCAAAAGGAGTATGCTGACCGAAAATTAAAGGATATGACATTCGAGGCTGGAGAGCAAGTACTTTTAAAAATGTCACCCATTAAAAGGGTCATGAGGTTTGTCAATAAGGGCAAACTCAGTCCTTGATATATTGACCCTTTTGAAATTCTTGACTGTGTAGGGTCAGTGGCGTACAGATTGACCTTGCCACCTAGCTTGTCTGAGGTACAACCAGTGTTTTATATATCTATGCTGAAAAAGTACTATGGGGATGGGGACTACATCATTAAATGGAACTCATTGTTGTTAGACAAGGAACTCCAGTATGAGGAGGAGCCAGTTGAAATCCTTCATCGTGATATCCAAAAGTTGAGGACTAAAGAGATTAATATGGTTAAAGTGCAATAGAAACATCATTCGGTAGAGGAAGCTACTTGGGAGACTGAAAAGGATATGCAAGATAAGTATCCTCAACTATTCACCGAAATAGGTACTACTCTATCTCTATTTTAGCCCTGCTTTCCCTAGTTAGTCACTTGGGGATGAGTTATCACGACCCAACCCCGTAGGTCGCGACTGGGGTCTGACTTGGACCCCCCGCACACATATCTATCAGCAGTGGTCACATTGAACTGTAAATAAAACAATATCATGTAATAGAGCCCCACTGGGAGATAACATTTACATATACCTGTAGCCCTTTTTGTTTGTATCACAACATGATAGGGCACGCAAGCCGACAAGGCTGCCATAACATAACAACATGTACAATATATCATATAGACCCAACTGAACCAAACTGACATATACAACCCACATATACATGTCTGCAGACCTCTAAACATATAAATGACAACATATAGTGGGATAGAGCCCCCATCGTACCCCTGAATGGATGAAATAATTTTTATACATCCATGGACAGTATCAAAAACTAGGCCCCAATACAATAGAGCCTCTTCCAACTGAGCTATATAGAATCCTAAGCTGACGGACTCCCAAAATCTGTATCTGTACCTGCGGGCATGAACGTAGCCCCCGAGAAAGGGGGTCAGTACGATATATGTACTAAGTATGTAAAACATAATATAATACAACTAGAAGCATATCTGAGATAGAGAAACAGGGGATAAGATATCAATTCAGAAACTTGTACCTGTACTTTGTGAATTACAAAAACATGCATGTTCGAGTCATATCATATAGCCGGCCCTTTCGGGGGTCCGGTGAATCACCTCTGTAAAACCATCATGGCCCCAGTGCCATCACCACCTTATTACAATACATCATCATATATCTATACACGTATCCTGGCCCTCTATTGAGGGACTCAGGGAATAATGCAGTGAACTGTGCACGAGAACATATCCTGGCCCGAGACTTAGGGAAAGAAGTGTTACAATATTCCCGAGTAGAGTAGTGAGTAACTATATGCAATTTAAATCATTATCAGAGACTCGACAGAATAAGAAAGTTAAGCTTTTATTTGAGAACCCGAGTAACGGTGTAGTCATCTCGAGTGTCCCTTAAGTGCCATTATGGGTTGTCTCAAAAGTAATCTTGGAGGCCCTGGACATGTATTAACATAGGGCCAAATCATTTATGGAATCAGAAACACTTATTACCTTATAGTCCTTAGATTGTAGAGCCTGTACATTTGTTATCTCTTTAACGTATAAAAGTTTCCAGGGAAAGTAGTTCAACTACTATAGGAGTTTAATATTCAGAAGTAATTAAGAGATGTTTAAGAATAGAGTTACCTTAGAGTTCAGATCAGATTCAACTTACAACTAAGACAAGGACATGCCCCACAAGAAGAAAGAGAATAAGATCTATATAGTCTGTACTTTCCTTCAGGTGATCTTCATATACATATTTCATACCCGGCCCTTCATGGGGCTCGGTGAACCACTCTGGCATTGTAACCTCATTTTCGTATCAAATACATCTTAATGAAAATGAGAGATAGCTTCCCATACATTACATTCTGACACATAGAAGCCCTACTAGGCAATACTTAATCTTCACAGGAACTTTAGTACTGAACAGTGGATAGAGGTTATGAGGCGTACTTGGAATTCTGGGAATGGAATTATCCCCGCACTTCATATATAATTCACTTAAGGCTAAACATTGCCAAAAGGAAAGAAAAATAGCTGTACGAACTTATACCAAAATATGACAAGAGAAAGCTTTACATACCTTGTCTGAATTGTTCCTTATCCTGCTTGCCTCGCCGTCCTTTGAACCTATTCAACATGAAAGTAGTATGAATATCAACGCCTTTTACTTTACATCACCCTAGGTTACATCTTAGTATTAATGGAATCTATTTCCTTAGTCGTTTCCCCGACTAGTTCTGTTATTCGCTAAGGCGTCGACGAAAATTGGGAAGCACCTCCCCTATAATGTGCCCTATCCAAATTTCCAATTAGGTACCTAAGACCTAAAGCCAACCAAAAACAACAACCTGCATCAATTTGGACCAATAATATACAACATAAACTCCAAACGACTTATTCAAAGATACGGTAGCACAATAGGGCATCTAGACTTTATTTTGTAACACCTTTCATTATACGCAACGAGGGGTCATGTGGATTCAATTAGCAGAACCCTAACCCACATTAGAACATATTTATTCCCTGCAATAACACATCAAACCCCTGCAGAAGCACCTCACACGAACAACACTATCCTTCGACGATAATTTAACTATAGCGATTCCAATTTAGTTTATTTCGAACGTTGAGCATTTATACGACATTCTTAAACTTCCAGCAGCATACAAGGGGTGTAATACACCATATAACAATACCATAAACTCCAATTTAAAAGTAAAGGTCTTACCTTATGTTAAACTTGTCAAACTCGCCAAAACTATCCAAAATGTGAAATCTGGACAGCCCACTGTCTTATATTGTCGCTTAGTTTCGGAGGGGTAATTGAGGGAAATAGGATTTGTGTCCTCAATAAAAGTTATAGACATGTGTATGAAGGTCGGAAATTTTTTTGAATTACCCCTACAACAATTTTGTACAAAAATATATAACGAAAACACCAACAGTAGTCCGTGTAAGATTTCCAAAACCAAAATCTGGGCAGTACCTCCTTCTACATTTCATCACCCTTTTTCGAGATGATAAAAGTAAGATTGGATTTTGGAGTCTAAATGAAAGTTATAGAACCATGAAATACCTTTCCAAAACATATTGAATAACTCATAAAGAAGTTATACACAAGAAGTTATACTAATATTACTAATTACTGTCCCTTCCAAAAATAGGTTTGTTAACTAGCGTTTTCTCTTTAAGTTACTCTTAGTTTTCCAAGTGTAGAACTGAAAATATAGTTCCGTAAGCATCGTAATATACATATATATACCTCAACGTATTTTAGGAACATCGTATATAATTAATTCACAGAGAGAAAATTGAGAAACTTACCTTTAAACTTCAAACGCCATGGCTGCCTCCCTATCTCTCTTTCTCACGTTCTTTTCTCTATGTTGGCTTATGTTCTTTTGATGAAAAACTGAAGTATATGATATATATCAACATGTATATGTGGCTTTAGGGTGTGACACGTGTCAGCCCCAAGAGGTGACACATGTCCAGCCCTTATTGGGCCACTGCACCTACATGTTCAAGGAAGGGCTGCCAAGTGGCAGTGGGGCCCACCTCCCCCAAGAAGGTGGGTCACCTACTTGACTCCAAGCAGGTGGGTCACCTGCCTGCTTAGGTGCTGCCACGTTTCACCCCCCATTGGCTGCCCCGCGATTTTTTTTTCTTTTCCTCGTGGATTCATAATCTCGTTCATAATCTCGTCTCACTTTAAGAGCCTATGAAATCCTTGCTACGTAAGCTTGGTATGTAATCAAGTAACTCACATATGCATGACTTCTAACTTAGTAGTGTACGTAGATAAGTCGAATCCTATGACTCGTTACTTGGCCTCCAACTCCTTCCGACTTCTCTTGACCCTATTTCCAATCTTCCCTACCATGGGGTGTCCCATTCTCCCTTCCTTAGAGTCGTTTGATAGTGTCGTAGCGTATACGGCTCACATGATAATGTCCAAGGAACTTATGAGACATTCCAAGTTTAAAAAGGGTGGAGTGTAACTTGAGTGATAGGTAAATTGATATCTATTATAACGACCTGCCTCCGTCATTAGGAATACGCCAATTGAGAAAGATTTTGGTCAAGAAAACTTCGGGTAGTAACTTTAAAAAAATTTAGCCTAGGACAGACTTGCACGAATTCTGAGTCAGGTGAAGTCTAAGGTGACCATATGAATGATGGGAGAGCAAATATCTAATTTATTTGGATAAGTTGATAGCAAAGAAGATATGAAACATTTACGATTTTGTGAAATCACATTCGGGTGAGTAAACTCCTAGAATCAGATTTGGTATGAAGAGTATATTTTAATAAATCATGGAAAAAGGGTTTGTTTTGAAATAGGGGCTTGGAACTCAAACTCCGAGCTCTCTATTTCCGTGCAACCCGCTAGAGCGGGATGGGTCCTTCCAGATTGGAGCAGTCACGACTTAAGTTGTAAAACCCCCCAGAAATGGTCCTTTTTTGCAAAAATAGTTTCTAAGACTTTAGGAGGCGACCTAGGGTGATGTTCATCAATTTCTCATGGATTTCCACGCTTAACGTTAGGATTTTAATCTCTAAATTCATTCTTTGATTCCTAGAACCTAGAAACTATGCTTGGTATTCATAGGGGGAGGGTTAGAACTGAAAACTAATAATGGAAAATAGCCCTAGGGTGGGGTTAGGATTATGGGTTTGGCCTAGGATGAGAATTGTGTTATTTTTCATGATAGTTAGTCCATTGTATTGATCTTTTATTTGTATTTACTGTTTTCTAGAGCAAAAATGAGAGGAACGAACCAGAAAAGGGAAAGTTTTTGCATTGTAAGGTTGTTGAAGCGTGAATTTGAGATAGGTGATGATCTTGTTTCCCTTATGTATTTCATATACTTGCTAAATTGCTTCATGGATATGCATATGTGTATATGAATATGGATACATGCTAGATTGTGTTTGAAATGATCACTTGCTGGCCTATTTTTGTGATGAACCTGTTTTTTGGGATATAATGTTGTAAATACTTAATGTATTTGTGATGTGGTATGTTTGGATCGGGTGTTACGTCCAACACATAAACTAAATCAGGTATCACGTTCTGACACATATTTGGATCGGGTGTCATATTTCGATACATATTTGGATCGGGTGTCATGTTCCAACACAAGTTGATTATTTGTAGGTCCCTTATGAGGATCTTTGTGTAAAGTCATAGCATGTTGAAGATATTGAGTTTTAATCTTGCTGAATATGGTTGAACATGAGATTTGTTGACTTATTCTATATGTATGTGCTTATTGTGTTGAGTTTACTTATCTATGATCCACTTACTGGCTAACCGTGTGATCCTACTAGTACACCGTTGTTTTTATGTACTGATACTACTCTTGCTCTGCCTTTTGTTAAGTACAGGATATATTCAACCGGCTGCGCAGAGACCTCGCCTAAAGGAGTAGAAATCTTGTTCAAGTCTAAGGGTGAGCTATTCTGTCATGCTGCCGTGGACTTTCTTATTTGTTTTAGTCCTTCGTCCGGGAATTAGATGTTCAGACAACTGTTTTAGTATTATGACTTCTTTTTGGGAGTGTTTTTCCCTTTTCTATACTGATATTTTGTTAGAGTTTTGGTACGGATAACTTTTAGTCACTAGGATATGTTTACTTTCGCATATTTTTGGGTTGATAATTAGACATAATCTGAGTTTATGGAAATTCAACATTTATTCTTGATTTTAACCTGCTTCCGCTTCTTTAAGCTTGTGTATATTTTACGATTATTGTTTTTGGACTATTTAGAATCGTTCTCCCACCGGAAAGTTAGAGTGGGTGCCAGTCACGGCTGATCGGGGTCATGACAAGAATTAGAGTGGGTGCCAGTCACAGCTGATCGGGGTCGTGACAAGAATACTTATTTTAAAGATGTCATACCTCGAAATATCTATGTATATTATCAATTTGTATGTTCAAATTGTAATTTTTATTTTTGAATTAAAATAAATAATATAAAACTATATCAAGAATATAAAATTTTTCAAAAAAAATACAATACATTCTTTGAAATTCATATTGAATTAGTTGTTGTCAAAATGCATTAAAATTTAAGTTTCTAATATAAGAAGACAGGCTTCCTTCTACAAAGATGTAACATGTGTGATAATGCTTTGAGATAAATGGAGAATTAAGAAGTTACATTGGAGATTCAAATATTGTTACGATCCAACCCATCGAGCTTTGTAGACACTCACTCTAATACCTAAGTAGAAGAATCTTCAATTCCCAATCGATTAAATTATGTGGAAAATCATGAAAATAGGTGTTAAAATGGAAAAATCATGAAATACCGAGCCATTGAGTTAAAATATAACTAGGATTTGAATTTATAAAATAATTAACACCCTCAAGGATGTAGTCTAAACATGTACAAGAGCTACTAAGATACAATATATACAAAATAAATAATGACACATCTCCCACCACAAGGATGAAAGAGTAGAAGCTGTTGGAGATCGTCTTTGTCTTCACCTATGAAACATCACTGACCCTACAAACAGACTATGCCAAGTGGCACAACAAGAGTAGTATCAGTCACTAGTAGGCACCATCGGTGAACTCGATACCTATCGCATAATATAAAGGAAACAATAAGAATGAAACATGCTCTCAAGGAAATGCACCACCAAACTTTTATGCACAAACTCTTACCACTCCTAATGACTTCTCAATGCTCTTTAAGCCTAACACTTATCCCTTCTAGTTGGTCAGCTGCCAGCTCTAATAGATCAAGGCCTAGCTCTTCTATCACATAGGGAATTCTCAAAAAACTCACCGCCACTATGTCTGCTATGCTACCCTTCTACTCTCACTTGCCCATATGTTAACAACACAATCCTTAACGTCATTTTCGCTGCGTAGCAAGGCTTTACCAACTATTCTATATCAAACTCTCTTCATAAGGTAGAACCTAGACACTCCACACCATACCCACTAGATACTTCTAACCCTCACTATCACTTACAACAACAGGATCACCACGTCATCATATCCCAACTTAACAACACAATAACTAATCTCCACTTGACCACACACAACCTCTTACCTGATTCTATGAAACACAAAAGATAGCCACCTTATAGTCAAACAGATGGCATACTATCATATCACAAATATAACATCACTCAAGCTTCCAGTCCTCAATTTAGATCAGCTTACATAATAGACATGATTAATTATAGTTACATCGCTCTTTCGGTCCTTGCACATGTAATCACCTTAGTTCATGAAATGACAGTTACCAGATGGTTCTTTAATGGAACCATTAACACATATTTGGTCCTCTCATGGAACCCATAGCCAAACTGTTAGTGTTGAAACATGACACCTGATTCAATAATGTATAGAAATATGACACATCCAATCTAGTTATGTGTCGAATGTGATACCTGATCTGATTATTTGTTGGAACGTGACACCCAATTCAAGCAACCACAACCAATATCACAATCACAATTACAATGAATAGTCTCACGTAGTTACACAACTAATTAACAGGTTCATACTATACAATTTCTTACATTTAGCCATTTCATTAGGTTCGTTATTGCTTCCCCTATTCTCATGCAGGCAAACACTCAATGAAGTAGTCAAAAAGTAAATATAACATAGATAGGGAAAAACAACCATCACCCACCCCTAATTCACCAGACAATTCTTCCTCACATAGTATACATAAGATTTAATAGCTAAGATTACACATACAACTGTCTGTACTCTATGCCCAAAGACCTAAACATGAAATCTCCCATCAATTACCCTTATATTAAGCAATGGGCACAAGTTTAAAGCTACTCAATTAAAAAACCTAGCCTACCTGGGTGCCAAGCAGCCGTAAAGAGGTATTGTAGCTTCAGTTCTAGCTTCTGTAGAATGAGACGGTGGGTGTAGGCCTGAAATTCATAGGCTGTAACCTTTATTGTGCTAAGAATCTCCTTCTCCCTCATTCCCAAGCCAAGAGCAGCATTTTGAGGGTTTCTAGGGTGACCCTCGCCTATTGTAGAACTTAGCAAAAAGAGGAGAAAATAAGACTTCACGTATACTAAATTTTATCCCCGACTATTCCACTCTGGTAGCTCCTATACCACTATGGCGGCACTGCCATAATGGGATTATGTCTGCTCTGGTGGGATGGTACGGGTCTGGATAACTTAGTTTTTATGAAATTTTGTCCTATCTAAATAACGATGGTTTGAGTCATTATAATAGATACCAATTTACCCCTCGTTTATCCCCAAATAATAAGTAGAGGAGTAGGCATGAGTTGATTGTAGTACGGGTTAACTCATCATGGAATAATGAAGAACCACGTACCCCACGATCTTACTACTTTTGTGGGATCTCGAGTGTCAGTTAAGAGGGAAGAAGAATGGGTTTACTCCATTCTTGTAATACTCACCCTCAAACTTCCAAAACGTTTTCAATCACTTTGTTCTGAATGTCAATTTTAAGGTAATGATCTCACTCTCAACTCTAATTGCTTTATTACTTATTTAATAATAATTGCATGCTCAGAATTCATTGAGTAGAAATGGCCTTGGGTAATTTTTTAAAATTTTCAAATGGTTTGCTTAGTTAGATGAGATAAATGTAGCATGGGCACTTCCCCTACATTCACCACGTCTCCACAATGTTCTGAGCGTAAGGTTTATGGAAATATATGTCCAAAAAGGTTCCAAAATGTGTGGGGGAAGTTAAATAGTGTTTTTGATTAAGAACTTAGATTTGAGCACAATTTAGGAGTTAAAATGCTAGATTCTTCGCATATTTAGGTACTATGATACTTTAAAAACACTAATCTGACAAAATATTTAACAAAAAATAAAGTTTTGGATGAAGGGATTCCGTGAACGCACCCCTAGAGTTCAACCAAGATGAAGGCTGCTTTGGTGGCATTGATCCCGTTGTAGCGGGATCTTGGCCGCTTTGGGGAATCCTGCGAGATAGTGGCCTCTTGCTACTTCAGTTTGAAATTTTCCCTTTTTATTTTTCCAGGGAATATCTAAATTCACGAATTCCTAACTTGCACTTATGATGAAATTGCAGGTTGATCAACGATGACTAGAATCAATGAAGAAAACTTGCCCTTTGTCCGATTTTTCGATGGCGTCAGTCGGGAGAGGCACCACGGCTACCAAAACAATAATTTTTTTATATGAGAGAGGATTTCACATGCTGGGAATAATACAGAAGGCTGTAATATCCCTGAAGTCCCTAGCCTAAACTAACTTTAATAAATTAGAGAAATTGCACCATGAGCAAACCATGAGATCCTTCACGGGTCGTACTCCTCTTCACGGCCTATGGAAAGGTACTTTAGTGGTGTCAGTGATTAGGGGAAATAATGGAAAAGGTCCACGGAGGGCTCTACGGCCTGTGGTGAGTACCATAGATAGTGAAGCCGTCCGTCAACTTGATCCCCAAGACCCTTAAGGCAAACAAGGACCACGAAGAAAGACCACAACCCATGGTGAGCACCACGAGCCGTAGTGGTCTCCGTGGTAGCCATCTCTCCCAACCCAGTCTAACTTTTAGGATCAAGGCCATCACCACGGACCATGGTGAGCTTCACGGGCTGTGGTCGCCTTCCGTGAAGGGTGCCCAACCCAATTTTAATGAAGGGCATTCTGGTCTTTTCCCACCTTTTTTCCAACTAAACCTTGCATGTTTAGGGATAAAAAATTAGTCCTCAACCTTACCCAAAAGGGCTTTCCCTCTCACTAACGCATAAAATTTTGAGAGAAGAGATTGGAGAGAAGAAAAAAAGCTAGGGTTCAAGGTTTTTAAGTAGTCCCTTCGAGTTTCAATAGTTCCTTCAATTCCTAGGTATATAAGGCTAATCAAAATGTTGGAATGAGTTTGTCCTCTTTCCCTACATCTTCATTCATTCAAGATTGAGTTTAAGTTGAGTTTTGATCCCGTTTAATTGAGTTTTTGAGTTATTTACAAAATTTCCTTATTGAATTCCTTATGTATATATAAGCATATTATGACAATTCCCATTATTTGAGTTCTTAAATTGATGTTCATGATCTTATTCCCATGAACCACAGTTGAGTTTGTGATTCTTGCACTGGTATGCATATATTTGGAGTTGCTGAGAATGGTTTCTTTGCATTTAACATATTATAATTTTTAAACTGAGTCTATGTATATTTGATTGAGGGTTGAAAAATTATGAACATTGAGTTTAAATGAGTTTGAGTATTTAGTTAAATGATTTATTTGAGATAGAGTTTTGAGGAAATATAAATGAGTCAAAAATATGCTTTAAACAAAAGAGCTTGATGATTGAGACGAGTCGAGTTTGATGAGACTCCAATGAGACTAAATGAGTTGATTTCATTATAATGATTTGATTGAGCATATGAGAATATTGAGTCTTTTAGAAGTAGTATTGAACACCAATTTAGGTAAGAGTAAATGACAACTCGAACCCCATAAACTACGTAGCCAGCATAGGATAGAGGCTATGTCTCTTTAGTCCCAAAAGAGGACTTTAATTGATTGTGGATCTAATGAGGTTGATCGTCCCTTATCCTAATAAGGTATAAGATGGCTGTGATAATGATAGTGCAAAGTGTTGTATTATCACTAGCTCATAAGTGATGGTTGTTGGTTAGAGAAACTACCTAAAATGAGTAGTTTGATTTGGTTGAGTTGCATATTATTGAGTCTACTTTCAAAGCATTGTTATTATAAACTTGCATATCATTTTGAGTTGATTTGAGTTACCTTTGACTTGAGTTACTTAATGTTAGCTTTATTGAATCGTGTTTCCTTAAACTATTTTACATACTCGTATATTTCATGTACTGACGTATTTTGGCCTGCATTTATGATGCAGATACAGGTGCTAGAGATCATCAACAGGCACTCCGTTAAAGATTCTTTTCTTTTCTGATAGTAATGAGACCTCCTTGCTTCTGGAGGAATCATATTTATTTCATGCATTATTTTGAATAGTTTTTTAAAGATAGCCATGAACTTATCTCGGTACTTTCTTGACAGTTGATAGAGGTTTCTTAGACATAAATTGAGTAGATATGAGTTGAGACCTCTTGAGTCTGTTTGTTTTGAAAATCTATTACTTTTGAGACCGAGTTGACACTTAAGATTGCTTATTTATATTATTCCTTTATTGAGTATTAAGTAGTTAGATCAGCTAAGTATCTCCTTTGAGTTAAATTAAGTCTTCTGCTGACGTGATTGAATGAGCAATCGGACTAGGTGATTCACTTAGGGCCAGCAATGGTCTCCGAGTGCTTGCATGCCTAGGGTACCCTCTTGGGGCATGACAAACTTGGTATTAGAGCATAGAGTTCAAGAGTCTAGGGTGTTTATGAGGCCGTGTCTAGTAGAATCTTGCTTATGAGTGTGTCGTGCATTACATTTATAATCAGAAGGCTGTAAGACATTAAGAATTGTCTCACTTCTTTTATATTCTGAGTCCATACGATAGAGTTTAACTCTATAAAAGTTTCTTCTTAATTCTTGAATTTGCAAATAATGCCTCTAAAACGTATCGTCAGCCAGATGAATGCCTCCAGCACTAAGGTCCCACAGTCAGATATGCCCTTACAGTTAGAGGCGAGAACTAGGGGTTGACTTGCACGGTCTACTGAGGTGCCCCAGATGCCTACTACTCAGCTGACTCCTACTTCAGAGGCAGATTTCAGAGGATCTATTACCATGCTCACTCACTTAATAGTTGCTTAGAGGGGTAACTAGAGTTCACTAGCTCCTAGATCTAGCTCTCAAGAGCCATCAACTTCTGTGAAGCTTAGAGATTTATTAAGGATGAACCCACCCGTCTTCATGGGTTCTAAGGTTGAGGAGGACCCCAGAACTTCATCTATGAGATGTGGAAGATACTGAAGGCGATGTATGCTACTGAGGTTGAGGGGGTGGAGTTGGTTTCCTATCTGCTCAAAGATATGGCGAATGTTTGGTACAACCAGTGGGAGAAAGGTAGAGGCGAGGATGTTGAGCCCGCTATTTGGGATGAGTTTGAGGGTGCTTTACTTGATCACTTCTCTCCCAGAGAATTGATAAAGCTAAAGTTGAAGAGTTTGTGAACCTAAAAAGGGAGGGGATAACAGTGAAGGAATATAGTCTTAAGTTCATCCAACTGTCTAGATATGCTCTGGAGATGATTGTCGCACCCCATTTTCGAACTGGACGAAATAGTTCGCAACACAAAATGGCTATGCCTCAGATTTTGAAAATTATTTAGAGCCACCACCTAATTTTAAGAAAAATATTAGGAAAGGTGTTAAGAACCCCTCAGAGCCTATCCGAAGATAGTCCTTAAATTTAATTATAGAAAAATGATTAGGGAATTTATTCATTTATTTGCTTTTGAAAATAATGATAAGAAAATATTCATTAATTTGAGAAAGAAAGAGGAAAAATACAAGGTATGACATATATATGTCTATAATATGAATGAAACAAATTTAATAATAATATATTATCGTACTGTAAAAATAAATAATAAATAAATATGCTTGAAATGTATGGAAATCTTACGTATTAAAATATAGATGTATGTTTAAAGTTATATGAATAAATAAGATTAAATAAATTTATGGTAACTAATGTGAATGTCGAGTATTAGAACTCATTACTTTATTTATATACACGATATCAAAGGAAAATATATAAATGAGTAAATAAAATAATAGACAAACATAGATATATGGGTATGTAATATGTAATAAATATAATTTGGGTGAAATTTCAAATAAAACTAGTGATGCCTAAAAAATCATTAAGTTTAAAATATTAAACTTCCCCAAATCTATACAAACTAAAACATTTAAATGACGACAGGATTAAAAATGTTTACACTCTTATGTTCTTATCTTCTTCGAATCAGCGTCGACTTATTAATCGGAAGACAAAAATATAGTGTTTTGTCATTTTTCTGCTGGGGTCACCTTCCATCATTTTCTAAGGGCCTATCTACCCCTAACCCTTCTAAGTTCATATGTTATTATAATTCTAAAGCGATCTAAAAGAAATAAAAAATATTGTCCTAAAAGGTGCCTATCGTCCCAACTTAATGTCCAAGAAGCATTGGATTTACTAATTGGATAGGTTCTAGACTAAAAGGAAATATAGGTTTCCTAATTAGACTCATTGTCTAACAAAACAAATAGGACGAGCAGTTAGCATGTAAAATCTCAAATAAGCCTCTAGATTAATTAATTAGCATGCTTTAAAATACAAATAAATAGTGAACAGTCTTGACATAACGAGTTTGTGCGTCATAGATCACAAGTCAACATTAAAAATTGAAAAATTAAAGGTGTATTATTAAACATACAAGAGTAATTCATAATTAATTAAGATAAATATTGTTAATCGTCTTGGAATGCTGAAACATTTGTTTAGGCCACTAGATGTGATCTTACACAAATAATATGCTGAAATATTTATTAAATTCTACAGGCATGATTTCTATATGAATTATTATGTTGAAAATGAATGAAACTTTATAGGCATGATTTTATGTGGCATGATTTGATGCTAAAATTATTTTAATTTTCTATACGTATAATTTCTAAAATGCATAATACATTGCAACTTATTTAAAGTCCAGACATAATTTTATATAAACTAATATGCTAAAATTTGATTGAAATTATATAGGTATGATGTCTATTATTAAATGTGCTAAAATCATCATTAGTCTTACAAAACATGATTGCTAAATGACATATTGGAAATGTTATTGATTAAAATATATAGACGTAATATATCGAAAATATAAAATCCTATGACCATAATTTCTAATTAGTGATATGCTAACATTTATTAAAATACTACAGGCATGATAACATGGCATGTTGAAAACTAATTAAAGCTGTAGGCATGGTTTCAAAAATGGAATGACATGATAAATATTTATTAGAATCCTATGGACATGATTTCTATATATAACATTATGCTGAAAATATTTATAAAGGTCTGTAGACATGATATCTACTTAATTGGCATGTTAGAATTATAACACCTATAAACATGATTGTTGTATGATAAAATATGCTGAAATTATTATTAGATCCCATGGACATAATAGACTCAAAAATATTCTTACCGGCATGATTTCTATATTCTTGAAATAATATTAAATTCCATAGGCATGATTTCTATATGACATAATGTTCTAAAATATTTATTGAAAAGACCTATAGGCATTGTATCTATTAAAGTATCATACCAAATATTTATTAAATCCTAGACAGGATATCTATATACATTAGCATGTTAAAAATATTAAATGAACCCTATAGACAAGGTTTCTATATGATTTTAACATGCTAAAAAAATATTAAATAAATCCCATGAACATGATATCTAAATGGATAACATGTTAAATTATCATAGTATCCTATAAGATGATTTCTATAGAAATTAATACGCCAAAGATGTTTATAAAATCCTATAAGCATAATTCCTAAGAAATTTAAGGGCAAGGATTAAATTACTAGAAGAAAGATTTATACAAAGCAAAGTGCTACCGTGATTCAATTCAATTTGTATGAATAATTCCATGATTCTAGGTAGGTATAATCATCACGACATGATATTGCAAGTTGTATGAGTGGCCCTATGATTTGACTTAATAGACAAAGAATTACTTATGGTCGTAATTTCTAAAGCATAAACTACTTTACCCTTTTTAAAATAAAATAATTTTAAAGACATTACCAAACACCACAAAAATGAAAATCCTAATCATGATGTCTACCACTATAAGTTGCATGCTTTTAAAAAGCCATAATTGTTGACAGAATTTAAACACACATCATGGGTATTTTAATAATATACATATAGGCATGCTTTCTAATAAAGAGATGATATGACAACTTTTAGATAATCAAACAAACTCTAGCATACTTTCAGACATACACAAATAACTTACGATAAAAAAATATCAAGTAGAACGTAGTTTTCTTCCCCCTTTAGACAGTCCCCAGTTATTTATTATTATGCAGAGTAGATTTAGAATATTTTTACAAACTAAATAAGAGGTAAGTGAATAAAATAATATAAAATATGTAAAACAAAATAATGACATCTCAACTTTTCCTCGCAACTCTTCGTGTCTTGAACTTTGAAGTTCAAACCCTGCTAAACCAAAATAAATACAAACAATATACTAATAAGATAGATGTACATCATAATTATACAATTTTACCTTAACAAAACAATCAAACAAAGATAAGATCATATTTCAAAAGAAATAATAGATTCATACATATAAAGAGAAGTTGAGACTAACCTGGATATTTCAGTTAGGAGGAATAAGCAAATAAAAATCCGAACAGCGATGCCAGGAACTAGAAATAGAATATTAAGGTATCCAAGAAATCTTTCCTTTTTGTTTTCGTTTTCGTTTGAGGTGTCAAAATGTAAAGTAAAAAATATTTTCTTCTCTTTTCTTTCTCAACTCTCTATGTGTCTTGTGTTGTGTGTTTTTTTCTTTTCTTTGTCTGTGTCTATTTTAAAATGAAGATGTAGTCTCATTTTATAATAATCAAAACAATCATGTAGCAAGAAATCAAATTCACAACGGATCGTGTCCTTCAAGTCGCACGTTGCATTCTACCACATCATTTCAAACAAAGTTTTACCATAATATTCCTCTAAGAACCAATCTACTATTTAGTCAGACTTTTCCCCCAAATAGTCAATAAGGGGAGCCAATATTTCAAAAGAGGTACCAAATTTCAACAATAAAATCAAAAACATTTCAACAAAAAAATATGTCAAAATTTTCAACAACCAAATCAATTATAGTGATTTGGTCAAATAATTCAAAATTTTTTGGAAAAGTCAAGAAATACAACTAAGCAAAGTTCTAAAATTATGGCAAGAAAGACCATTATCAATAAATGTAGAAGAATTATTTCCTTAAACGTATAAAGACTAAATAAAGCAAATTTATTAAACAAAGACTACCATAAACAACCAAAACAAGAATTTTTTTAAATCATTATTTAAGGCAATAGCAAGTCACTTGAAAATAAGAAAAACTGAATTCAAGGCCAAAAATAAAGTCTATCATGAAATTAGTAGACATGTAATCACCTATCCAAATAATTAAAGTAATAAAATTACTTTAAAATTCACCTTAAAATAGTGGGGTACTAACTTTTATTTTAACTTCAATAAAGGAGCCAGATTAATCATGCTAGATACCAAAATGATTACTACATCTTAGCAAATCAAGAAAAATATTATTACTGTCATGATCCAACCCCGTAGGCCGCGACTGGGGTCCGACTAGGACCCCTGTGTACCTACCTTTTGACTTTAGTCAAATTAGACTATGTATAATGTGATACTGCTCACAAAAACCTCAATGGGTTAAAATTTTTTCATGTTCATATAGCCTCCTTCATTCGTATCGTATCATAAAAGAGAATGCAAGCTGACAAGGATGCCATAACGTAAAATCATTTACAATGTGCCATATAGGCACAACCAAAATAAACTCATGAACAACCCACACATACATGTCTACACACCTCTAAGAATAGTACGGTAACATATGGCAGGACAGGGCCCCCGTCGTACTCCTGAATAAATAAACATATACACACCGGAGGATCAGTACAAAAAAACTAGGCTCCGAAATAGCGGAGCACCTCCAATCATAGGTGAGCGGAAATCCTGAGCTGGAGGATCTCTGAAATAAACATCTGTAACTGCGAGCATAAAACGCAGCCCCTTGAAGAAAGAGGGGTCAGTACTATACATGTACTGAGTATAGAAGCATAACATAACTGAGATAATAACTGAAACAGGGATGCAGAAAACCAAGTATAGAATTTAATAGGGTACTGTACCTGCACATCACAAAATAAAGTCCTATATACCATTATCACGTACCGTATCCGGCCCGCTCAGGGACTCGGTATTACAAACACATTATCTATCATAATAGGTATATATATGCTGTTAGCGTTGTGGAACGTATAGCCCGATCCATGTATATAGCAAGTACCTACCGAGGAACGACGGCCCAATCCATATATCGTATAATACTTCCAAGGAACGACAGCCCGATCCATCTCTCATACAATAATGTCGAAGTATGACGGCCTAATCCACATATTGCATAATAGTGATACCGAGGTACGACGGCCCAATCCGTATATTGTATATTAGTGATGTCGAGGTACAATGGCCCGATCCGTATATTGTATATTAGTGCCGAGGAACGATGACCCAATTCGTATGCATGTATATCATATAATAATGCCGAGGAATGATGAACCGATCCACATATCACCTAACAATGCATATACGTGCATGTAAGACTTGGTAACATATCAGACATCCCCCAATCATTATCATAAATATGCTTAAGAGACCCTAGATTTAGGAACTTACACACCCAATAACTATTCAGCCTATAGAAGGCTCGAGGGTCATAGTTTAACTACTTCAAGACCCTTAGCATTTAGGAGTGAACTCGAGTCACAAGTTATACTCGGGACTTACAACTGGAACTGCCTTTACACTCATATCATACCTCAATTCACTTACATTGAAGACATTCCAAAGGAAAAAAGAGATAGGCTTTACACATACTACCTTTCATCATATAGAAGCCCTAAAAGGCAACAACTCAACTACTACAGGAGTTCTAATATCACGAAGTCAATGAAACTCATGGCTCATGCTTGGAATTTATGAATGGAATTACCCCAAGATCATATACATATCATTCATTATTTACGTCTAAGACATGCCAAAAAAAGAGAAGAATAACTTTACATACTTATGCTAAAAACATGCCAAAAGAAAGCTTCACATACCTCTTATGAGTTACTCCTTGTCACGTTTGCCTCGTCGTCCTTTGAACCTATTCAACACAGAAGTAATACGAATATCAACCACCCTTGACTTTCCAGTATCTTAAGTTTCACCTTAGTATTCATGGAATCTATTTCCTTATTCGTCTCCTCGACTAGTTCTTTAATTAGTTAAGACGTTAACAAAAATTGGGCAACACCTCCCCTATAACATGCCCTATCCGAATTTACAATTACATCCCTAATCACTACAGCCAACCAAAAACAACACCCTGCAGCATATATACACATAAAACATGGCAACATTACACAACACAAGCTCCAAACCACTTGCTAAAAATTACAATCTCAAAATAGGGTTTCTAGTCTTTACTTCGCAAAGCCTTTAATTATACAAAACGAGGGGTCGTGTGGCTGAAACCAAAAGTACCCACACATATTTTAGAACAAATTTAGGCCCTGCAACAAACCCCCCCACACCTGCAGAAGTACACGACAAGCACAACACTTTACTTCGACGACAATTCAACTATAGCGATTCCAATTTAGTTTGTTTCGAACGTCAAGCA
The DNA here is from genome assembly GCF_947179165.1 of Solanum dulcamara. Lineage (NCBI taxonomy): Eukaryota > Viridiplantae > Streptophyta > Magnoliopsida > Solanales > Solanaceae > Solanum > Solanum dulcamara. The sequence goes on along the minus strand of NC_077246.1, from coordinate 11,363,332 downwards.
TTTCTATGATGTTTTCACATTTCTAGCCATTTAAACAACATATAATACACTTCATAACAACACCATAAACCCCAATTTGAATAGAAAGGTCTCATCTTACCCGAAATTGGCCAAAGCATGCCAAAACTGCATCTCAAAAACTTCTTGGTATGCTGAATTGGGGCAGACTGTTTGTGTCCTTTTTCTGCTGACACAAATTGGAATTTTATGTTATAAAATATCATTATATAACCATGGTATAACTTAAATAATTAATTCACGGAACAAAACTCGGGTCTTACCTTTCTTGGCCTCAAACCCGTAGCCCCTCTAGCTTGGCCCTTTAAATTTTTCCTTCAACTTTCTTTCAAGTTTCTAAGTGTAAGGTTAAAGAAGCGAATACTTAGTCATAATCATAAACATATATATACATATATACATCTCCACGTCTAAGATGACGATAAGTTTCTCCTCGTAGGATAACTCTTCCATTTCATGGACTTCATTTATGGGACATACTCTGGGTGGATCACCAGTACATTTGTGAAGCATCCATATCTGATAGACTGGGCGTATGGTTTCCAAATAAGGTGGTAAGTTTAATTTACAAGTAAATTTGTCTATCTTACAAGCAACTTAATAAGTCCTAATGTAGTTTGGGCTAAGTTTCCTTTTCTTGCCGAATCTTATTATTTCCTTTTCCTGTTTTGGGAGAATTTCAGCAAAGTTTCCTCTATATTTCTTAACTATCCCCAAAACCTGCACACAGGAAATACCAACAACGCCTCACAGGGCCAACATATATATTCATCTCACATCACAGCCACACAGGGCTTTCAATATCACTTCATGTCGCAGCCACACAGGGCTTTCAATATCAACAATAATATAAAAATAATGGACTTACCTCATATGTCCAACTTTGAACTGCATCTGTTACACTTCCTTGTCTACTTTCCTTTCAGTTTTTAACTTTATATTTCAATCATACTTCAATACCTTACCTGGCACATATCTTTCGTGCCTTGGCTTACCTGCGTGCTTGGTAACTTCCAATATCATCAGTCACTTTTTTCTATCAATGCTGTCCTTCTGCTGAAATCAGAAGTTAGTATAAGGAATTTCACTTCCTATGACTCGACTCTATCGCACAATCTTTAGATATGAAAGAAGAGTAACATCCTAAATATCCTGTAGCCTCCTATTTATAGATGTGTCATGCAACACATCGATAATCAAGACTCTACTAGACACAGTCTGTAGACACTCCGAAGATGAACTGCTCTGATACCACTTCTGTCATGACTCAACCCCTGAGGCCACAATTGGGGTTTGACCTGGACCCCTGTGTACCTACCTATCAACTTTAGTCAAATTAGACTATGTATGATGTGATACATCTCACAAAAACCTCAATGTGTTAAAACTTTTTTATGTTCATGTAGTTGTTACACCCCACATCTTAGAACTTGAAAGGTTCCTTAAGTTACTTAGAAGTTAGTATGTGAGCTACTTAAGCTACGACCCTATTGAACAACTCTAAGAAGGGAGAATGTGACACCCCATGGTAGGGAAGGTTGGAAATAGGGTCAAGAGAAGTCGGCAGGAGTTGGAGGCCAACTAACGAGTTGTAAGACTCGACTTATCTACGTAAATTACTAAGTTAGAAGCCTCACGTACGTGAGTTACTTGATTACATACCAAGCCTACGTAGCAAGGGTTTTATAGGCTCTTAAAGTGAGATGAGATTACGAACGAGATTACGAACCCATGAGGAAGAAAAAAAAATTCGCGGGGCAGCCAATAGAAGGGTGACACATGGCATCCCTAAGCAAGCAGGTGACCCACCTACTTAGGGTCAAGTAGGTGACCCACCTGCTTGGGGAGGTGGACCCCGCTGCCACGTGGCATCACCCCATTGGACGCATGGTTGAGGTGGCCCAATGAGGGCCTGACACGTGTCACCCTTAGGGGTTGACACGTGTCACCTCATATATATATGTATATGTGGTACTTCAGTTGTTCATTTATCCAAAATAGTAGCTGAACTTAGAGAAAAAAAAATGTGAAAAGAGAGAAAAGAGAGGCAGCCTTGGTTCTTGAAGATTTAAGGTGAGTTCCTTAATTTTCTTCCGTGAATTAATTATATACGGTGTATCTTAAGTACGTGTATACGTATATATGTGTTTTAAGACGCTCATGGAACTAAAACTCCAGCGTTGCAACTGAAATTTGGAAGGAAAAAAGGAGAGAAAACGTAAAAAGGGGCAAGGGAGAGGGCTACGGATTTGACCCTTTGTGAGTAAGCTTCCGGATTTCGTTCCATGAATTAATTATTTGACGTGTTCCTAAGTTGTATATTGGTGTTTTATAACCTAAAAATTCAATTTGGGGCAGCGAGGAAGTACCACAAGCAGCCCGCTCAATTTCAGCACGTTGAAGAAGTTCCGAGGCACAATTTCGGCTAGATTTAGCCAATTTCGGGAAAGGTAAGTTCTTCCCCTCTAATTTGAAGTTTATGATATTAAATTAGGGTGTATTATACACCTTAGTAGCTGCTGGAAGTTGGGTAAAAGGCTTCAAAAGTTCGGCGTTCAAAATAAGCAAAATTGGAATCGCTATAGTTAATTATAATCGAATAATGCCTCGCGCTTGTGGTGTGTAACTGTTGGTCGTGTGGTGAGTTTTTAGGGTTCTGGAATGTGTGTTGATAAGGGCGTGAGGGGATTCTGGTTGCATCCACAAGACCCTCCGCTTGGCAATTAAAAATTTTGCGAAAGAAAGATTTAAAACTCTAGTTTTGGTATCTTAGTTTCGAGTGAATTGTTGGGGGTTTATATTGGGTAATGTTGTCATAATATGTATATTCATGGGCTGCTGGTTGTGTTGTTGGTTGTCTGCAGGTGCTAAGGACATGGTTGGGAGTTCGGATAGGGCACATTATAGGGGAGGTGCTGTCCGATTTTTGTTAACACCTTACCTAATTAAGGAACTAGTCAAGAAGGCAAGCGAGGGGAGGAATGCTATGAATACGAGTGGGTAGCCTAAGTTTCTGGAAAGTCTAAGTTTGTTAATACTCGCCTTATTTCTGTGTTAAATAGGTTTCGAGGACGACGACGTAAACGCGACTAAGGGAGGTCCATAAGAGGTATGTGAAGCCTATTCTTTCTCTTCTTTTGGCATGTCGTAGAGGTAAGGGAAAAATGATATAATTTCTAAAGTGATTCCATTCCTAAGTGTCTTTTATTCAATTCTGAATGTTGAACTTTTATGGTAGTTAAACTAATTTCCTTGAACCTTTTATATGCTGAGGACTTAATGAATATACAAACTCCTAGTCATAAAATTATTCGAAGACGAGTACTCTGGAGTTCTTAAGTGACTAGTCTTACTTAGGTATATGTCTAGGAACCTCGTTATATAATTAATATAGCCCCTAATGGCACTTAGAGGGTAGCTAGATTGACTATACTGTTACTCGTATTGTTAAACAATAACTTAGTCCTCTTTTATAGTTGAGTCTTGGATAACGATTTAAACTGTGTTTGGTTTCTCACTACTCTACTCGTGTATACTATAACACTTCTTTTCCGAGTCCCGGGCCGATTATCAGATTCGTGCAACTCACTACATTATCCACCGAGCCCTTCACTAGAAGGCCAGGTACGTATGTATATATATATGATGATGATGTATTGTAATAAGGTGGTGATGGCACGGGGACTGATATTGATACTACAGATATGATTCACCGGACCCCTGATGGGGCCGACTATATTGAAAATCTGAGCATGCATGTCTTTATAATTTATAGAATACGGATACATATTTTTGACTTGAAAAATTATTCTCTTATGCCTCTGTTTCGGATATACCTCTAGTTATACTATGTTATACTTTACATACTCAGTACATATGTTGTACTGACCCTATTTCTTCGGGGGGGGGGGCTACATTTCATGCCCGCAGGTACAGGTACACAGGTTGAGAATCCGCCAGCGTAGGAGTCCCACTCAGCGGTCTAAGAGCGCTCCATTGTGCTGGAGCTAAATTTTGGGTACTAAGTTCTGATGTATATATTAGTTCATTCATGGGTACAGCGGGGGCCCTGTCCCGCCTTATGTTACTGTTCTTCTTACTCTTAGAGGTCTATGGATACAAATGTGGGTTATGTGTGTGTAGAACGTATGTGTATATAAACTGTATATAAGTTGTATATGGAATGTATCTAAGATGTATATGAGTTGTATATGAGTTGTGTGTGGGCTGTATATGAGATGTGCATGAGTGGCATATGAGCTGTATATATGGGTATGTATGACTGTACCCATATGACTTACAGTTTAGGGCGTTCCCGGTATTGTGGCGGCCTTGTCGGCTCGCATGTATTTGTACTACAAACGTCCTTATGTCTTACTACAGCCTTGCCAGCCTGTATGTTACTTTCCCTTTTAATATATGTTGAGTGTAAACATGAGACAGGTTATGCATAATTGGCCAGGGTACATGTGAGTGTCCAGTTCGGGCACCCGTCACGGCCTATGGGATTGGGCTGTGACAGAAGTGGTATCAGAGCGGTTCTTTTCTTGGTGTGTCCACAGACCGTGTTTGGTAGAGGCTTGTTTATCGGTGAGTTGTGCACCACATCTATAAACAGGTGGCTACAGGACATTTAGGATATCATCTTTATCTTATCTTAGATCGTGCGATAGAGCTATACTTTTATGATGACCCTCCACTAATCAATCTATATGTTTACAGTGATGCCTCCACGGAAAGCAACCACTGCCCAGAAGGGAAAGTCAACAGCTGGGGAAGCAGTTACACCCCAAGAATTACCAGTGCTCATGCCCAGTCTATGCCGAGGATGGTACTTCAGTCGGCGAGCTCTACTATGCCGCTACCCTAAGAGGAGTTTAGGGCAGCAACAGATGCGGATCCTGAACCTCCAGTACAGGAGCCTCCAGTCCCATAGTAGGGGGCGGAAGACAGAGCTATGTGAGAGGGAGTGCAGTTGATGACTGGACTGATGGCAGGACAGGCCCGGAGGCATGGCCCAGATGATGCAAATAGACAAGATAGCTTGAGGGTTCATGACTTCCTAGCCTTCAATCCCCCAGAATTTCATGGATCAAGACCTGCAGAGGACCCACAGGAGTTCACTAGACAGATGCAGCATACACTGCGAATCATTAGGGCCTTGGAGACTGAGTCGGTAGAATTAGCCTCCTATCAGCTGCGTGATGTGGTCGCTAACTGGCATGAGTCTTGGGAATTATCGAAGGGCGAAGGTGCTCCTCCAGCTGAATAGGATGAATTTGCAGAAGCCTTTCTTAGTCACTTCCTACCTTTAGAAATGAAATGAGCTAGGGTTGATAAAATTTTGCAGTTAAAGTAGAACAACAGGAGTATTCGCGACTATAGCCTCGAGTTTGACTCATTGGAGAGGCATGCCCCCACAGTTATGGCAGATATGGCAGACAGGGTGCATCGGTACGTCATGGGCTTAGACCTTTATTTGGTTGATAGCTATATGGCCATGGCTTCTCAGCCAGGCATGGATATTTCCCGGGTACAAGCATATGACCAAGGGGTAGAAGAGCGACTTAGAAGGCGTCAGCCTGATAGATAGTTTGATAGAAGTCAGCCTAAGAGGGCTAAGTCAGTTGGTTATCCCAGGAAATTTCACAGCGGGCGATTCCAGCAGTTTGGTAGATACCCCTCCCAGCCAGCTCGAAGTGTACCTCCACAGTTCCTAGGTAGACGAGTTGAAAGCGCCAGATATTCGGGGGCCGGTCAAATCTCTAAAGCCTCAGGTACACAGATGAACCAGAGCTCTCGATAGTCAAGACCCCCGATGGCCAGTGTCCTCGTTGTAATAAGCCTCATTTTAGGGAATGTCGTTGGACTACAGGTGCTTGCTTTTCTTGTGGCCGTCAAGGCCATATTGCGAGGGAATGTCCGTATAAGAGTAGTCCAGGTAGTATGGCTCAGCCCACTGGGTCAGTTGTGGGTTCGTCTTCTTTTGTGGCTATGCGCCCGATGGGGCGGGGAATGTAGATACCAGCAGGCCGTGGTAGGGGGCGTGGCGGAGCTGCCAGTTCTAGCGGTCCTTCTAACCGTATATATGCATTGTCCAGTAGATAGGACCAGGAAGCATCACCGAATATGGTCACAGGTACATTATCAATCTTTTCTCAAGACGTATATGCATTGATGGATCCAGGCTCTACTTTATCATATATATCTCCTTTTGTTGCTAATAGAATTGGAATTAAGCCTGAATTAATAGAATCATTTGAGGTGTCTACACTAGTGGGAGACACTCTTGTGGTGAAACAAGTATATAGAAATTGTCCGATGAATGTATATAGTCATCATACCTTGGTTGATTTGATAGAATAAGATATGGTGGAGTTTGATATTATTATGGGTATGGATTGGTTAGCTTCTTGTCGTGCCAATGTAGACTGTAGAAATAACGTAGTTCGGTTCCAATTCCCTGGTGACCCAATTGTGGAGTGGGGAGGAAATACGGCGTCGCCGAAGGGTAAGTTTATTTCATACCTTAAGGCAAGGAAAATGATTAGAAAGGGGTGTATTTATCATTTAGTCTGCGTTCACGATCTGGAAGCAGAGGTGCCAACTCTTCAGTCGGTACCCATGGTTAATGAATATCCGGATGTGTTTCCAGATGAACTTCCAGGTCTTCCTCCCGAATGGGAGGTAGAGTTCACGATAGACATGCCATTAGATACTCAACCTATTTCTATTCCCCCATATAGAATGGCACCTGCGAAGTTAAATGAACTAAAGGAGCAACTGAAGGACTTGCTGGAAAAAGGCTTCATTAGGCCCAGTACATCCCCATGGGGAGCGCCGGTATTATTTGTTAAAAAGAAAGATGGATCGCTGCGAATGTGCATTGACTATAGGCAGCTGAACAAGGTAACAATTAAGAACAGATATCTCCTCCCCAGGATTGATGATTTGTTTGACCAGTTGCAGGGTGCTAAATGCTTTTTGAAGATAGACCTGCGGTCAGGCTATCATCAGGTACGGGTAAGAGAAGCGGATATCCCAAAGACCGCATTCAGAACTCGATATGGACATTATGAGTTCAAAGTGTTGTCTTTTGGGTTGACAAATGCTCCAGCGGTATTTATGGACTTGATGAACCGAGTGTTCAAACCATTTCTAGATTTGTTTGTGATCGTATTTATTGATGATATTTTGATCTATTCATGATCAGAAAAGGAACATGCGGATCATTTGTGGGTGGTACTGGGAATACTCCAACACCAGAAATTATACGCTAAATTTTCTAAATGTGAATTTTGGTTAACTTCAGTGGCTTTTTTGGGGCATATTATTGGGATTAATGGTATTCGCGTAGATACACAGAATATTGAGGCTGCGAAGGCATGGCCAAGACCTACAACTCCTATGGAGGTACGTAGCTTTTTGGGATTAGCAGGATATTACAGGAGGTTCGTAGAAGGATTTGCTTCCATTTCAGTGCCTTTAACAAGACTGACTCAAAAGACGGCTAAGTTTTAGTGGACTGATGCTTGTGAATGGAGCTTTCAGTTGTTAAAAGAAAAATTGACTACGGCTCCTGTTCTAACCCTTCCAGAAGGACCCAATGGCCTTGTTATCTATTGTGATGCTTCCGGTATTGGACTTGGATATGTATTGATGCAACAGGGTAAAGTTTAGCTTATGCCTCTCGACAACTTAGGAAACATGAAAAGAATTTTCCAACTCATGACTTGGAATTAGCAGCGGTGATTCATGCCTTGAAAATATGGAGGCACTACTTATATGGCGTACATGTTGATATTTATACAGATCACAAAAGCCTCTAGTATATCTTCAAATAGAAGGAATTGAACTTACGACAGAGAAGGTGACTGGAGTTATTAAAGGACTATGACGTCGATATTTTATACCACCCAGGGAAGGCAAATGTGGTGCCAGATGCGCTCAGCCGTAAGTCGATGGAAAGCTTGGCAGACGTACCACCAGAATGGAAAGAGATAACTCGTGACACTTGCCAGCTCGCCAATCTGGGAGTCCGTTTAGCTGATTTAGGTGATGACGGGGTCTCTATTCGAGGAATTATTGAATCGTCGATCATGGAGGAAGTAAAACAATGCCAGTACCAGGACCCTGTCCTAGCACAGTATAGGGATGAAACTCTTCAAAAGGGAAAGCCTCTATTTGAGGTCACAACTGATGGGATACTGCGATATCAAGGTAGAGTCTGTGTACCGAAAGTTGCAGGGTTACGACAACAAGTACTGGGAGAGGCACATCATGCTCGTTATTCAATTCATCCGAGGTCAACCAAGATGTATCACGACCTCAAGGGTGTATATTGGTGGGATGGTATGAAAAGGGATATAGCAGAATTCGTAGCCCAATGCCCGAATTGCCAGCAAGTTAAAGTGGAACATTAAAAACCGGGTGGGCTACTACAAGAGATGGAGATTCCAACCTGGAAATGGGAAGCGATTAACATGGATTTCATTATTGGCTTACCTCGTACTCCCCGGAAGCAGGATTCTATTTAGATTATAGTGGATAGGCTGATAAAATCAGCCCACTTCCTCCTATTCAAGACCACATACTCCGCCGAGGATTATACGAAGTTGTACGTCAAGGAAATAGTACGACTTCATGGAGTTCCCACATCTATTATTTCGAACAGGGGAGCCCAGTTTACAGCCCATTTTTGGCAGTCATTCCAGGAAGGCTTAGGAACGCAAGTAAGCCTTAGTACAACATTTCATCCCCAAACTGATGGCCAGGCCGAGCGCACTATTCAGACACTAGAGGATATGTTACGAGCCTGTATAATTGACTTTAAAGGTAGCTGGGATAATCATATATCACTTATTGAGTTTGCCTACAATAATAGTTATCACTCCAGCATTCAGATGGCACCGTATGAGGCTTTATACGGCAGGAAGTGCAGGTTACCTATCGGTTAGTTCGATGTTGGCGAAACGCAACTAATGGGTCTAGACATAGTCCAACAAGCAGTAGAAAAAGTAAAGCTTATTCAGGAGATATTATTAGCTGCCCAAAGTCGACAGAAGTCATATATAGACAGACGACGTCGATCGTTGGAGTTTCAAGTAGGCGAATGGGTGTTTTTGAAAATATCTCCTATGAAAGGAGTAATGAGGTTCGGAAAGAAAGGGAAGTTGAGTCCGAGATATATTGGCCCTTACTTAATCCTTCGCCGAATAGGCAAGGTTGCCTACGAATTGGAGTTGCCAGCAGACCTAGAAGTAGTACATCCGGTTTTCTATGTATTCATACTTCGCAGATGTGTAGGTGACCCATCCCGAGTACATTCCGTGGATGATATCCAGGTCACTAAATAGCTAGCCTATGAAGAAAAACCAGTCGCCATCCTGGATCGACAGATTAGAAGATTTCGAACTAAGAACGTAGCCTCGGTTAAGGTGCTGTGGTGGAATAGGAATCAGGAGGAAATGACCTGGGAAGCCGAAGAGGACATGAGACACAAGTATCCATACCTATTCCCAATACCTACAGGTAACCCCGACTCCTGAATACTTGTATATTAAAGATATGGATAGAGAAGTATATGATACCATAGAAAACAAAACTCACTATAATCTATATATAGTCTTAAGGGAAGTTGTAGATAACATTCGAGGACAAATGTTCTAAAGGGGGGAAAGATGTTACACCCCACATCTTAGAACTCGAAAGGTTTCTTAAGTTACTTAGAAGTTAGTATGTGAGATACTTAAGTTACGACCCTATTGAAAAACTCTAAGAAGGGAGAATGTGACACCCCATAGTAGGGAAGGTTGGAAATAGGGTCAAGAGAAGTCGGCAGGAGTTGGAGGCCAACTAACAAGTCGTAGGACTCGACTTATCTATGTAAACTACTAAGTTAGAAGCCTCACATACGTGAGTTACTTGATTACATACCAAACCTATGTAGCAAGGGTTTCATAGGCTATTAAAGTGAGACGAGATTACGAACGAGATTACGAACCCACGAGGAAGAAAAAACAATTCGCGGGGCAGCCAATAGGAGGGTGAAACATGGCATCCCTAAGCAAGTAGGTGACCCACCTACTTGGGGTCAAGTAGGTGACCCACCTGCTTGGGGGAGGTGAACCCCGCTGCCACGTGGCAGCACCCTATTGGCCGCATGGTTGAGGTGGCCCAATGAGGGCCTGACACGTGTCACCCTTAGGGGTTGACACGTGTCACCTCATATATATATATATATGTATATGTAATACTTCAGTTGTTCATTTATCCAAAACAGTAGCTGAACTTTGAGAAAAAAAACGTGAAAAGAGAGAAAAAAGAGGCAGCCTTGGTTCTTGAAGATTTAAGGTGAGTTCCTCAATTTTCTTCCGTGAATTAATTATATACAGTGTATTTTAAGTACGTGGATACATATATATGTGTTTTAATACGCTCATGGAACTAAAACTCCAGCGTTGCAACTGAAATTTGGAAGGCAAAAAAGAGAGAAAACGTAAAAAGGGGCAAGGGAGAGGGCTACGGATTTGACCCTTTGTGAGTAAGCTTCTGGGTTTCATTTTGTGAATTAATTATTTGACGTGTTCCTAAGTTGTATACTGGTGTTTTATAACCTAAAAATTCAATTTGGGGCAGCGAGGAAGTACCACAAGCAGCCCGCTCAATTTCAGCACGTTGAAGAAGTTCTGAGGCACAATTTCGGCTAGTTTTAGCCAATTTCGGGAAAGGTAAGTTCTTCCCCTCTAATTTGAAGTTTATGATGTTAAATTAGGGTGTATTATACACCTTAGGAGCTGATGGAAGTTGGGGAAAAGGCTACAAAAGTTCGGCGTTCGAAATAAGCAAAATTGGAATCGCTATAGTTAATTATAATCGAATAATGCCTCGCGCTTGTGGTGTGTAACTGCTGGTCGTGTGGTGAGTTGTTAGGGTGATGGAATATGTGTTGATAAGGGCGTGAGGGGATGCTGGTTTCATCCACACGACCCTCCGCTTGGCAATTAAAAACTCTAGTTTTGGTATCTTAGTTTCGAGTGAATTTTTGGGGGTTTATATTGGGTAATGTTGTCGTAATATGTATATACATGGGCTGCTGGTTGTGTTGTTGGTTGTCTGCAGGTGCTAAGGACATGGTTGGGAATTCGGATAGGGCACATTATAGGGGAGGTGCTGTCCGATTTTCGTTAACACCTTACCTAATTAAGGAACTAGTCAAGAAGGCAAGCGAGGGGAGGAACGCTATGAATACAAGTGGGTAGCCTAAGTTTCTGGAAAGTCTAAGTTTGTTAATACTCGCCTTATTTCCGTGTTAAATAGGTTTCGAGGATGACGACGTAAACGCGACTAAGGGAGGTCCATAAGAGGTATGTGAAGCCTATTCCTTCTCTTCTTTTGGCATGTCGTAGAGGTAATGGAAAAATGATATAATTTCTAAAGTGATTCCATTCCTAAGTGTCTTTTATTCAATTCTGAATGTTGAACTTTTATGGTAGTTAAACAAATTTCCTTGAACCTTTTATACGCTGAGGACTTAATGAATATACAGACTCCTAGTCATAAAATTATTTGAAGATGAGTACTCTGGAGTTCTTAAGTGACTAGTCTTACTTGGGTATATGTCTAGGAACCTCGTGATATAATTAATGTAGCCCCTAATGGCACTTAGAGGGCAGCTAGATTGACTATACTGTTACTCGAATTCTTAGACAATAACTTAGTCCTCTTTTATAGTTGAGTCTCGGATAACGATTTAAACTGTGTTTGGTTTCTCACTACTCTACTCGTGTATACTATAACACTTCTTCTCCGAGTCCCGGACCGGTTATCAAATTTGTTCAACTCACTACATTGTCCATCGAGCCCTTCAATAGAAGGCCGGGTACATATGTATATATATATGTTGATAATGTGTTGTAATAAGGTGGTGATGGCATGGGGCCTGATACTGATACTACCGATATGATTCACCGGACCCTTGATGGGGCCGACTATATTGAAAATCTGAGTATGCATGCCTTTATAATTTACAAAATACGGATACATATTTTTGACTTGACAAATTATTCTCTTATGCCTCTGTTTCGGATATACCTCCAGTTATACTATGTTATACTTTACATACTCAGTACATATATCGTACTGACCTCCCTTTCTTCGGGAGGGGGGGATGCATTTCATGCCTGTAGGTACAGGTACACAAGTTGAGGATCCGCCAGAGTAGGAGTCCCACTCAGCGGTCTAAGAGCGCTCCATTGTGCTGGAGCTAAATTTTGGGTACTAAGTTCTAATGTATATATTAGTTCGTTCATGGGTACAGCGGGGGACCTGTCCCGCCTTATGTTACTGTTGTTCTTACTCTTAGAGGTCTATGGATACAAATGTGGGTTATGTGTGTGTAGAACGTATGTGTATATAAACTGTATATAAGTTGTATATGGAATGTATCTAAGATGTATATGAGTTGTATATGAGTTGTGTGTGGGCTGTATATGAGATGTGCATGAGTGGCATATGAGCTGTATATATGGGTATGTATGACTGTACCCATATGACTTACAGTTTAGGGCATTCCCGGTATTGTGGCGGCCTTGTTGGCTCGCATGTATTTGTACTACAAACGTCCTTATGTCTTACTACAGCCTTGCCAGCCTGTATGTTACTTTTCCTTTTAATATATGTTGAGTGTAAACATGAGACAGGTTATGCATAATTGGCCAGGGTACATGTGAGTGTCCAGTTCGGGCACCCGTCACGGCCTATGGGGTTAGGCCGTGACAGTAGCCTCCTTTATTCGTATCGTATCATGAAAGAAAATGCAAGTCGACAAGGCTGCCATAACGTAAAAACATTTACAAAGTGCCATAAAGGCATAATCGAAATAAACTCATGAACAACCCACACATACATGTCTACAAATCTCTAAGAATAGTATGGTAACATATGGCGGGACAGGGCCCCCGTCGTACCCCTGAATAAACAAATACACATATACTCCGGAGGTCTACTAAAAACCTACGGTAGAGAAAAGTACATGAATTTTCAAAATAAATTGCCCCAGTATCGAGTTATGGTGATACTGAAACATGAAAGAGTTATAATAAAATTCAAACTTTTGAAAATCGAGTCGAGTTAAGTTCAGAAAGAGAATCCTTGACGTAGCTAGGGATGTTTGAAATTCTACTAGCTTACCCTAGTTTGCTGCTTAGAGGGAGTTACATGTTGTAGTGCATTGTCCTGCTAAATAGGTAAAAGGGTGAAAAGTACTTGTCGCGGTTCAAAAATAATAAATTGAAATATTAATGTAAAGAGTAACGTGTAGATGTCCAAATGATTATTGATATCTCTATTTTGTGGGATGAATGCGATGTAGGCAAAGTAACTTATAATGTAAAACCTCCAACTGGCGGGGCGATTGTAATGTAATGCCTGCATCCGGCTGTGTAAAGCTTGTAATGTAAAGCCTCTAACTGGCGGGGTGATTGTAATGTAACTCCTGTATCCGGTGATGTAAAGCTTGTAAATGTAATGCTTGTATCTGGCAGTGTAGAGCTTGTAATGTAATGCATGTATTCAGTGGTGTAGAGCTTGTAAATGTAATGCGTGTATCTGGCGATGTAAAGCTTGTAATGTAACGCTTGTATCCGGCGGGGCGACTATAATGTAACACCTATATCTAGCGAAAGAAAGGTTGTAATATAGAATCTAATCATATATATATATGCTGATGTTGTATGCATGCTCCTAATTGGTGGAGCTTTGATGAGATTTGCTATATATAGCCTCCAGACAGTGGAGTTTGAGTGACATTTGCTATGTACAACTTCCAGGCGGTAGATTTTAAATGGCGTTTGCTATGTACAACCTCTAGACGGTGGGGTTTGAACAACGTTTGCTATGTACAACCCTAGATGATGGAGTTTGAACGATGTTTTCTATGTACATCCTCCAGACGGTGGAGTTTGAATGATGTTTGCTCTGTACAACCTCCCGACGATGGAGTTTGAACGGTGTTTTGTATCTACAACCTCCAATTGGTGGAGTTTGGACGATGTTACACGACATTTTCCTATTGAGGAGCTTATTTAATGCAGTTAGATGATATTCTCCGATGGAGGAGTTGTTGATGAAGTTAGATGACAAGCTCCAATTGATAGAGTTATCTTTGACAAAAAGTAAACTATCCTATTTATCTTATGAGGCCCCTTTGTCTTCAATATTTCGATCCAAGTATAAAGTACTTCCAAAAATAAGGTAAGGGAAAGATATTGGGGCTTATGATTTTGAGAAGTCAAATGGCATCATTAGTCATACCCCTAGACTTGAGATTGTCTTCTTCTATTTCTTGTCTTTCTGCGTTCAATGAAATTTTTTTAGTTTGGGAGGGGGTGTTGATTTGTATCGACTCGCGGATTCAGGCGTCGTCACTGGAAACCTTCAATACTTCTTTAGTTCGTCCGTAGTATCTTACCCTAGAGACTTGGTAGGTAAATAATAGAGAAGTATTTTTAAAAATAAATAGTTCGTTCTTAGCAAAGGATAGAGAGAGAGAGTAATACTTTATCATTTTAAGGTTATGACATGCTTCAAAGTCTATCAAGCTTCTCCGTAATTATTCTTGTATTCTTGTTTTTTGATGATGCTACCCTTGACTCGTTTGCGAGATCCTTCATGTTCTAATGAGACTTAACTAAATGAGGGTTTCCAATAGGTATGACCGAACCTTTTACGCTGCCTAAGTATCCCTAAATGAGAATCAAATTTGAGCGTAGTTCGAGGATAAAAGTGAACATTATGCAATGCGATGACCGAGCCTGACTTAGGCTGCCTACATATCCAAGTGAAATAAGGTTAAGAAGTAGTTCAATTACAAAAGGGAAAATATAAGAAGAAGAAAAAATATGTGATGTAAATGACCGAGCCTGACTCAGGCTGCCTACGTATCCAAGTGGAATCAGGTCTTAGCATAGTTTGAATACAATAGGAAAGTCAAAGAATGCAATGACCGGGCCTGACTCGGGATTCCTACATATCCAATTGGAATCGGGTCAGGACAGTTCAAATACAATAGAAAAGTGAAAATATGAAGGGACCAAATCTGGCAGGGATTGCCTACATATCCCGCCGAGGGAAGTCGTTTTTCTGCTCGAGTCACCTTCCATCATTTCTGAAGGTCCTACCCCTACCCCTTCTAAGTTCATTTGATATCATAATCCTAAAGTGATCTAAAAGAAATAAAAACTAACGTCCTAAAAGGTGCATATTGTCCCAATTTAATGTCCAAGAGGCATTGGATTTACTAATTGGGTAGGTTCTAAACTAAAAGAAAATGTAGGTTTCCTAATTAGACACTTTGTGAAAAAAAAGTAGAGCGAGCAGTTAGCATGTAAATTCTTAAATAAGCTTCTAGATTAATTAATTAGCATGCTTGAAAACGCAAATAAATAGTGAACAGTCTTGACATAACGAGTTTGTGCGTCATAGATCACAAGTCAACATTAAAAATTGAAAAATTAAAGGAGTATTATTAAACATACAAGAGTAATTCATAATTAATTAAGATAAATATTGTTAATCGTCTTGGAATGCTGAAACATTTGTTTAGGCCACTAGATGTGATCTTACACAAATAATATGCTGAAATATTTATTAAATTCTATAGGCATGATTTCTATATGAATTATTATGTTGAAAATGAATGAAACTTTATAGGCATGATTTTATGTGGCATGATATGATGCTAAAATTATTTTAATTTTATATACGTATAATTTCTAAAATACATAATAATTGCAAGTTATATAATGTCCAGACATAATTTTATATAAACCAATATGCTAAAATTTGATTGAAATTACACAAGTATGATGTCTATTATTAAATGTGCTAAAATCATCATTAGTCTTACAAAACATGATTGCTAAATGACCAATTGGAAATGTTATTGATTAAAATATATCGACGTAATATATTGAAAATATAAGATCCTATGACCATGATTTCTAATTAGGGATATGCTAACATTTATTAAAATACTACAGGCATGATAACATGATATGTTGAAAACTAATTAAAGTTGTAGGAATGGTATCAAAAATGGAATGACATGATAAATATTTATTAGAATCCTATGTTCTCTTGATTCTTCTCTCCTAATATGTTTTCGAAATTTGAGAGCTGACAGTAGCATAATTCTCGAACGTAGGACGATGTAGATTTACTTGAGATGTGTTTGATCTCCGAGAACTTCGTAAATCACTTCGTTGTTTAAAGTCGATCTCCGGAAAGAACCCTATTGACCACCCCTTCAAAGAACTTATGTAGTTGATGTTGTAGCTTTCTCCAATGCTTGCAGAAAATTCTCAGAAAATTATATAACCCTCCTATTTATAGTGGTAGGAGGGAGGCAATCCAAATGTGGATGAACTCTTTTGCCTTCTTCTGATTGATTCCTATATGTCTTCAAGATTATCATAAATACTATATGATAAGGTTGCTTTTTGATTGGTTGTTGAAATTTGACCAGGATCGCCACATCATTTGAATACGTGGCATCCTCTTGTTTGTCTTTAACATGACTAGGGTGCCAAGTCATCTTGACACGTGGAATGATCTTGGGCCTCAAGATGAAATTGACCTTTGTACTTGAATTTAATAAAATGGACTTGTGCATTTGTGAGGCCAAAATTAATTATTCAACCCAAATGAACATGAATTTAATCCAAATTTTGTATGAATTAAATCAAATAAAACTTACGTGTCTACAGATGCCCCCTACTTCAAAGCTTGTCGAAGAGCATAGATACGTTGAGGCTCAAACACCAGTATTGAAGTATCACGAGGCAACAATATTACCCTTTACAATATTTGTTTGACTCCAATTGTTTTAGAAGAACTAATTATATTTTTATTTATTTATTTATTTTGCAAATATAATCGAAGCGTAACTTTTACACTAACATAATATGCTAATGTATTCCTTTTGGAAAAGCTTTGTAATTTAACATCGACCGAACTTGATCTGATGAAAATAATTGAGAAGCTTCCCACAAGGCCTAATAACGAGTTGCACCTTTGAACTTTTTAGGCAGGAAGATTACCAATTTAAACACTTCCCCATAATTCATGTCAAACATTTGATTGTGGAGTAACATTATCCTATTCGTGTCTTCAAAGAAAACTAGGATTTTGACTCGTATTCTATAATAGAATCCAAGTCCTTTGCAAAACCAACTTCTTGAGCAAACTTCTTGTTGAAAGCAAATTGGATTCCCCATTCGTGAGTCTATATAAGGATATCATATTCACATATACAATACATCAGTTCCCTCACAAAAAAGAACTTCAGCTCACCGCAAGAATTATCAAAAAACAAAGCTGCAAGAATTATCAAGAAACAAACTTCGGCTCACTGCACGCTGGTTGTATCAACTTCGCACAGGTTCACTAAAAACTTTATATCTTGACTTAGAAATATTGAAATCACGAGCGGTTTATGACACTGAAAAGTAGACTCGAAGGGATACATCTCATATAAAAACCCCGATTAGATTATTCCCAAATTATCTCAGGTATATTTTTGAAAACAAACCTCGAGTTCTGGTTTGCTGGCCATCTCCGTTTTATGTGGTTTCACAAAAAATACCATATCTCGACTTAGGAACATCAAAATCATGAATAGTTTATCGCATCGGAAAAAAGACTCAAAGGGATACGTCTCACGTGGAAACCACAATGAAATTAATCTAAATTAACTCAGATATATTTTTGAAAACAACCCTTAAGTTCTGGTTAGCTGGCCATCTCTATTTTATGCGGCGTCACAAAAAATAGCGTATCTCATCTTAGGAATATTGAAATCATAAGCGGTTTGTAGCATCGGAAAGTAGACTCAAAGGGTATGTTCTATGTGGAAACCGTGGAAACCATGATCAGATTGTCCTTAAATTAGCTCGCGTATATTTTTGAAAATCATATTTAAGTTCTAACTCGTTGACCATCTCTTATTTTATGCAACTTTGTGGAAATCATCATATCTTGACTTGGGAATATCAAAATCATGAGTGGTTTGAGGAATTAGAAAGTAGACTTGAAGGACTACATCTCACGTGAAAACCATGATCAGATTGTTCCTAAATCATCCTAGGTAATTTTCTGAAGTTTAGCTTATGAATCTTAATATGATGTTTTCTTCAGCTTTGTGTGACTTCATCAATTTCATCTTTTTACTTCATCCTTTCAGCAGGTCTTTAAATGAAAAGAATATAATTACAGCTTTATGCGAGTAAGATGAACTTCTGGGATCTCAAGTCGCCACATCCTCAACTTGAGATATCGAACGACAAGAAAAGACCCACTTGCTAAGGTCCTTGCTTTGGAGGTCCACACTCCAGTGATTGACGCCTTCTCACTTGATAGCGGATCACCTACCGAATCCCTTCATCTAGTCTAATGGTCGACAATGGAGGCAATTGACATTTGACTTTAATAAGCCTGTTAGCACCAATTTTTTTATTCTATAATCGTCTACACATGATAAGGAAGTTGGTGCTACTTTTCCCAAAATTTTTAACAAAGGTCTCACCTCATGCAGTTATCCTCAATCTGGTTTCGATGAATTTTGATATACGAATCGCTATTGGGAATGGGCAGAGGATGTTATTAGCCATAACAAAGAGGTGTTGGAGCACATCAAGGTATATGACACCATCTTTTCCCCTTTATTCATATATGACATCAACGAGAACGTGTTGCGGGCCTTTTGTGAACTTTGGCATTCATCGACTAACACTATGTGTGTTGGCATTGGTGAGCTCTTTATTTCATTGTGCGATTTGCGCATGATTGGAGGACTTCCTTTCCATGGAGCTTTCTATGATGAAGTCGTCCCTTCGGCTCAAGAAATGACATAAGAAAATCAAAAAAGAAAGTCATATTTGCCTAAAACTTATGCCTAATTATTTTCAACATTTTATCGACTTTCAAAGGGTGCATCTCAGGAGGTTTCTGTCCGTGATTAAGTGAGTTTTGGTTTAAAGGATCATACTGTTGGGTGTGTTCCCTGAATTTTTTAGTATAATTAGGTTTTCCTTTTCCTAAAAGGAAAACACAATGTCTCCATATTTGGCTAGTCCTTTTTCTTATAGGAAAAGGTTTATGACTATATAGATAGGGGTTTATTCCTTCTAACTTGGTAGCATTCACAATGTAGTCCTAGGGGGCTTTGAGAGTTCTATGTGGGAGGAGAAACTGTGAGACACAAGTAATACGTTATCACTTGTGTGAACCTCTTTATATTCCGAGTGAATTATGTGAGGTTATTTCTCTCAATATTGTGTACTCTCATATTTATAGTGGATTGCCCATCTCCTCTTGTGGATGTAGATCAGTTGACCGAACCATGTTAAATATTTGTCTCTTTTTGGTACATTTCTCATTTGTCTTCTTACTCATGGTCATTCGATATTTGGTTTGTTAGCTTCTGCATGACACCTAATATTTTTGGTCCTAACAAGTGGTATTAGAGCAAGGCTAAAAATGGGTGTTCATCTTGACGAGTTGAGTTCTAGCCGCAAACTATTTGATAGTAATGAAGAATATTTTTGTTGGAGAAAGTTTTTCAGAGAGGTTCTTTGTGGTGAGACACAGACTTTGCAGAGGAGATTATGCCGAGGAGATGCAACCGTTGGAAGATTATGTGAAGAAGGTGAAGCAAATTTATTTTGTCAGAAATTCAGTCCAAAAGGGAGAATTATTGGGTTTTTCCCTCACTTTTTCATTCAACACACCACTTTTTGCATATTTCATAGTAACCTTACCACCGAAAGCAAAATTTGTTAAAGAAACTCAAAAAGTTTTCCATGAATCTGGTAGAGTATTAAGAAGCCAAAGTCCTTGTATTTCATCATCAAAATTGACACTCATTCCTAATAGCTGATCAAGAACACTTTGAAAATTATTTATGTGATCAAGAATATGACTGCCCTTCTTGTATTTAAAGATCATCAATTTCTTTAGCAAAAACAACTTGTTATTGCCAGTTTTGGAAGCGTAAAGCATCTCCAACTTTTCTCACAATGCTCTAACATGTGTCTCATTACCTAATTAATTTCGATCCTAACAAATGGTAAAAAAGCCTTGGTTATCTATCAAGAATTTCTCGATGGAGGGAAATATGAGCAAGATGGTGTGTTTAAATGGGAGTAACTACAACATATGAAAGAGCAAGATGAAAGATTTACTGTTCATGAAAAATATGCATCTTTCCGTTTTTGCTACTCATAAACCCAAAAATGTGACATATGAAAATTGAGAATTTAAGCACCAACAAGTGGTATCAGAGCGAGGTTAAAAACGGGTGTTCGTCTTGGCAGGTTGAATTCTAGTCGCAACCTATTTGACAGTAATGAAGAATATTTTTATTGGAGAAATTTTTCAGATAGGTTCTCTGTGTTAAGACATAGACTTTGTAGAGGAGATTATGTAGAGGAGATGCAACCGTTGAAGATTATGTGAAGAAGGTGGAGCAAATTTATTTTGTCGGAAATTCAAGCCAAGGGGGAGAATTGTTGGGTTTTTGTCCTGAGTTTCCTAGTATAATTGGATTTTCCTTTTCCTAAAAGGAAAACATAAAGTGTCCATATTTGGCTAGTCCTTTTTCTTATAAGAAAATGTTTATGACTATATAAATAGAGTCTTATTCCTCCTAACTTAGTAGCATTCACAATATGTCCTAGGGGCTTTGAGAGTTTTAGGTAGGGAGAGAAACGATGAGACACAAGTGTTATGTTAACACTTGTGTGAACCTCTTATGTTTATAATGGATTGCTCATATCCTCTTGTGGATGTAGGTCATTTGACCGAACTACATTAAATATTTGTGTCTTTTTTGGGTATATTTATCATTTGTCTTCTTACTCATGGTCATTCAAAATTTGATTTGTTAGCTTTTTCATGACACCTAATATTTCCGGGCCTAACACAGACAAGTATAAATAGCCTCCACCATGACAAGCAGCGAGTTAAACCAAGATTAAGTCCTAATCCTTCAGGCTATGTTGATATGTCATTTTTACCACGAACTAAGGAAGAGAACGCTCCTTTCATTGAGTTAGGTGTTGAGGGGTCTCTTAGAGAAGAGATGACTTTAGGTGCCTTTCTCGGCTTCTAGCTTTGTAAGTTCGCATTTCCTACTAACAAATTTGACACCATCCGTCCAAGTGTTTTCAAGGTTTCAAGCTTGATGGCTCATAGGTAGAAGTTAGCACTAGCAATACCCATCTTGGCGAGTATCTACAAAGGCTTGAAAGAGATTTCAGCTTCATTAAACTTAAGTGTGAGCGACATAATTTTTCCGTATAGTATGTCTATGGATGGATTGGTTGTTATTTTGACACTTACTATCAAGCCAATTGTCATTAGAGTGATGCTCGTATGTTTAAGACTGGTAGAGAGAGAATGGCTAAATATTTCAACCTTGCAGATGCGTGACGACTATATCAAGATGTGAATATTCGCCATCTTCACCACCTAGCCATGCTACAGCCTAAAGAGTTGTTTATCACAGATAGCGGCGACTTGTCTAGCTCTTGGAATGATTATTTCATTAGCCTTCATTCGAGTTATGTCACCATTAGACGTGATGACCACTTTGTTATGGAGCCTTACAACCACCATAGATTTAGTCGTCAATTTGGGTTCAATCAAGACTTAACTGGTAACTTCATTGGACGACAATTTAACGGCACACTACAAAAATTGGTACAACTTTGGCATTCCTGCACTTGCATTGGTAGTTCCTCAACAATTATCATACCACCACGTCCTGATAGGCCTTTAACGACCTGTAGATATGCAAAGTGGTGGTCAACTGGTCAAACAAACCCTGTTGGGCAGAACAAAATTGTCTTAAAATGTTAGAAGCGTGACAACACTCAAGAATCATCTAAAGTTCGCCACTTTCAAACACAAGATCAAAATAATCCTCGTCTTCTTCTTTTTTTAAGTCACAGGAAAGCCGGTCATCTAAGTCTTCACCTTCAAAAGGTGTGTCAGTGTGAAATGGGGATGGAGCTCAGCTTCTTTCATCGGCATCAAAAATGGGTATCATACCTTCTGTGGTGTCGGACAACACTTGTAAGAGAAAAGATCCTCATATTTCCTCTAAGAACACTTGTGGGAAGATTTTGACCGAAGTATTTTCCAAAGAAACGACTTCTGTTGCCCTTTTGGATGAAGTCGTAGATGCTAATGGAGATACCAGCTCAATAGAAGTGGACCCGGAACCAGACCAACACTGGAATCGTAAAAGAAAGAGAGTAAAAGATCAAGGTACCGAACCCATTGACCTGGACACCGTCACCATAGATAGTGAGACATATTTTGTCGATTCTCCTAGCTTCATTATGCCATTAGCTGAACTCGCAGAACAAGTAAAGTCTCTTTTCTTCCTTTTTCTTTTTACTTCATTTATTTTACGCTTTGTTAACCTCTTTTTCTTCTATTTCTTTTGAAGTTGGGTATCAAGGGCGCATCTGCTAATATATTTAGTGATATTTTTTATGAAGATGGTACTACGAGCCCAAGCTACCCCGATATATTTTTACTTCCTCCTCCAGAAGTGTTGGAAAACAAAGTAGAAGTTGCAACTGCTCGAGTCAACTCTTCAAATACTTTTGTTCCTTCGTCATGCTTGTCGACACCTACTGCCCCTAATTTCAAACCACAAGAGACGATTTCTACTTTCAAGATGCATTAGATTTTTACTTTCAAGATGCATTATGTTTCCAATATGTGGGGTGCCTTGTGCGAGTGGGTGACAGATTCTCCTTTGATTCTCAAGATAAGTTTTTAAAGTTAAAAAATGGTGTTAACTTGATTCTAGAAGAGGTAAAAGGGACTAATACCTCAATACTTCTATTTTGGAGGGTTCTGTTAAAGCTTTTTTCAATACATATGAGGAGTATGACACCATGAAATTGTCTTCATCTCATAAAATGACCAAAGAATCCCACCAAAAATTGTTCGCTGATGTGCAGAAATGTCTTATCGATGCAAAGGAGGAAAGCAAAAAAGCGAAGGGGCTCATGGAGGATCTCCAAGCAACTGTTGAAAAAGATGACGCAGAATTGAAAACTCTATCTGCGAAGTCAAAAGTCTAGAGAAGATTATCATAGTCAAGAGAAGATTATCACTTTTGAAGGCGAGATTCAATCCATTGAGGAGAGTCGTCCATTGTCTGAAGATGAAGTGGAAAAGTTATCCAAATTCGAAGAGGCCGTTGAGACGAGTCGCCAACAAATCCTAGAATTCAAACCTTTTTCATAGTTTAGATTCTTGCTTATGATTTTTTTTCTTTTTATTGCTTACCATGATGTAGTGGCATTTCTTTCTTGGAACAATTACATCATCACTTTATTTTAAAATGAATCGTCTCACTTAGAAATTAATAACTTCTCTTTTTTTTTGAATGAACACAACTGATGAATCTGCCCCCATCTTAAATAATCTTTAAGCTTTGTTGAGAATTTGTATCGGACACTATGCAGATTTTCTTTTTGTGCCACACTAGTTTTCAGCTTGTGACCTTGTAGTATAAAATTCATAACTCGGCGTAGGATTGTCGTAATCATGAGATTCATGTTTAGTTGGAAAGAAGACTTCAAGAACTACAATATCTGTAAAAATCATAGCCATAGGACTTTTGAATTAGTACAGATTTCGTTTTGAAGTCAGCTTATAAATCTTCCTTGCTCGTCCTTCAGCTTTGTGCGGCTACGGTAGAAAATTCATAACTCGGTGTAGGATGGTCGGAATTATGAAATTCTTGTTTAGATGGGAAGAAGACTTCAATAACTACAATATATATAAAAATCTCAGCCATAGGACTTGTGGATTAGTACATATGTCGTTTTGAAGTCAGCTTATAAATCTGCCTTGCTCGTTCCTTCAGCTTTGCGCGGCCGTAGTAGAAAATTCATAACTCGGCGTAGGATTGTCGGAATCATGAGATTCTTATTTAGTTGGAAAGAAGACTTAAAGAACTACAATATATGTAAAAAATCACAGCCATAGGACTTGTTGATTAGTACAGATTTCGATTTGAAATCAGCTTAGACTCGGCGGTCAACAACATCTACAGAACTTATGGTAAACATCATTCTGGATTTATTCCTTATGTTGATTACTTGTATGGTATGTCGATTTCACATCCTTTCCCACTTTTGCGGAATGTCTATATCTTGAATTTGGTGTATTCAAGATATGAGTCATTTGATCCTTTCTAGTTGAGGCTTCTGAAAAGCAACAACTTGGTGCTTCACTTTCCACTTTCGTCGCGGATTTTGTTAATATAACTTGTTGCTTTGGTTTCCAGGGCAACTTTGGCGAGCGACCACTTGGAGAATTCATCTAGATGCACCTCCCCCTTCGCGGCTTCATGAAAGAAGGGCTTAGAGTTGGAGCGATCGTGTTCCATGTTTGGTACTCGAGCATGTAGCGTATCTCATTTTCATTCTTGGGAATGCGAGCCAAGTACTACCATTAATTTTGCCTCACTCAACTTTTCAGCTTTGATTATCTACGTTAGAAAATTTATATTTTGAAGAAGGGATGTCTAACTCACACGCTAACTATGTTACTTCAAATAACTCTTGTGATGATCAAGTAATGGAGCGCCCCATTTTTTTTAACTCATATGATTGAACTTAGAATAATATTCTAAGCTGCCTACGTACCTCAAGAGGATCAAGTAATAACGTAGTTCAGAAAGATGAGTTATTTTTTTGTCCTAACTCTTGCCTAGGCCGCCTCTTTTGAGGTTTTCAACTTAGCAGATCTCTTCTTTTTCTTTTTTGTGAGCCGTACACAGTTAAAACTCATGCGGGGTAGGAGTAACTTGCAGTTTATGCTCGTAATGATCTTGAGGGTCATTTTTTAAAACTTGCATGAAATTACCATTTTGCTTCTATCGTTAGTGCTCTCGAGTATTATTTGATCAGTTTGTGTAGTTGAAAGTGTCAAAATCTTAATGGTTTGTAAATTGTGCAATTCTTGAGTTTATAGAGTTAGGAGGTGAAAAAGTGATTTTCGGTACCAAATAGAGTTATGGGTCTCAGAAGGAAATTCCATCAATTCCAGTAGCTACGAAATATGGAAATTGGTCTAGGAGAGTTTACAAAATTAATTTTGGAGTTGTAACGAAGATTTGAGGTCTTGAGTTGGAAATTTGAGGAATTTTAGACCAATGTTTGACTTTGGTCAATTTCAGAGTTTCGATACTCAAAATGGAATTCCAACGACTACATTGGATTTGGGGGATGGTTTTTGGTCTAGAAGAAGTGTTGGCTGAATATTTAGAGGTCCCAATCTCATTTTGGTATTTTGAAGGCCTAAGTTGGTTTAGTTGCGACTTTTCGAGTTACGGGTGAAGAAAAACTAGAATTTAAATTCTGATGGTTCCATCAGCTTTGGAACGGTCAAATTAGGCTAGTATCATTATTGGTATGATAATTGAGTCAATCAATACGAGTTTGGGCCATTTGGCGCTTTTGACTTTGAAATTTAGCCTATGGTTGACTTTGATCAAAATTCTTAAAAAACACACTCGAATGAAAATTCTGACATCACAATTAGTTTTGGAATATCAATTTTGGTTTAGGACGACCCTTCGTTTTCTTTCCAAAGTTTTTGGTCTAATCCCGAGCCCCGTTGTGAAATTTGGCTTAAAATGACACTTGGATATGGGATTCACCTTTTATTAAAATGACCTCGTATGATAATTTCGAATGCGTCATTGAGTCTGGAACATCGAAATTAGTGGGGTAACATATCTGGTTTATTTTTATCGAGTTCCGAACGAATTTCGAGGGTCCGTTCGGAGAGTTTAAATAACGCAAAACCCAGAAAAATTTAGTGCAAAAGTGCAGATTTTTCAGTTTTTTCTCTCAACTTTGAACCCTCATTTTTTTGAGCTTTTCAAGTCCAAATGTAGTGATTCAAAAGTCTATATTCAAGAGATTTTCATGAGGAATCTATTGGTCAGCTCAGAATCTTGAGAGGAGGGTTTTATTGAGGTAAAGTCTTGATTCTAGTTGCTGCAATGTTCATTTTTGGAGTGAATATTTGAGGAACTTTGAGAATTTATTTCATGGTCTATATAAACTCGATTTTAATAATTTTTGGGTCTAAATTGTGAGTTTTTATGCAAGGAAAGTCGTGTGAGATTATCCTTTACTAGTTTCTGCAATTATTATCTTTCAAAACATCTTTAAATCAGGATTTTAAAGGTGGGTTATGAGATTTTCTTTCAAGTTAGAAAATTGTATTTTCATGATTTGTAGTTCGATTCTTGCTCGATTTTAATAGTTTTTTCAGATACAAACTCTTCTCGATGTGTAAAACATAATTTTGAAATAAAATTCCAGATTTCACCATTTTCAAAAATAATTAATTTTTGGACTATTTTACCCCCGGTTCTGAAACCTATCAATATGGGTCTCATTGGATTCTTTGTAATGTGTATGTTTCATTGTTGATAGTAGGTTGTCATTTCGGACGTTGAATTCGAGAGTTGCTTGTTCGGTGGAGGTATTCGAGTGTGGTTTCGGCAATTGAGGTAGGTTTGACTATCCTTCTTTGAGACTTAGATGAGGTAATTAATCATTCATATGTTATAGACTTTGATATGGAGTTGTAGTATGAGTTGAGAATGTTATATATATATTGTGATGCCTGTGTGGGGGCTTATTTGTATTACATAGCCTGTGTGGGGGCCTTATTTGTTATCTTATTTGCTTTGAGAGCATGTGATTTATGATTTGCCTGTGAGAGAGGGTTGATGATATTATTTGACTTGTGATGCCTGCTTGAGGGGTTGAGTTGGGGGTTTTGAGCATGCCTGAGTATTAAAATATTGTTGAAAAAGGTGTGAACACTTATATTGAGATATTTCCTTTCTATTGCTATGTATTAAGGGTGAGTATCATGTGTAAGTTAAGTTTTGAGAACTTTGAACCTTATACTACATGTTCAATTGAATATTGCTTCCATGCAATATGTGTTTTGATGCATTCATCCTCATTCATCATTTCATAAAACATGGAAAGTTGAGAAATATGGAAATTCTTTTTGAGAAAAAAAATGAAACACCTTCAAACCTTTGTATCTTGAGTCCTTGACCGAGGCAGTTTTACAGAAGGGTAGTGGATACATTATGATCCCTTGACCATGAGAAAGTGGCAAGGATAATGAGATATTGTGATTGAGGTATATGGTCTGCGAGACCCCCATGGTCCTACTTGGTAGCACACCTCAACAGGTGTATATGAAAGGTTGTGCGACAGTCTTGATTCCACCATACAACCACATCATTGCATCATCATATTGCATTTCATTGCATCGATATCTATACTATTTGACTTATCTAGTTAATTGTGATAATGAGTTGATATTATTGGTTTACTTTAGTCATGCCATTATATATATTAATTGGCGGCACCGATGCCGAAGTAGGACTTTTCTATTTATAGGTGGAAGCGTTCCATAGTTTATTTCATAGGTTTGATTAATTTCTTATACTTAGTCGGCTAAATCCTACTGAGTACATGTGGATTGTAGTCACCCCTACTTTTGTATTCCTTTTTGATGCAGATATTAGTCAGGGTACCTCATGTGGCAGTTGATATTCTAGAGAATTATGTATTCCCAGATTAGTGGTGAGGTCCCAGGATCTGGATCATCACTAGTCTATCTGTATTTCTCAGTCTTTTGTATTATTCAGAAACTTGTATTGTTTCTTCATACTCGAACCTTGTATTAGATGCTCTTTATACTTATGACACCAGGTTTGGGGTTAATTTCATTGTTGTCCGTTTATTGTGTTTAATAATGGCCTGACTTCCCTTTGGGAGTCTCATATGGTTTTATTTTTAGACTTACACATCGGGATAGGGTTTGGGATATGTGTCATCATGAACTCAATTTTTAGGGTCATGAACTCAATTTTTAGGGTATCAAAATAGCTAGGCTACCAGTCTCATAAGTTAAAGAGCAGGGTGTCTAGTAGAGTATTGCGAATTGGTACCTAGACGTCCGTACTTATCTTCAAGAGGCTATAAGATACTTAATAGGAGAAACTCTTTTCTTTGATTCCTTTCATGCTATTTATTCATATCAAGACTTGTATATCTCTAATCTATTCCTTCTGCATTAAAAGTAACTATCAGGTTCAAAATGGCAACTCTTGCTTGAGGATGATCTAGTGATGCCCCATTCGAGCCTGATTATGAGTATGAAGATGTGGAGCAACAAACAAAAAGGTGGAGAAAATGTTCAGTTAGACTTCGAGTGTTAGATTTCAAATCTTGGATATCTAATTAGCCCCACTTTTCATTCCTTCAAGATCTGTGGCTCCACCAATGTCTTCTAGCGTTGCTATGTTTACTTAGGAGCAAACGAGTTTTAGGGAGATTCGCTCCTAAGTTTGATGTTATCACTTTTAAGAAGGCTTATATCTTTTTGACCAAGTGTCAGGACAGGTTGTTCAAAATCGGGTATCTTGAAGGCACATGGAATATCTTATTTCTCATTATAGTTGTGGGAATGGCTAAGGAGTGATGGAGGTCGGTTCTTTCTCATAGACCTATCGATCCTCCTATGATGAGTTGGGAGTAGTTTACTGAGGTTGTTTTGTTATGGTGAGTTTGAACAAGGGGCAAATGTGTGATTCTTCTTCTATTCAGCCAAGGTCACAATCTATTTGCGATACACTAGTTTTAGTTGTTTGAGGTGCTTCATAAAGTAATTTTTTTTATAGGAACAGACCCTACACGAGGCTCTCACCTCTCGTGCACAGTCAGGGGTTGAGCAGCACCCCAATCCTTAACATAAATAACCAAAATAAAAGTACAAGGAGGGGGACATAAACCTTATCTCCGATCCTATGTTGGTTCATAAGTCGACTAACCTACTAAGGTCGGCTAACTCATCCCTGATACAAAAAAGGGGTAACTATAACTAGAAAGCATTAAACCTATGAGAGGACTCCTCCCGGTACAAATCAACTAAGAAAGCATAAATGAGGGAGACTCTCCCCTTCCATGAGAAAAAATTAAGTAACCTACACTAGTCCTATTCAACTATGCTACGTATCTGACATAGCTAAATTGAAGAAGAACAAGTATACGAAACTTTTATCTCTCATGGGATGGGAAATTCTTTTCATCTTTGCTCTTTTTAGTCTTATCATACCAAGTAAGTCCAAGGAAATATTCAGCAACATCAATAGTAGCAGCTAAGGAGGATGAAAGGATAGGAAGTAAATGGAGCTATAGCAGCCAGCAGCCTTTGGGTTGTTGTCGAAGAAGATGAAGACTAGAGTAGTTGTATAATGCAACTTGTATGTGATGCATCCATGGCTTGAGCAGCTGGTTGGATGTCTATCAGTGTGTGCCTTGCATTTTACATGGTTCTATTATTGTCGAAGCTGATCAGGGGTATTCATATACCTGCATACCCACGAATATACCAAGAACCAAGTGTCTTGGATGTGAGGGGGCTGTTGCAGGTGTTGAAGGAGTACATCTGGTGTGCAGGAAGAGTTGATGGGAGTAGGTGAAGCCCTTGCAATTGTGGCTGATATCATCCTTTGTCTGTGGCTTTGTTTACCTGCACAAACAAGCAACCAAAGAGCCAAACAAGTTTGAGAGTTGTGGGGGCTGTTGCAAACCTGTAGGCAGCTTCTTATTGGCTCCAAAGAAAAATTGAGCAGATCCTTTGATGGTATCTTATGTTCCTGCACATAACAATTAAAGGAGCAAGGAGCTTCAATAGTTTTGGGGTACAATGGATCTGCTGCAGGTGTTGCAATGTAGGCATAGGTATGGTTGTAGGGTTGGTGTGTTGGTGAGGTCCTAGCTTGGAAGGCTGTTATCTCTATGTTGATTCCTTTTATTTGCCAAGGTTCCCCATCAGTTGTTGTACCTACACAAAAATCATCAAAGAAAAACAAACAGCTAACCAAACAGAAAAACCAGGATGGGCCTTGTGTAGGGGTCTTGGAGATTCTATTTGATTTGATGGTTGTATCTGTGATGTCCTCTATGCATTTGTTGTTAGTGCATGTTGATGAATCCTTCCAGCAACCTGCAACAATACAACAAACAACCAAAGGCAAGAAAGAACCTGCAATAGCTAACAAAAAGGAAAGGACCTCCAAGAGTGCTTTGGGGTCCATTAGATTTTTCAACATTGCTCGACTAACGTCTCCGATTATCCGATTGAATTGAAACTTCATAAGGTTTGCACATAAATACTTTTCTTTATCCTTTCAAAATTTGAAATCTTTTTGCCCAAGTTGGAAGTTCCAAATTGCAAATTGCTCTCTCTTTAGGCTTAAGACAGTTGATTTTTTCAAGGTCACTCGCCTAACGTCTCTAATTGTTCGTTTGAGCTGAAAATTCTTGGGCCTTGTCAATATAGTATTTTCTGAAATCCTGCAAATTTTGGAGGCCTTGGTGCAAGTCCACATACTGCAACTCACCCTGCATATCCTACCCTACTGAAGCTTAGATGTTGCAGGAGGTTTGGAAGCTGTATTTGTGATTTTCTCTATGTATTTGTTGTTAAATAAAGTTGATATATCACTCCAGTAACCTACAATAATACAACAAACAAACCCAAGCAAAAAAGAGCTATCACAAACTAGCAAAAAAGAAGGGACCTCAGTAAGAGCTTTGGAGCCTGTTATCTTTTTCCAAGTCGCTCGACTAACGTCTCCAATTATCCGTTTGAGCTGAAACTTCATGAGGTTTGCATATATAGCCTTTTCTTTAACCTTGCAAAATTTGAAGGCTTATTTCCCAAGTTGGAGGTTCCAAATTACAAAAGGATCTCTATTTAGGCTTAAGACAACTGATTTTTTCAAGGTCACTCGCCTAATGTCTCCAATTATCCGTTTGAGCTGAAACTTCTTGGACCTTGTCAATATAGTATTTTTTGTAATCCTGCAAAGTTTGGAGGCCTTTGGACAGGTCCACAAGGTGCAAAACACCCTGCACATCATACCCTGATGTAGCTTAGGTTCAGATATTGTAGGGAAGAATTTGGCATGAATGGGAGGCTGAAGAGAGGTCCTAGTATGCCATGCTGTTGTCCCTCTTCTGGTGAGGTGCTTTGAACCTATATAGACAAGTGGTAAAGAGACAAACATGGGAAATATATGCACAGGCTACTGCAAGTCCTTGTGTAGGTCCATGTTACTTCCATAGTAGAGGAGGTTGAGATCCTTGTTGTTGCAAGCTACTCCCAAAAGGAGATATTTAGTTGTGATCAGGATCAGCTCCTTAGATTACCTGCACCCACCCACAAAAATAGAAAAACACACAAACAAACAATTCTGCAAGTTATAATAACTAATACTAATGACTTGTAGGTGTTCCTTGAGTATTGCATGTTGGTGGATCTATTGCTGAAGGATGTTATTGTTGAGAAATGTAGAAGGTTTGTATGTACCTGCACAGACAACCAAGAGAGGAAACTAAAGAAGAACTACCCTACTCCTTACCTCAAGAGGCAAGTTGTTATATCTAGGCAAGCAATATGAAGAGGAGACTCTCCCATTTACAATGGTCCTAATTATAGCATCTTCAAAGTAGTTATAACTATACATAGAGATATCCAAGTTGAATATCAATTAGAACAACAGTTTTGGGGAGGTCAAGAGGGGTTTCTTGATCCTTTTAAGCCTTCTTCTTCTGAAGTTTGTCATTACCAGTATGTCAATTTCCATGTGAGCTCTAGCTTTCCTAGGGAGGTCCTGCTTGGTGAAGTAGAGCTCAGGAGCTGTGCATTTATGGCTGTATTTGGAAAGACTATCAGCTGTGGAGTTGGCTTCTCTGAAGATATATTTACAGCTGAACTCTTAGAATTGAATGATGAGGTTATTGAGTTTGTCCAGCTGTTCTTTGATAGACCAAGGAGGCTTTACTTCATGTTGCAGCCATCTGATAAGGAGCTGTGAGTCAACCTCCAGCACTACCTGAGAGTAACCAAGATGAAGGCACCAAGAGAGACCAAAGATTGCAGCTTTAATCTCTGCTTGGTTGTTAGTTCCAGCACCTAAAGGAATTGCATAAGCAAAAATGAGCTCACTAGATGCATTTCTAAGGATACCTCCACCACCAATGTTGCTTAGATTACTGAGAGCACTGCCATCAGTGTTTAGTTTTACCAAATGATCAGGAGGCTTGGTCCAGCATACAGGAGTAACTTTAGTATCTTGGCAGCATTGTTCAACTAAGAGGACAAGGTCCCTCCAGTTGTGACGCAAACTAATATAAGGAAATGCACTATGTAGCAGGTGGAAGCTGTCCTTAAAAACAGAGAATTTAACCCTTGCAAGGTTAGACTGCTTTCGTCCATACTTGGAAGCACATCTATTTTTCCAATGGTTCCAACAAATGAAGATAGGAAGAGCCTGTAACAAAAGCCTGTGGGCCTCATTCTTATACTTTAAATTCCACCACCTCATTAGCAGATTTCTAAGAGGGATGTATTCCTTATTAATGCCCAAAGAATCAGCAAACCCACTCCAAATACTCCTGGCAAAGGCTCCTGCAACAAAGATATGGTCTATGGTGTCTTGGCCAGGTCTGTAGCAGCAGTAGCACTGAGAGGGAGGGTGACCAAAGTTGATAAGTTTGTCATTGGTGGGAAGCTTTCTTCTAAGAGTCCTCCAAATAAGAAAGGAGCACTTGAAAGGTATGTGCTGGTGCCAGATATTGGAGTTAATCCTATTTCTATGCCTCTTGTCTCTGATGATATCCCAAGCAGAGGAACAACTAAACTCCCCAGAGTTGTTAAGAGTCCATCATGGTTGGTCTTGTTTGAGGGGCTGGTGGTTGATGTGAGTAGCAGGGATGGTAGGAACAAATTGGGGAGGGGCCTGTTGAATGAGCAAGTCTGCATTTCAATGCCCATTATTCATGAATGTTGATACTTGGGTATTTTTTAGCCTGCAGCTGTGAGTGCTGAATTGAGCTAAAGGACCAATACCCAGCCAGTTATCCCACCAAAAGAGGCAAGATCCAGACTGGATTTGTCATAGTATGTGAGGCTCAACATTGTGTTTATTCTTCATCAGGTGCTTCCAGATCAAAGATTGTCCAGTATCCCATTTTTTGGTAATGGGATTGGACCTTTGACAGTACTTGGCTTTGAGAAATTCCCCCCACAGAGTATTTTTGGTCCTAAATACCCACCACTGTTTATACTGGAAGGACTTAGCCACATCAGAGATTTGTCTCACACCAATACCTTCTTCATCATAGGGGTATCTAAGGTTCTTCCAAGAGGACCAATGGTACTTCCTCTTATCATTCTTCCACCCCCAAAAGAAGTTTGCAGTGATGCTCTAAATTTATTTGATAGTGGTTGCAGGAAGGGAACTAGCAGAAAGAAGATGAATAGGAAGGGCTTGAATAACATGCTTAATCAAAGTGGCTCTGCCTCTATAGCTGAGGAGCTTAGCCTGCCACCCTATTATTTTATTCACAACTTTGGTAATCAGATCAGAGTAGTAGTTGATCTTCTGCCTACCAATATAAAGAGGGCACCCCAAGTAAGTGATAGGGCTGGTCTTTTTCTTGAAGCCAGTGACCCTCTTGATCCTTCTTACAGTAGAATTGAAAGCATTAGAAGGGACCATGAAGTGGCTCTTATCTCTGTTGATCAACTGCCCAGAGGTACTTTCATAAGTGTGCAAAGTATCCATAATGAGCTGCAAGGTTTAAGACCTCCTAGAAGAGAAAATGATAACATCATCTGCAAAGCTGAGATGATTAATCTGGGGGGCCCTCTTTGCCATGAAAAAGCCATGATAATGGGGATGATGGTAAAGGTTGTTCATAAGTCTAGACAGCACTTCAGCCCCAAGGATGAACAAGGCAGGTGAAAGAGGGTCTCCTTGTTTAAGGCCTCTTGTGGAGTTGAAAAAACCATGTCTAGAGCCATTAATGATGATGGAGTACCAGTTATAGGACATAATCCTCCATACCATATCTATGAACCCTTCCCCAAAGCCCATTCTACTCAAGACCAAACAAATGTAGGACCAAGAAACTCTATCATATGTTTTGGCCATGTCCAACTTGATGACCACATTACCACCCACATTAGGCTTCTTTATCTAGTGAATGATCTCTTGAGCAAGCATGATATTCTCAGAAATGCTCCTATTCTTGACAAAACCAGATTGGTTAAGGGAAATAAGATTAGGAAGAATGGGGGCTAGTCTAAGACATAAAAGCTTGGAGATAATCTTGTTAGTGAAGTTGCTAAGGCTAATAGGCCTAAATTCAGAGAGCTTGTTAGGATGGTTCACTTTTGGAAGAAGAACCAAACAAGTATGGGTCAGGTATTTGGGCAAGGTTTGACCACTAAAGAAGGCAAGGATCACTCTGAATAAGTCTTCCTTAATGATCTCCCAGCACTCCTGAAAAAACTTTCCATTCATCCCATCAGGGCCAGCTGCTGAGTTGGGATTCATAAAGTACTTGAGGTGGTGGTTGTGGGGGTTTGCAGGCTAAGGAAGACTATCAGTTATACTATGCTATACCGGGTAGATTTGGGGCAGAGGCCTCTGATGTGGTTATTACAAGTATTGTTATGGTTTGCCATTATTTTACGTTAGTATTATTTGACCCAGGGTCTACTTACTATTATGTGTCGACTTATTTCGATGTGGGTATTGATTATATGAGTGAGTCCCTTGATGTACCTATTACTATTTCTACCCTGGTAGGTGAACCTTTAGTGGTGAATAGAGTATATAGGGAGTGTGAAGTGATATTTTTGGGTAGAGAGACCCGAGCTGACTTGATCTTATTAGACATGCTTGAATTAGATGTGATATTGGGTATGGACTGGTTATCTCCCTATTATGCTATATTATATTGATATACTAAGATTATGATTTTAGTCTACCTTGGTTTGCCTTGCTAGGTGTGGAAAAGTAACTCGAGTTTGTAGCCTAAATATCATATATTTGTGCCTATCTTATGCTGGATAAAGGTTGCTTGTCTTATTTGGCTAATGTACATGATCTTAATAAGGGGTCATCTCCTTTATAGACCACGAGGGTGGTGAGAGAGTTTATGGATATATTTCCTACAGACCTACCGGATGTTCCTCCTGATTGTGATATTTATTTTGTGATTGATTTGGAGCTGAGCTCCAAGCCCATATCTATTTCTCCTTATCGGATGGCTCCAACAGAATTAAAGAAAATGAAAGAACAATTGGAAGATTTGTTGAAAAGGGGATTTATTAGACCTAGTGTATCACTGTGGGGTACACCAGCTTTATTTGTGAAGAACAAGGATGGTACTATGAGAATGTGTATTAACTATCGACAGTTGAACAAAGTCACTGTCAAGAACAAGTATCTTTTTCCTTATATTGATGATTTATTTGATCAGCTTCAGGGTGCATCAGTGTTCTCTAAGATTTATTTGAGGTCGGGTTACCATCAGTTGAGAATTCGAGAAACTGATATCTCAAAGACTGCATTCAGGACTCGTTATGGGCATTATGAGTTTATGGTTATGACTTTTGGGTTGACTAATACCCCAGTTGCTTTTATGGAGTTAATGAATCGAGTATTTCAGCTTTATTTGGAATCATTTGTGATTGTGTTTATCGATGATATCTTGGTTTACTCCAAGAATGAGGCCGACTATGTTAGTCATTTGAGGCCAATACTTTAGAGATTGAGAGAGAGGAAGTTGTATGCAAAGTTCTCAAAATGTGAGTTCTGGCTCGAGTCCGTGGAATTCTTGGGTTAGGTGGTGACCAAGTATGGTATTATGGTTGATCTAACAAAAGTTGCAGCAATTCGTGAATGGATTAGGTCTACTTCAGTTACCGAGATTCAAAGATTTATTGGGTTGGCATGCTATTATCATCAGTTTGTTTAGGGTTTTTCTTCTATTGCAGCCCCATTGGCTAGGCTAATTCAAAAGACCATGGAATTTCAGTGGACTGATGAGTGTGAGGCGAGCTTTCAAAAGCTCAAGGAGTTATTGACCTCAGCACCTATTCTAGCCTTACCCGAGGAGGGTGTGGCCTTTATTGTGTTTTGTGATACTTTAGGAGTCGACTTGGGTGGTGTATTGATGTAAAAATATAGAGTTATAGCTTATGATTCTCGATAGCTAAAGGTACATGAGAAGAACTACCCTACTCATGACTTAGAGTTGACAGCGGTAGAGTTTGTTCTGAAGTTGTGGAGGCACTATCTCTATGGCGTGCATTGTGAGGTCTTTATTGACCACCGTATCCTTAAGTAGATCGTTTCTCAACTAAATCTAAACATGACGCAGTGTAGGTGGTTAGAATTATTGAAAGACTATAATATCACCATTTTTTATCATCCGGGCAAAGCTAATATGGTAGAAGATGTCTTGAGTCAGAAAGCACCTAGCATTGGTAGTATGGACTTTGTTAAGGCTGAAGAGAGGCCTTTGGCTTTAGAGGGTTCAGTCATTGGCTAGACAATTGGTCCGACTTGATATTTCTACACATCATGGCATTTTGTCTTTTGTGGAGACTAGGTCTACTTTGATAGACCATATTTGTACACACCAGTTTAAAGATGACAAGTTGAGGGCCATTCGAGATAAAGTGTTGAGTGGTGAAGCAAAATCATCCTCTCTTGATCCGAAAGGAGTTTTGTGTTACACCTCAAAATTTCTATGCTATGATTCAGACCATTCTTCGTATGCGTATAGGCTTGAACTCGAAGACTTCAAATTGTATATATGATCTAGTATTAATTCATAAGTATTTAAAGTGTATCAGTTGTGATTTAGGTTCATAAGAGATCCCAAAAACAAATCCAAGTCCAAAGAATTTCTATCGCCTAAGTTTTCGAATGAGTTCGTATAAGGGTCAACTTCAAACGACCATATCTCTTAGAATATAACGAATTGGGTGGCTCATGGCCAATCAAATTAAAGGTCTTTGAGTCTTCTTTATAATGCCACCAAGATTGTATTTTTTTGGAGTTAAAAATAAAATGCTATGTCCAGTTAACCAGAGAGGTGCGTGCCAAGTCTATTTCGCGAACTTGGCCAGTTTTTGCTTCAACTTGAAATTTCAGAAAAAAATAAACTTTGGTGAAACACCTCCGCCTCACAAACCTTCCCCCGTATAGTTCAAATTTATGCAAAAATTTCTAGATTTTAGTAAGTGAAACTTGGACCATTCCCTAATTATATATAGACGAAGTTGGATGCTTAAGAGTTGGGGTTACCTTCTGAGATAGTTGCCATTCATCTGGTGTTTCACATCTCGATACTGAAGAAGTTCTTGGGAGATCCTTCATTGGTAGTCCTTATTGATAGTATTGGAGTTAAGGATAGATTGTCCTATGAAGAGATTCTAGTCAAGATTCTTGATTGTCAGGTTCACAAATTGAGGACCAAAGAGATTGCCTCAGTCAAAGTCTTTTGGAGGAATCAATTTGTTGAGGAAGCCACTTGGTAAGCTTAGAAGGATATGAAAGCCAAATATCTATATCTATTTGTGACTAATGATGAGAATGTTGAAGGTAATATCCATTTTCTTGATTTGAATTCGTATGTCCATTCTTGAGTTTGAATAGTAAATTATTTTTAGCATTTTATTGGTTGAATAATTGAGTCTTGATTGTTATTTTTACCTCGAGTCCATCCTTGGTTTACTCATCATTCGAGGATGAATGATCCCAAGGGGGAGATATTATTACACCTCAAAATTTCTACGCTAAGATTTAGATCATTCTTCGTATGCGTATAGGCTTGAACTCAAATACTTCAAATTGTATATATATGATCTAGGATCAATTCATAAGTATTTAAAGTGCATTAGATGTGATTTAGGGTCATAAGGGATCCCTAAAACAAGCCAAGTCTAAAGAATTTCTATCGGCTAAGTTTTCAAATAAGTTCGTATAAGGGTCAACTTCAAATGACCATATCTTCTAAAATATAACGAATTGGGTAGCTCATGACCTATCAAATTAAAGGTCTTTGGGTCTTCTTTCCAACGCCATCAAAATTACATTTTTTGGAGTTCGGAGTAAAAAGTTATGTCTAGTTAACAAGAGAGGTGCGCACCAAGTCTATTTCGCGGACTTAGCCAGTTTTTGCTTTAACTTGAAATTTTGAAAAAAAATGAACTACAGTGAAACACCTTCGTATCGTGGAACTGCTCTCGTATAGTTTAAATTTGTGCAAAAATTTCCAAATTTTAGTGAGGGCAACTTAGACCATTCCATAATTATATATAGAAGAAGTTGGACACGTTTTGAAGTCATTTTTCAGTCTTTTGCCTCCCCCAAAATCCTAAACTTCATCCTCTTCTCTCTCAAATCATCTCCAATAAATTTGCTCTCAGATTCAAGGATTCAAGCTCTCCATTTAGGACCTAATATCAAGATTTGTTCAAGTTCTACTCTAAGGTATGTAAGGCTGCACATAACATGGATTGAATTCACCCATGTTCCCTACATCTTCTTTGAGTTGAATGTTCATATGAATTGAGTTTTCTTGATAATCTATGTCCTAATGA
Source organism: Solanum dulcamara (assembly GCF_947179165.1). NCBI lineage: Eukaryota > Viridiplantae > Streptophyta > Magnoliopsida > Solanales > Solanaceae > Solanum > Solanum dulcamara. Next base: position 11,324,707 of record NC_077246.1, on the reverse strand, counting down.
GTTTTTGCATCTACTAACTTGATTTTGTTATGTTGATGTTGATGAGTTTATGAATTGATAAATGTTTCATGTCTTCATCCCCATGAACTCAAGTTGATTTCTATATTACAATATTCTTATACTATGGTTGGGTCTAAGAGTTGATTAGTATGAGTTGTTATACATATTTTTATTATAAGCTTAAATATTTTGAGTCTCTTTAATTGTTGATTTGGAGTCTTAATGAGTTATAATTTAGCCCCAAAAGATTGGTTGAATGGATGGAGAAATGATTGGATAGGATTAAATGCTGTCATAAATGCATATCTAAACTATTTTTGAAAAATGTGATTGGGTCTAATTGGATAATATGATCGATCAAGAGGTTTGATTGTGATAGAATTGATGAATTGATAAGGGTCCAAATAAGACTTGTCGATATTACTAGATTTTGTTTTTTTGGGGGGGAACAGACCCTACACGAGGCTCCCACCTCTCGTGCACAGTCAGGGGTTGAGCAACACCCCCAAGCCTTAACATAAATAAATAAAGTAAAAATACACAGAGGGGGACATAAACCTTACCTCCGAGATATTACTAGATTGAACTGATTTGATAGAGTTTTATGAGCATTGAGTCTTAGAAGGAATATCGAAAACCAAGTTGGGTAAGAGTAAGTAATAACTCGAACCAACAACTACGTCGCCAAATGTAGGAGATGATTGAACCATTACAGTTGGATGTTTCCTAAGTTACTGTTCTGACATAATAGGACTTGATTGGTTACAGATCTATAATTGTTGATTCATTCCTTTTTTGGCAAGGTATGAATAGATGTGGCAACAACGTCGGCTTGTTGTACTACTACTGGCTCATAAGTGATAGTTTTTGGATAAGAGAAACTCTCATATAGGTATTGATAGTACTTTGAGTTGGATTAGAATAGATTGGATTGGGTTGTATAAGATTGGTCTTGTCTAAATCATATTCTTGTTTAGACTTAGGACATCTTGATTTAGTTGTTCCTTCTTCGGAGTTGAGATTCTAAGTTGATTTGATCCTACCCTGATGTATGTTTTATTCTGTCATTTTACATACTCGTACATTCCACATACTGACGCTATTTGGCCTGTATTATTTCATGATGCAGAGACAGGTACTAGAGATCATCAACAGGTGCACTGTTGAGGATCTATTCACTTCCAGCTAGTTGGTGAGTCCTCCCTGTTTCTGAAGGATACCACAGTTATCTTTTCAGCTTTGAGTAAGCTTTCCTTTATTTTATTTATGGTAGCCATAAATCTGTCATTGACACCTCTTAGATTGTTGATAGAGGTTTCATAGACCAGAGTGTCAATGATGTTGATTTATTTTATTTTGACTAGTTTCATTCTTACTAATTGTTGATTGGATATGTGGTTGGCCCTTGGCCTTATTTATGAATAGTATTCATCTGAGTTGAGTCTTCTGCTGATAGAATGAGATTTAATGAAGGTGTGATTGGACCAAGTGGTTCGCTTGGGGACCAACAATGGTCTTTAAGTGCTGGCCACGTCTAGGGTACCCTCTCGGGGTGTGACATTTTGAGGATTAATAGTCGCATTTGTGTGCCCAAGGTTGGTGAATGGATATGTATGATATTGGAGAAGGCTCAATTTTCCAAGTATTCAATCCACCCAAGAGTGGGAAAGATGTTTCATGACTTGAAACAACACTATTGGTGGTGTGGCATGAAGAAGGATATTGTTGATTTTGTGCCTAAGTGTTTAAATTATAATAAGTGAAGTATGAGAATCAGAAACCGGGTGGTCCTATACAAAGGATGCCCATTCCCGAGTGGAAATGGGAGTGTATCAATATGGACTTTGTGTCTAGATTACCCATGGCATTGGGTAAGTATGACTCTATTTAGGTGATTGTTGATCGATCGACCAAATCATCCCATTTCCTTCTAGTGAAGACTAGCTACAATGCGGAGCACTTAGCTAAGATCTATCTTCATGAGATTGTTAGGTTGCATGGGGTGCTGATATCTATTGTGTCATATCGGGGTTCAGTGCTCACCTGTCACTTTTAGGAGGCATTATAGTGTGGTTTAGGTACGCAGCTAGAGATGAGTTCAGCATTTCATCCCCAAACCAATGGTCAGTACAAGCGGACTATTCAGGTGTTGGAGGATATGCTTAAGGCCCGTGTGATTGATTTTGATGCCCGGTGGGACCAACACTTGTTCTTAGAAGAGTTTGCCTATAATAATAGTTATCATTCCAGCATTCAGATGGAACCATTTGAGGCATTGTATAATCGTAGATATCGATCACCCATTAGGTGGTTTGATTCCATTGTGGTCAATTCTCTGGATACTGACTTACTCAGAGATGGTATGGAGATGGTGCGCTTGATTCAAGGTCGACTATTAGCAGTACAGAGTCGTCAGAAGAGTTATGCTGACAGGAGGGTTTGTCCCTTAGAGTTCATGGTGGGTGATTGTGTGTGGCTGAAAATATCACCCATGAAGGGTGTGATGAGATTTGGTAAGAAGGGAAAGCTTAGCTTGAGGTTTGTTGGACCATTTGAGATTCTGAGGAGAGTAGGCGGAGTGGCTTATGAGTTTGCCATACCCCCTAGATTGCTAGATGTCCATCCGTTATTTCATGTTTACATGCTTTGCAAGTATATACCGGATGAGTCTCATGAGATTTCTTATGATGCGGTAGAGTTGTGTTCGGATTTGACTTATAAGGAGGAGCCGATAACTATCCTAAATAAGCAACTTCGTAGGCTCAGTACCAAGGAGATCGCTTCGGTCAAGGTGCAATGGCGGCATCGGCCTATTGAGAAGGCGACTTAGGAGTTAGAGTCTGATATGCGGGCCCGGTACCCTCAATATTTTGAGACCCCAGGTAATTTCTTTTATGTATTGTTCGATAACGAACATACTTTTTAGCGATGGATGTTGTAATGACCTTGAGGGTCATTTTTAAAAATTTGTGTGAAATAATCATTTTACCCATATCATTAGTGCTCTCGAGTATTATTTGATCACTTTGTGTAGTTGAATGTCAAAATCTTAATGGTTTGTAAATAGTGCTAATTTTTGAGTCTTATAGAGTTAAGAGGTAAAAAAGTGATTTTCGATACCAACTAGAGCTATGAGTCTCGGAATGGAATTTTATCAATTCTAGCAGCTCCAGAATATGGAAATTGGTCTAGAAAAGTTTACGGAATTAGTTTTGGAGTTATAACGAAGATTTGAGGTCTTGAGTTGGAAATTTAAGGAATTTAGGTCAAGGTTTGACTTTGGTCAACTTTTGGAGTTTCGATATTCGAAATGTAATTTCGACGACTCCATTGGATTCAGGGGATGGTTTTGGGTCCAAAAGAAGTGATGACTGAATTTTTAGAGGTTCCGAGCCCATTTTGCTATTTTGAAGGCCTAAGTTGGCTTAGTTGCGATTTTTTTAATTTCGAGTCAAGGAGACCTCGAATTTGAATTTTGATGGTTTTATCAGTTCTGGAATGATTAAATTAGGCTGGTAGCATTGTTGGCATGACTATCGTGGCAATCGATACGAGTTTGGGGCCATTTGACACTTTTGACTTTGAAAGTTAGCCTATGATTGACTTTGATCAACATTCTTAGAAAACACGCTCGGATAAAAATTTTGACAACGATGTCAGTTATGGAATGTCGATTTTGGTCTAGAGCGACGCTTCGTTTGCTTCTTGAGTATTTTGGTTTAATCCCGAGGCCCATTGTGGAATTTGGCTTAAAATGGCATTTGGATATGTGATCCACTTTTTATCAAAATGACCTCGTATGATAATGCAAAAATCAGAAAAATTTAGTGGGATAGTATTTGGTTTATTTTTAATCGGGTTCTAAAAGAATTTCGAAGGTCCGTTCGGAGACTTTAAATAATGCAAAAACTAGAAAAATTTGGTGCAAAAGTCTATCTTCAAGATATTTTTGCAAGGAACCCGTTGGTCAGCTAGAATATTGAGGGAAGGGTTTTGAGTGAGGTAAAATCTTGATTCTAGTTGCTGCAATGTTCATTTTCAGAGTGAATTTTTGAAGAACTTTGACAATTTATTTCTTGGTCTATATAAACCCAATTTTGGTGATTCAAAGGTCTAAGTTCAACAAAATTACATGGGGAATCTAGTGGTGAGATCAGAAACTTGATTAGGAGTTTAGTGTGAGGTAAATTTGCTAATCTAGCTGCTTTCTTTATCATTTTTGAGTTGGAATTTTAATAGATTTTGGAGGATTATTTCTTGCTCATCTTAGCTCCATTTTTAATGATTCTTGGGTCTAAATTGTGAGTTTTTCCTCCAGGACATCGTGGTGAGATTATTCTTTACCAATTTCTGCAATTATTATCTTCCAAAATATCATTAAATCAAGATTTTAAAGGTGAGTTATAGGGTTTTCTTCCAAGTTAGAAAATTATATTTTCATGATTTGGAACTTGATTCTTGCTTGATTTTAATCATTTTTTAGAAACAAACTCTCCTTGATGTGTAGAACATAATTTTTAAATAAAATTTCAGATTTGACCCTTTTCAAAAATAATTAATATTTGGACCATTTTATCCCCGATTCTGAAACCTATTAATATGGATGTCACTGGACTACTTGTGATGTGTATGTTTTATTGTTGATAGTGGTTTGTCATTCCGAACGTTAAAGTTGAGAGTTACTTTTTTGGTAGATGTGTTCGGGTGCAGTTTCGACAATTGAGGTAGTTTTGACTATCCTTCTTTGAAACTGAGATGGGGTAATTAGTCATTCATATATTATAGACTTTGGGATGGGGTTGTAGTATGAGTTGAGAATGTTATATATATATATATATTGTGATGCCTGTATGGAGGCTTATTTATTAATATGTTATCGTGTGGGGGCTTATTTGTATTACATAGCTTTGGGGGGGTATTAGTTATCTTATTTGCTTTGAGAGCATGTGATTCATGATTTGCCTGTAAGAGAGGGCTGAGGATATTATTTGACTTGTGATGCCCACCTGAGGGGTTGAGTTGGGGGTTTTGAGCATACCTGAATATTGATATATTGTTGAAAAAAGGGCGAACACTTATACTAAAATATTTCCTTCCCATTGTTATGTATTAAGGGTGAGTATCATATCTAGGTTAAGTTTTGAGAACTTTGAACCTTATACTACATGTTCAGTTGAATATTGATTCCATGCAATATGTGTTTTGATACATTCATCCTCATTCATCATATCATGAAATATGGAAAAAATTGAGAAAAAAAATGAAACACCTTTATATCTTTGTATCTTAAGTCCTGACCGAAGCACGAGGAGGTGGCAAGCATAATGAGATATTGTGATTGAGGTATATGGTCTGCGAGACCCCCATGATCCTGTTTGGTAGCACAGCTCAGCAGGTGTATACGACAGGTTGTGCAACAGTCTTAATTTCACCGTACTACCATATCATTGCATCATCATATTGCATTCTATTGCATCGATATCTATACTATTTGACTTATCTGGTTAATTGTGATAATGAGTTGATATTATTGGTTTACTTTAGTCTTGCTATTATATATATAAATTAGCGACACCGATGCCGAAGTAGGACTTTTATGTATACAGGTGGAAGCGTTCCATAGTTTATTTCATAGGTTTAATTAATTCCTTATACTTAGTCGGCTAAAACCTACTGAATACATATGGATTGTAGTCACCCCTACTTTTGTCTCCTTTTTTGATGCATATATTAGTTAGGATACCTCACGTAACAGTTGATATTCTAGAGAATTGTGTATTCTCAAATTAATGGTGAGGTCCTGTGATTTGGATCTTCTCTAGTCTATCTGTATTTCTCAGTTTTTAGTATTATTTAGAAACTTATGTTGTATTTTCATACTCGAACCTTATATTAGATGCTCTTTATACTTTTGACACCAGGTTTGGGGTTAATTTCTTTATTGTCCGTTTATTGTGTTTAATAATGGCCTGACTTCCCTTTAGGAGTCTCGTATGATTTTATTTTTAGACTTATACATCAGGATAGGGTTTGGGATGTGTGCCATCATGAACTCAATTTTTAGGGTCATGAAAAATTTGTATCAAAGCAGCTAGGCTACCAGTCTCATAAGTTAAAGAGCAGGGTGTCCAATAGAGTCTTACGGATTGGTACCTAGACATCTGTACTTATCTTTGAGAGGCTACAAGATAATTAATAGGAGAAACTCTTTCCTTTGATTCCTTTCGTGCTATTTGTTCATATCAAGACTTGTATATCTCTAATCTATTCCTTCCATATTAAAAGTAACTACCAGGTTCAGACTCGAACCTTGTATTAGATGTTGTTTATACTTATGACACCAGGTTTTGGGTTAATTTTATTATTATCCGTTTATTGTGTTTAACAGTGGCCTGACTTCCCTTTGGGAGTCTCGTATGGTTTTATTTTTAGGCTTACACATCAGGATGGGGTTTGGGATATGTTCCATCATGACCTTGATTTTTTTTGGTCGTCACATGCTTATGAGTCGAGGAGTGTAGGCGACCTTCATGGGTAATATTGCTTCAAGAATTTGCCGTTGATAGGACCAACTCTTAAGCCATGTTTATTAATAATATTTTATGCACCACTTGAATATGTTTCCTTAACGATGTATGGACCATCCCATTTTGATGTGAACTTATCGCCCATGATCCTGTTGAGGATTATGGGTCTTCAGATAGATAAGACCAAGTCTCCTACTTGAAATAATCGTGGCCGCACATTTTTGTTAAAAGCTCTAGCTAGTCGAGCTTGATAGTATTCCAACTTTTGTTGTGCTTCCAATCTTTTCTCATCTAATGCCTCCAACTCTGCTAGGCGAAGTTGAGTGTTGCTTTCGGCCATAAGTCATTCTTGGATTGCAATTTGTAGCGATGGAATTTGTTGCTCTATTGGAAGGACCGCTTCTACACCATATACTAGAGAGTATGGAGTCTCTTGTGTAGTCATTCTAAAGGTTGTTTGATATGCCCATAAAGCTTCACCAATTTTCTCATGTCAGTCTTTTTTATTCTTTTCAACGACTTTCTTCAATAAGTTACCAAGTTTCTTGTTAAAAGCTTCAGCAAGGCCATTTACAGGTGCATTGTACATTGAAGACTTATGCTACTTGAAACTAAATTTCTCACACAAACTTCTCATAAGCTTGTTGTCGAAAGGCATTCCATTATCAGTAATTTTGTATCTTGGTATGCCATACCTGAAAATTATGTTTGACTTGATAAAATCAACAACAGACTCCTTCTTTACCTCTTTTAATGAAACAACTTTAGCCCATCTCGAGAATTAATCAGTGGCTGGCAAAATGTACATCTGCCCTTTTGATGACTTTGGAAGAGGCCCAATGATATCAAGTCCCCACACATCGAATGACCATGAAGCCACAGTCGGATGAAGAGGCTTAGAGGGTTTATATATGTAATTGGCATGAAATTAACGCTCTTGATATCTTTTGGCATGCTCTAAACAATCCATCACCATTTTTGTCTAGTAGTATCCTATCCTCTTGATAAGGAAATGCAATTTAGTCCCTAATTGGTGTGCTCCAAAGGTTCCGATCTATTATTTGTCAAGCTTCTTATTTATCGAGACACTATAGGAATAGTCCTTTGTATGAGAGACAAAATAATATTCCTTCATAGAAATAAACTGTGGTGCCCTTCTCTTGATATCTGCTCTTTTTTGTAGATCTTCAGGCAACCTTCCATGTTCGAGCTATTCAATTAGTGGTTGTCTCCAATTTTCCTCTTTAATAACTTGAATGGATGCATGGTGGCTTTCATTGATCTAAAGATCAAGACGTCTAGGAATGACCCAACGATGACACACACGCCTTTGTTGATTCTTTCTCCCCTAGTGCCATTGTTGTAGCCAAGTTAGCCTAAGCATCAGCCATGTAATTTTCTTCTCTTGGAACATGTTTTAAGAACACTTGATCGAATCTTTCAAGCAAAAGACAACATATTGATGAAATGGAAAAAGATCTTCTTTCTTTACCTCATAACTCCCCAAGAGTTGATTGATGATTATCTTAGAGTCTCCATAAATATCCAATTGCAGGATCTTCATGTTTGATGCCATTTTAAGACCAATAATTAGAGCAAGATATTCTATGACATTATTGGAGCATGTTTCAACAAGAGTAAATAAAAATGATAATATAAGTCTTTCTGTGAATATCAGCACAATTCCTGCCCCCACACCATCTCGATGTGCAGCCCCATCACAAAGCATCGTCCATGTTGATAGTTCCTCAATGTATAATGCATCTTCATCTGGGAACTCATCTGACACCTCTCATTCTACTAGAAGAGGGTGATCAGCAAGGAAGCTGGTGAGTGTTTGCCCTTCTATAGTCTTCTAAGGTGTGTATGCAATGTCATATTGATTGAACAATATAGACCATCATGTCATACGTCCATAGAGAACTAGTCGAGTCATTACAAACTTTACAGGATCGGCTCGAGAAATTAGCTTAATGGTATATGCCTCAAAATAGTGTCTTAGTTTCTTTATCTCATAAAACCATGCTAAGCATATTTTCTCAACAGGTGTGTAGTTCAACTCAGTCCGACTCAGGTGATCGCTCTTGTCATATGATATAAAGTATCAACGGCTTCCCAGGAGTTGGCAACCCTAAAATAGGTGGATTCAACAAGTACCTTTTGATGCTCTCGAAAGCATTTTGATATGATTGATCCAAGTGAAAAGAGACATCCTTCTTCATTAGATGGTTGAAGGGTTGGCATCGTCCAGCCAAGTTGGAGACGAACCTTCGAATAAATGCCAAATTTTCTTATAAACTGCGAAACTCTCTCAAATTTTTTGGCTTAGGCTTTTTCTGAATAGCATCACTCATTGAAGGATCAATTTTAATACCATGGTAGCATACAATGAAGCCAACAAAATTTCCTGAAGTAACTCTAAATGCGCATTTGAGGGGATTCATCTTCAAGTCAAACTTTCTTAACCGTTCAAAGATAATCCGAAGGTCTTCAAGATGGTTTTGCCTATGGATTGTCTTTACTACTAAGTCATCAACAAAACATTCCACCCTCTTATGAAGCATGTCATCAAAAATGTGTTGCATGTCACCCTTGTAGGTGGCACCAATATTATTTAGACCGAAAGGTATTACCTTATAACAATATATTCTTTTTGGAGTCCGAAAGGTAGTGAATTCTTTATCTTTTGGAGGTATTCTAATTTGATTATACCCAGATGACCTATCCATAAATGACATAGCTTCATGCCCAGTTGTAGCATCCACCATGAGTTTAATGATGGGCAACGGGAAGTCATCCTTTGGACACGCTTTGTTCAAGTATCAAAAATCAATACAAACATGTATCTGACCATTCTTCTTCTTGACCAGTACAATGTTTGATATCCATGATAGGTACTTTACTTCTCGAGTAAATCTAGCCTTAATGAGCTTATTAACTTCAGCTTTAATCTGCTTTACCAATTCAAAGAGAAACATGTATTGTGACTACTTTATAGGATGTGCTCAATTTTTGATTCCCAAATGATGAATAGCTACCTTAGGACTAAGGCCTGGCATTTCTTTGTATTCGGTCAATAGATTGGCATATTCTCTTTCTTCTTGAGGTATAAATAGCGCACTAACGAAGGTTGGATGTGGATCTTCAAAAGTGCCCAGATTTAACTCCTTGAGTTCATCTACAGTTGATTGTATTCCATCTTCGAGTTTAGGTGGAGCCTCTTGAACACCATCATTCACATTATCAATGCATGGCCTATCTTCTACTGTTATGTGATATGATGTCTGCACAAAGTTCGAATCTTCCCTCTGGCTTCCTTCAAAGGACATCGTGATGCCTATTTTTTGTTTCTCATTTATTCTTCCACGAAATTGGTTGGTAAAAACAATGGTGCTTCTTTTCACATTCAATGAACCCTCAGTGGTGATTGATAAAACAGTTTTCCTTTTCATGTGTGATGGAACAGCACTACGAATCTCTTTGTCATCACATCCTACACAAAAATCTTGCTTTTCATGCTCCACCATTTATATTGATAATGAATTCTTTCTATTTCCCAAGCGATGAAAGACGGAGGTCTTTGAGGTGGTGAAATCTCCTTATATATGCTTAAAATCTTCACTTTCATCATTGCATCCTAATCTTTCAAAAATAGAGACGCGAGGTGTCGATCTTTCTATGCAGTCGAATTCTGAAGTCAGTTGTTGTGTTTTTTTGTCCTCAACTTTCTCTGTCTTTTCTATTGAGATGTGGTGTGATGAATCCATTTCCTTCCTAAAGAAAATTTGTAGAGGCTCTGCTAAGCTGAATCCAATCCCAAACTTTGGAGTAGCGACATAATGCCCTTTATTTCTCATAATCATTTGGGACTCCATAAGTCCATGTATCTTTTCACCTGTCACTTCATCTTTGAGCTCTCCTAATCTTGCAGGATTTGAGAAGTCGTAACATGATTTTTCAAGTAGTGCGAACACCTTTGGAACAAAATACTCTTTTATTTTATCAACTTGTGTATTGCCTTTAGAAGACTCAAAAGTGATAGCCAATACTTGTGCAACTGGACGTCATACTTTCCTTCAAATTCTGGAATAAATTATGACTCATTTCTTTCCTTAGAGGGTGAACTTGCTAAGTACATTCCTTCATTAGGGGTTGCCCTTCTCTTCGTGTAGCAAAAGATAAGATGATTATCATCAATCCTTGTTTGTATATATCTCTCACATAGCGAAAGCTTAATGGAGACTCCTTGATTTCCCTTCTTAGATACCTTAACAGTAACTCGTTGAACTTTATTCTCTTCCTCTAAATCAACATCACTTGGGTCTACAAGTGCGGGTTTCTCCATATTTGATTTACAAGATTCTACATAGAATTTTGCATCTATAAAATATGACTCAGTCTCGGTGAAAAGATTAATGCCCTTATTAATTTTGACTATTTCTCCATTTTTCATGTACTTCATGCACTCATGTAAAGTAGATGGCCCCACTCCATTTTTATTAACCCAAGGATGTCCTCGCAATAAGTTATATGATGCTTTAGCATCTATAACATGAATTAAAATATTTGATTCCATGACACCAATGGATAATTTTACGTGAATCATTCCTATGGCTCATTGTCCACCCTGATTGAAACCTTGGATCATTAGGTTACTTTTGGACAATTTATCAATGGTGATTCCCAACTATTTTAGCATCATCTTTGACATAATGTTGGTTGTTGAACCACTATCTATTAATATGCAATTGAGAAGTTGCTCGTGGATAGCTCCAACAATGAACAAAGGCTTGTTATGTGGCTTAGAACCTAACAATAAGTCATCATCAGTAAAGGCAATTGCAGCAAAACATGGGGCGACTTTTTCATTAGCATGACGTTTGTGTTGTATTATTGGATTAAGCCCACCTTCACTTTTCTTTGTTTTGTCAGTGGTAGAAATCATATGTACTAAACTAATTTGACTATCTTGAAGGAACTTTTGAGGAAAGAATTCATGGAATGTAATCGGCTTTCGGATTTTTAGTGGAAAAGAACTATTGATCTTCCTGCTAGTATGAGATTGGACATGTTTTGGTGATTGTGCATGATCCCCATCATTCTTTACTACTCTCAGCTTAGGAAGTCGTATCTTTAGGACTACTTGATGTCTTCATTTCTTATGAGAAGCCAGAGTCCAACCGTCATCTATATTGTCTGTAGTTTTGTCCTCCACCTTTAATGCACCTTCATAAGTCCTCTTTGAGTGATCGACTTCAATGGGCATAAAATTACCGAATTGCAAAAAGATGGTATTTGACATAACCTGTGACTTGGAACACATCTCCGACTTGGGTACTACACTAGCATGATTTCTTCTACTATTTCATCCATGTCAATGATGATTTTCCCTTTACTCACCGGCATCAAGATTTTCTCCTTTAAGACAAAGAACTTTTGCATCGGGTGGCCAATGTTACTAAATTTGTTGATTTCTTCAGGCCTCTTTGATTCAGAAAGATCAATAACTTTATTGGATAGCAACTCATGAAAATCATAGGTTTGTCTGAGTCAGGAAATGGGTAAATCTTTGCCTCGAGCTCCCTTAATATTGGATGATGTTTCTCCTCTTTCGTGTATTGCCTCGGGGCTTCTTCTTCCTTCAAGTTTTGCTGGCTTGTGACTTTTATAGAAGTCGCCTTCACCACCATAGATTCTTTAGTTTGAATCTTTGAGATTATACCTCTCTTGAACTCTTCTTTTCTTTTGTCAAATCAGTAAAAGGAAATATTTTCCTATGACATGCGATGCTCAACTCCATGTCATGTGCTCGCATAGAAAGTTCTTCAAAAGTTTATGGTTTTCTCCCTTGTATAATGTACAGAAGATCCCAATGCATTCCTTGAATGCATATTTCCACTGCAAATATTTCAGAAAGATGATCTTCGTAGTCTAAACTCAACGCTTTCCAATGATTGATGTAATCCGCCACAGGCTCATCCTTTATTTGCTTAGTGACAGTCAACTCTATTATGTTGACGGTTCATCGAGTGCTGTAGAAACGATTGAGAAACTTCTCTTCGAGTTGCTCCTAACTACCAATAGACACATGCTATAGGTCGATATACCAATCGAATGCATTGCCTTTTTACGAATGAACAAATTTTCTTACCAAAAAATCACTATGTGTTCCAGCATTGCTACAAATTTCAATAAAGTGGGCGATGTGTTGCCTCGGGTTTCCTTTACCATCAAACTATTGCAACTTTGGTGGTTTATAGTTCGTTAACATGGATAGACAATCAATCCTTTTGGTGTAAGGCTTGGTGTAGTACAATAAATTTTATGGTGCTCCACCATATTAAGCCCTAATGGTGTTGGATATCATGTCTTGCAATAGTTGAACAGATAATATCGCGATTGAAGCAGATTGTTTCTCCTTTTGAAATTTGGACCTAGCAAATAACTCATCAGCATCCTTGTGTTGTGGAATAAATCCAGGTGGACAAGTGGGGAAATGAATCGATTCTCCAGGTGCGAAAGCCTCCATCTTGTTCATAAGTTGAGCAATTTGAACATCGTTATCATTAATGAACTTCTTCAAAGCCTTAATGGTTAGTTCCATCATTACAAACTTATCTTCCAGGTCAGTTGCATCATCCATCAAGGGGTTGACCTTCATTTGATATGGAAAATCTGTTGAACCCTCAGATTCACTAAAGTTGAATTCAATATGAGAAAGTTCATCAAACAACATGAATGCAAGGTTAACCCCAGGAGTCGCAGTTCCAGTCGTCATCAGAGATTTACTCTTTCCTTCTAGATCCAAGGAAGTGAAGTATTCAGATCCATCTAGACCACTAGTTTTAAACCTACATCCAGTGATGGGGCCAGCATGACTAAGGTCAACAGATATAGTAGTAGAGTCCTTGCATGAAGCATCATTGATTTTTCCAAAATCCATAGTTCATAGTTCTTAGATGTGTAGGAGGAAAAGATGAAGAGCAGAACTGGTCCCACTGGGCATGCCAAATTTGTTTGCAACAAATTTTCGTAGTGTTGAAAATTAACTGCAATCAAAATAAATAAAAAAAAACTAATTTTATTGATGAATCTTTGCGAGAACAATTTTGTTGTTATCTTGATTCTTCTCTCCTAATATGTTTCCGTAATTTGAGAATCGACAGTAGCGTATTTCTTGAACATAGGATGATGTAGACCTCCTTGAGATGTGTTTGATCTCCGGAAACGTCGAAAAACACTTCGTTGTTTCAAGTTGATCTCCGGAAAAAACTCTGTTGACCACTCCTTCGAAGAACTTATGTAGTTGATGTTGTAGCTTTCTCCAAAGCTTGTAGAAAATAATCAAAAAATTATGTAACCCTTCTATTTATAGTGGTAGGAGAGAGGCAGTCCAAATATGGATGAACTCTTTTGCCTTCTTCTGATTGGTTCCTATAAGTCTTCAAGCTTATCACAAATACTATATGATAAGGTTGTTTTTTGATTGGTTGTTGAACTTTGATCAGGATCGCTACATTAATTGAACACGTGGCATCCTCTTGTTTGTCTTTAATTTGACTGGGGTGCCAATTCATCTTGACACGTGGCATGAATTTGGGCCTCAAGATGAAATGGACCTTGGACTTGAATTTAATAAAATGAACTTATGCATTTGTGAAGTCCAAATTAATTATTCAACCCGAATGAACATGAATTTAATCCAAATTTTGGATGAATTAAATCCAATAAAATTTATGTGTCTATAGATCCCATGGACATAATAGACTCAAAAATATTCTTACCATGTTCTTACTGGCATAATTTCTATATGACCTAATGTTCTAAAATATTTATTGAAAAGACCTATAGGCATTGTATCTATTAAAGTATTATACTAAATATTGATTAAATCCTAGATAGGATATCTATATAAATTAACATGTTAAAAATATTAAATGAACCCTTTAGACAAGGTTTCTATAAGATTTTAACATACTAAAATAAAATATGAAATAAATCATATGAACATGATATCTAAATGGATAACATGTTAAAATTATTATAGTATCCTATAAGATGATTTCTATAGATATTAATATGCCAAAGATGTTTATAAAATTCTATAAGCATAATTCCTAAGAAACTTAAGGGCAAGGATTAAATTAATAGAAGCAAGATTTATACAAAGCAAAGTGCTAACGTGATCCAATTCAATTTATATGAATAATTCTATGATATCTAGATAGGTATGATCATCGAGACATGATATTGCAAATTGTATGAGTGGCCCTATGATTTGATTTAATAGAAACGAATTACTTATGGTCATGATTTCTAAAGCATAAACTATTTTACCCTTTTTAAAACAAAATAATTTTAAATACATTACCAAACACTACAAAAATGAAAATCGTAATCATGATGTCTACCACTAGAAATTGCATGCTTTTAAAAACCAATAATTATTGACAGAAGTTAAACACACATCATGGGTATTTTAATAATATTCATATAGGCATGCTTTCTAATAAAGAGATGATATGACAGCTTTTAGATATTCAAACAAACTCTAGCATACTTCCATACATACACAAATAAGTTACAATAAAAAAAGAATCAAGTAGCGCGTAGTTCTCTTCCCCCTTTAGACAGTCCCCAATTTTTTATTATTATGCAGAGTAGAGTTTACAATATTATTACAAACTAAATAAAAGGTAAGTGAATAAAATAATATAAAAGATGTAAAATGAAATAATGGCATCTCAACTTTCCCTCGCAACTCTTCGTGTCTTGAACTTTGAAGTTCAAACCCTGTTAAACCAAAACAAAAAAAGAAATGCACTAATAATATAGAGGTATATCATAATTATATAATTTACCTTAACAAAGCAATCAAACAAAGATAAGAACATATTTCAAAAGAAATAATAGATTCATACATGTAAAAAAAGTTGGGACTAACCTAGATTTTTCGATTAGGAGGAATAAGCAAATAAAAATCCCAACAGTGATCCCAAGAACTAGAAACAGAATATTAAGGTATGCAAAAAACCTTTCCTTTTTGTTTTTATTTTCGTTTGAGGTGTCAAAATGTAAAGTAAAAAAATATTTTCTTCTCTTTTCTTTCTCAACTCTCTATGTGTCTTGTGTTGTGTGTTTGTTTTCTTTTCTCTGTCTGTGTCTATTTTAAAATGAAGATGTAGTCTCATTTTATAATAATTAAAACAATTATGAAGCAAGAAAATCTACTATTTTAGTTAGACTTTTCCCTCAAATAATCAATAAGAGGAGACAATATTTCAAAAGATGTACCAAATTTCAACAACAAAATCAAAAATATTTCAACAACAAAACCTGTCAAGATTTTCAACAATCAAATCAATTTGTGATATGGTCAAATAATTCAAAAATTGGTGAAAAAGTCAAAAAACACAACTAAGCAAAGTCCTAAAATCATGGCACGAGGGACCCATTATCAATACATGTAGAAGAATTATTTCCTTAAACGAATAAAGACTAAATAAAAATAAAAAATTAAACAAAGACTACCATAAACAACCAAAATAAGAATTTGTTTGAATCATTATTTAAGGCAATAGCAAGTCGCTTGAAAATAAGGAAAGATGAATTTTAAGGCCAAAAATAAAGTCTATCACAAAAGTAGTAGACATGTAATCGTCTATAGTAACAAAATTACTTTGAAATTTACCTTTAAGTAGTGAGGTATTAACTTTTATTTTAAATTCAATACAGGATCAAGATTAATCATGCTAGATACCAAAGTGATTACTAAATGTTAGCAAATCAAGAAAAATGTTAATTACTATAATTATTTTCCAACAATCAAGCATTTCAACAAGACAAATCATACTAAAATTAAACTAAGCACAATAGATATCAGAGTAGATTTAAAGGAGTGAGATACGTTAGAATTCATGAGTAAATCAATTTTCATACCCAAATTACTTAAAAATTTCAAATACCAACAGCTCTAATAATGCCAAAACTTAGTGAAGCAACATCAAAATTAACAAGGATAACTAAAAAAATTCAAAGTCAATTTAGACCGAGATAAGAATTTTCGTAATGAAAAAATGAATGTGTAAACAAACAATGAACCTTTAAAATAAAAATACAAAAAAAAAATAGTTCATGCTTTAATTTATAGCATTTGCACAGGAATCACAGAACCTATAAACGAAATCATAAACAAATCAGGCATATTTGTAAATCTCCCAAAAATCAGTTAATGAAAACAAAAAGTTGAAAAAGTAAAGTATAGCAATAAACAGTTTAAAAAGAAATGGATGGACAAATATCAACCCCAAAAATATCAACCAACAGTAGAATCTCATGATCAATTAACAAAAACAAGATTTGACATAGTAGATGAACATACCCGGACGGATATGTAAAGATCCATCTCTAATTATACTATCTGATCTCTTGTCTTGGCGGCGTTTCGTCTTCATCGTCGGAGCTCGCCGAAGCTGGGTAACGCAGCGGCTGTTGGTTTGCTGGTTAGTGGAGAGGAGACGTCTAGCTGCTGCCTCGACAGAGATGGAGGTATGAGGTGCAGCTGTTTGTTGTTGGGTGTTTGACGGATGGTGGAGCGAAGTGGTGGTTCTGCAGTGGTGGTCTCGTTTGGAAGAGAAAACGAAGAAGTAGCAGAGGGAAGAAAGAGAGAGGGAGATCGGCGGCGGTTCAGATAGAAAAGAGGCAGAGGGAGAGAGGAAAATAGTTAGGGAGGAGAGAGAGAGATGGTTTAGAGAGAAGAGGAGAAGTGTGAAAATAGTTTTGGTTTTGGGTGTTGGTAGAAAAGATGAAATTAAATTAGGGAATTTAGGATTAGGCCAAGAAATATGTTCAATTAATTAAGTTAGAATTATAATTTATTGTCAAGAAATTATCTAAAATAAATTGGATAAAAAATACTGCTTTAAATAAATTGGAGAAAACTTGAATAGATTGTTATCTAATTAATAACCATAATATATATTTTGAATAAGTCAAATCATAAATTTTATCAAGTAAATACGCATGTACATACCAAAAATAATATATTTATATAAAAAAAATGTCCACATTTATGTAATACATACTAAAATAGATGTGTATTATATATATATAAATAAATTATAAAATAAACTTAATTAAGTAATATTTTTTATATACGTAAAATATACACATACATGATATTTTCTAAAATAGACATGTAAAAATATTTGAACGTGTGAAACTTGTTATTTTAATTTCTTAATTAAGAATACCGATATAAAGATAAGAGTAATAATAATAATGATATTAACAAAATGTCGTAATTTATGAATGTTAAAATATATGATTCATTGAGTAAAATTAAATATAAACTCATTTACTTAGCAAAGAAATAATTTTTTTGAGAAATATCTATTTATTAAAATAGCAATCCGAAAAGTAGTTATTGGTTGGTCAAAATTGGGTATCAACAATGATCCCAGATATGAGATCTAAGATGAGGAAGTTTGTCTCCGACTTGGGCAAATATGCAAATAAGGAGTATAAGGCGTCACTATTGATTTCTGACATGGATATTTCCAGACCTGTACAAAAATATAGGTATAATCAGAAGAGGTCGTCTAACTATGCTCCATCATCAGCAAGTGCACCTGTACACAAATACAGGTATTATCAGAAGTTGCAGAGCCACCAAAATTTCAGAGCTCAGGGTTCTCGATCCTAAAAAAGTGTGTCTCAAGGTTCGAGAGGGAAGCCACCTTGTAGCAAGTGTGGTAAACTCCATTTAGGAGAGTGCAGAGGGCGCCAATGGGTGCTATGTGGGGCGACAGATCCCAATCCTCTATTGCGGCACCCCTAGTTCGAGGTAATCATAGAGTTACCACTTCAGGTAAAGGCGGAGGTTCAAATCATCTATATGTCATGGCTAGTTTCCAAGATCAGGAGAACTCACCAGATGTTGTTACTGATTTGTTTCGAGTCTTAACTTTTGATGTCTATGCCTTGCTTGATCTGAGTGACACATTATCTTTTGTGACCCCTTATGTGTCTAATAAGTTTGAGATCCTTTCTGAGCATCTTTTTGAGACTTTTAGTGTTTCTAATCCTATTGGTGAGTCTATTCTAGCTGAGAAGGTCTATAGATATTTTCCTATGTTCATCTATCACAGAGATACCAAGACTAACTTAGTTTAGTTAGACATGATTGATTTTGATGTTATTTTTGGCATGGACTGGTTATATGCTTGTTATGACTCAATTGATTGTAGAACTCAAGATGTCAAGTTTCAGTTTTCGAATGAACCTATCATAGAATGGAAGGGTAGTCCAGCAGTGTCTAGAGTAAATTCATTTCATACCTTAGGGCCAGAAAGTTAATCTCCAAGGGTTGTATCTACCACATAGTTCAAATTCGAGATGATAGTGTGGAGACCCCATACCTTGAGTGAGTTTCTATAGTAAATGAGTTTCTCGAGGTCTTTCCTAATGATCTGCCCGAAGTCCCTCCTGATAGAGAGATTAACCTTGGGATTGATGTTCTCCCTGATATGCAGCCTATCTCTATTCTGCCATATAGAATCATTCCCGCTGAGTTGAAAGAGCAACTAAAATATATCTTAGATAAGGGATTTATTAGGCTGAGTCTCTCACCTTAGGGCGCTCCTGTCCTATTTGTGTGAAAGAAAGATGGTTCCCTCTGAATGTGTATCGACTATCGTTAGTTGAATAGGGTCACCATTAAGAAAAAGTATTTTTTTTCCAAAATAGATGACTTGTTTGACCAACTCTAAGATGACACTTAATTGTCAAATATAGACCTCAGGTCCTACTATCACCAGTTAAAAGTGAGAGAGTGTGACATCCCAAACACAACTATCCAAACCTGATATGGTTACTTCGAGTTTCTTATTATATCATTTGGTTTGACTAACTCTCATACAACATTTATGGAATTGATGAATCGAGTGTTCAAACAATATCTAGACATGTTTATGATTGTGTTTATCGATGATATACTAGACTACTCCAGAAATGAGGATGGGCAGCTAATTTTTTGAAGATTGTTCTTCAGACTCTCAAAGATAAGGAGTTGTATGCTAAGTTTACAAAGTGTAAATTTTGGCTTGCTTCTGTGGCTTTCTTAGGCCATGTTGTACTTGGAAGGGGTATTTGAGTTGATTCGCAGAAGATTGAGGCGGTAAAGAATTAACCCAGGCCTACATCATTGATTGACATAAGGAGTTTCTTGGGTTTGGCTGGCTACTACCACAGGTTTGTTGAGTGGTTTTCATCTATATCATCCCCATTGACTAAGATGGCTTAGTCAATGGGGTTGACTACTGCTCCAGTTCTATCCCTACCTGAGGGAACATATGATTTTGTTATCTATTATGATATATCCAGAATTGGATTGGGTTGTGTATTAATGAAAAAAGGTAAGGTTATTGTATATGGTTCCAAACAACTTAAGATTCATGAGAGAAACTACCCGATCTACGACCCTAAGTTGGCAGCCATAGTATTTGCTCTCAAGATTTGGCGTCAGTATCTATATGGCGTGCATGTTGATGTGATTACCGATCACAAGATCTTGTAGTATGTGTTTAGCCAGAAGTAGTTGAACCTGAGGCAGGAGAGATGGCTTGAGTTACTCAAGGCTTATGACATGAGTATTCTCTACCATTCAGGTAAAGCTAATGTGGTTGTTGATGATCTTAAAAGGTTATATATGGGTAGCCTGATCGTTCATTTGGGTTTTATGCTCATTTCTCTATTTTGAAGCTCTTGGTGTTTGAATTGTTGACTTCGATCAAAACTCCAGGAAGACTATCTCAAAATGGAATTTTGATGGTTCCATGAGCTCCAAAATGGTCATTTTAGGCTAGAAGCATGTTTATCTTGAGTCACAAGCCTTTCAATGCGAGTTTGAGCCATTAAGCATTTTAGCCTTCAAACTTTAGCCTAAGTTTGACTTTGGTCAACATTCTTGGAAAACATGCTTGGATCAAAATTCCATCAGTGTAGTTAGTTCTCGAATGTCGAGTTTGGTCTAGAACAACTCGTGTGATTCCCGAGGCTTCTAGCCTCATTCTGAGCATTCTTGTAGAATTAAAGAAAATGATATTTAGGTATGGGACCCACTTTTTATTGAGATAACCTCATATGGAAATTTCAACTACATTATTGAGCCTGAAATATCGAATTTTATGTGGTAGCATAGTCTATTTGCCTGCATGAGATTTGAATAAATTCTGAGCAACCTATCGAAGATTTTGGACTTTGCCAAAACTGATATTGTAGCGATATCAAGTGTAGGGCCATTTTCCCTTTGCATTTACTATATAAAGGCCACGTTCGCAGAAGCCAAATGTCATGGCCTCTGCGTTCGCGAGGCCATAGCCGCATTCGCGTATGCTAGATAGTATGCCCTCTGTGTTCGCATTGCTAGATCCGCATTCGTGGAGCACTAGGGAGATGCCTTCCATGATCGCGGGAGATCCTCTGCGCTTGCGAAGACCAATGGGTCTTGTCTCCGTGGTTACGGAGAAAATATTCCTTGGTCCATTTAACTATTTTTGGCTTTTTCCGTCAACTTCAAAGTGCTATTTCTCAAGATTGGAAGCTCCGATTGAGGTGATTCAAAGTGTGGTTGCTCCATAATTAACATGTCTAGGTGTTAGAGTGTTTGGGGAAGTGATGTCATGACCCAAGCCTAGGTCCTAGATGTGACACGGCAAATGAGACACCCGAAGGTACCTCACCCAAGCCTACTATCATTCATTAAGCATTTCATTGGTAATGGTAAATAATAATAAGCGGAAATAAAAGCATTTTTCCATTTATGTCCAAACATACCTCTACTAATAGACTTGGCGGAGGCTAAGACATGTCCCTATCCCACCCTCAATATAAGTGTCACGAAATGCTTTAATAAAAGTCTTACTATTCTACATAACAAAAGCTTAGAATAAAAAGGGTGTTGTTCCCGAAACATGGGAACTCACCACAAGCAATCTTCAAACTAATACGAGTTAGCCACGTGGAGGAGATCGAGGAGCGAGTCGGTTCCTACATGGTGATATCATGTAGGCAAAAGTATGCGTTAGTACTTTGAATGTACTAAGTATGCGAGTATGATTTGAAATGAAGAACATAAGAAAGACATGAGTAAGCAATATGCATAAGTGAATGCATGCATTAGGCATCATCATATGAAACTTTAAAATATTCATTTTTTTGTGGGGAAGTGAGCTTAACCGACATTTAAGACCATGAGAGCTATTACATGGAATCCAACATAACCCCCTACGTTAGTACGGGGAGTCTACTTTACGGGTAGGACTCCGTCAACTTTAACATTCTATAACTTTAACTTTATTGGCTAATTGTGGATCCACTAGCCTAAATAGCCTACAAGGGCTCCTATGTTGGCGCATAGTTAATACATCATGAGACTTTACTTAAGGACCCCTTAGGTTAAGTCCCCATCTACATGCTACATTCGGTGTTAGGTCAATCCCATGGAATAACATTTAAATATCATAATAACATAAGCATTGTATAACTTTAGACATCAAATCATTTTTGGTGGAGTAGCTCATTAAATATTTTATTTGATTCAACTATGTGAGAATTATCCTTCCACTTTGAATCCATTCTTTGGCTAAGAATCCCTTTTTATCAATCAATCATTTCATAAAGACTCCCCTTCATAAATATTTACTTCATAACATTCGTTGGAGTCAAACTTCATTTCAACTTTATTTTATTATAGGAAGCTAGGTGGGTTCATTTCAAAAGAGACCTTCAAATACATTTTAAAGAATACATGTATACATAAGGGTGATGAAAATGCATCAAAATACACATCTTAAAACAACCCACCATAGATGCCTTTAACACCCTTTTCAAACTTTCATATAGGCATTTTAGCAAATCATCCACTTGATGAACTTAAGAGTCGATATACATCAATATATGTAAAGAAACTTAAGATATATCACAATATATGCATTTAGAGTCATTGTGTAAAAGTTCATGAGGGTTCATCATTAGAATTGAAATATCAAGTTGAGAAAATAATTGGACTCCATGGGTGGAAGAACCCATGGATGAAAACTCACATACCTTGAAGAGTCAACTCTTGAGTGAAAAACTTGAAAGGAAATGGAGACTTGATCTTCTTGGAGATGGAAGAAGAATGAGACTTTGAGAGTACTTGGGAGGTTAGGGATTTTTGTTCTTAGAGTGTGAGTGAGAGTGAAAAGAGTGAAGGAGACTTAGAGGCCTCTTTAATAGGTGAAATACACCAACAAAACGACCTCACTTTTGGTTGTAACACAAGAGAAGACTAAAATGCCTTTAAAATCAGGAAAATGGGTAAAACTCTACTGGCGCTATAGTGGCGCATCGCGCCACTGCAGCGCCAAGCAAAAATGGGCTTAAAAACCCTGCAACCTAATAGTGGTACATCGTGCGAGAGACCAAACTACTGAGGCTATTTTATGGCGCGATAGTGGCGCGTCGCGCCCTTACAGCGCCAAGCCTAAGTTTTTTGGGTTCTAAGAAATAGGCTTGAAAACCCTGCAGGTCTTATAGTGGCGCGTCGCGCCAGGGACCAAACTACTGAGGCTGTTTTCTGGCGCTATAATGGCGCATCGCGCCATTGGAGCGCCAGGCCTAAAATCCTGCAGTGGTCGTCCAAGCCTGAAATCCATATTGTCCTAGTATGTAGTAAAATGGTCATAACGTTTGACTCTGAAATCCAAAAATTGCAATCTTGGTGGAGTTGGAAAGAAGACTCAAAGGCCTGTAATTTTATAGGTTATGGGACCCCCAATTCGTCATATTCTAGGAGATATAGTCATTTGAAGTTGACCCTTATACAAACTCATTCGGAAACTTTATCGATGGGAATTCTTTGAACTTGGCTTGGTGTTAGAGATTCCTTATGACCCCTAAACACATCAAGCACACTTTAAATACTTAGAAATTGATCCTAACTCATATATGAAATTAGAATTAGTCGGGTTCAAGCCTATACGCCTATGAAGAATGGTTCAGGTCTTGACATAAAAATTTTCAAGGCGCTACAATATCTCCCCCTTGGAAACATTCGTCCACGAATGAGATTCATTAGCATAAAGGGGGACGTGGCACGAGGACTAGCAGCCCAACATATATACAATGACACTTGAAATGTATCAAACATGAAATCATTAAATTTAAGCATAAAACATAAATTTAAAATTAAACTTCATGAACACGCATGCATATGAGGACTTAAAAGAACCGTAATGTAAGAGTCTTAAACATTGAGTGTGAGTGACTTAGTACCTTAGACTTGAGTAGAATGGAAAAGGTGAGTATAACGTTTTATCATATCCGTTTCTGCTTCCTATGTAGTGCTTTCAACTTATTGATTCCTCCAAAGGACTTTAATAGATGCAACCTCTTTGTTCCTCAACCTCTTAATTTATCGGTCCAAAATTTCAACCGGGACCTCTT
Organism: Solanum dulcamara; assembly: GCF_947179165.1. Taxonomy (NCBI): domain Eukaryota; kingdom Viridiplantae; phylum Streptophyta; class Magnoliopsida; order Solanales; family Solanaceae; genus Solanum; species Solanum dulcamara. The sequence goes on along the minus strand of NC_077246.1, from coordinate 11,300,693 downwards.
CATAGGTCAAGTTTTCTTCAACATTCGCTACTTCCAAAGGAACAATAGAATTAGGATCACCCACACATTTTCTCAACATAGACACATGGAACACTGGGTGAACCATTGCCATTTCCAATGTTAACTCTAACTCATAAGCAACTTTGCCAATACGTCTTAAGATTTTATACGGCCCTACATACCTAGGGCTCAATTTTCCTTTCTTACCAAATCGAACCACACCCTTCATGGGTAAAACCTTCAAATACACCCAATCATCCACATTAAACTCAAGATCCCTTCTTCTAGTGTCGAAATATGATTTTTGACGACTTTGAGCCATCTTCAACCTTTCTCTAATAAGCTTCACCTTCTTTAAAGCATCAAGTACCAAATCGGGGCCCAACAACGTCATCTCACCTACTTCGAACCAACCAACCGAGGATCTACATTGTCTCCCATACAAAGCCTCAAATGGCGCCATCTCAATACTTGAGTGGTAACTATTATTATAGGCAAACTCGATGAGCGGTAGATGATCATCCCAATTCCCTTTAAACTCCAACATACAAGCCTTTAACATATCCTCTAGTGTTTGAATTGTCCTTTTGGCTTGTCCATCAGTTTGAGGATGGAATGCGGTGCTCAACTTTACCTTAGTATCGAGGCCTTTTTGAAATGATCTCCAAAAGTGAGAAGTGAATTGGGTACCACGATCCGAAATAATGGACAACGGCATACTGCAAACTCACCAACTCCCGAATATACAACTTGGCATAGTCTTCGGCACTATAGGAAGTCTTAATCGGTAGGAAATGAGCCGACTTAGTCATTCTATCAACAATTACCCAAATCGAATCATGACGCTTCCGGGTATGAGGCAAACCCACTACAAACTCCATATTCATATCTTCCCACTTCCAAGTAGGACTTTCAATATCTTGGGCTAGGCCACCCGGACTTTGATGTCTGGCTTTCGCTTGTTGGCAATTCGGATATTCAGACACGAACCTCGCTATGTCCTTCTATATTCCACCCCACCAATAGAATTCTTTTAAATCTCGATACATTTTCGTTGAACCAGGATGAATGGAGTATGAAGAATTATGGGCCTCATTCAAAATCAAGCTCCTTATGCCATCCACATCTGGAACACATAATCGACCTTGGTAGTATAGCACCCCATACCCCCCTTGGGAAAAGACCTCTACCTTCTTTTCCGTCACCAACTTCTTTAATTCAACAAACGTTGGGTCAAGATCTTGAGTTGACTTAACATCCACCACTAAAGAGGATTCGGACCCGTTTTGAACAACTATACCACTATTATCGGTACCACACAACTTCACCCCTAATCTAGCCAACCGGTGAACATCTTTCACCAACTCCCTCTTCCCTTCATCAACATGGGTCACACTCCCCATAGACACTCTACTAAGTGCATCGGCAACTACATTGGCTTTACCCGGATGATAATGCACACTCATATCATAGTCCTTGAGGAGTTCTAGCCACCTCATTTATCTTAGATTAAGGTCCTTTTTGGTGAACACGAATTGAAGACTTTTATGATCGGTATACACATCCACATGCACCCCATTGAGGTAATGCTGCCAAATCTTCAAAGCAAAAACAACGGCCTCCAATTCAAGATCATGGGTAGGGTAGTTACGCCCATGCACCTTCAACTGCCTAGAAGCATAGGCTATGACCTTGTCATTTTGCATTAAGACACAACCCAAACTAATTTTTAAAGCATCAAAATAAACCGAAAACCCTTCAAATCCTTTCGGTAGAGTCAAAATAGGAGTGAAGGTAAGTTGATCTATCAAGGTTTGGAAACTCTTTTCACACTCATCCGTCCATATGAATTTTGCTTTCTTTTGGGTCAGTTTCGTCATAGGAGATGAGATGGAAAAAACCCTTCGATGAACCTTCTATAATACCCGGCTAGACCCAAGAAGCTCCTAATGTCCGAAGGAGACAATGGCCTAGGCCAATTCTTCACAACCTCCATTTTCTTAGGATCAACCTTAATTCCATCACCAAACACTACGTGACCAAGAAATGCCACCTCCTTCAATCAAAATTCACACTTACTAAATTTTGCAAACAATAGGCTATCCCTCAACATTTGAAGTACATACCTCAAGTGATTCTTATGTTCTTCCTCACCTCGAGAGTAAATCAAAATATCGTCATTAAAGACTACAACAAAAGTATCAAGGTAGGGCTTGAACACTCTATTCATTAGGTCCATAAAAATTGCCAGCACATTCATCAATCTAAAACTCATCACCAAAAACTCGAAGTGACCATACTTTGTTCGGAAGGTCGTTTTGATAATGTCACATTCTCTCACCTTTAGTTGGTGATAGCCGGACCAAAAGTCGATCATGGAAAAGTGACTTGCCCCTTGCAATTGATCGAATAAGTCATCTATTCTAGGAATTGGGTACTTGTTCTTAATAGTTACCTTATTCAATTGTTGGTAGTCTATGCACATTCGAAGCGACCCATCCTTTTTCCTTATAAATAGCACAGGAGCACCCCACGGTGAAATACTGGGCCTTATGAAACCCTTTTCTAACAAGTCCTTTAATTGTTCCTTTAACTCTTTCAGCTCTGTCGGGGCCATCCGATAAGGAGGAATAGAGATAGTTTGGGTGTCGGGGAGGAGATCGATACCCAAATCAACTTCCCTTTTGGAAGGGACACCGGGAAGGTCATCGGGAAAGACATCGGGGAACTCATTGACAATGGGAATTGACTCAAGAGGAGGATTTTCGGAGTCGAGATCCCTCACCCTCACAATGTGGTAAATACAACCCTTAGAAATCATTTTTTGAGCCTTAAGATAAGAAATGAACCTACCCTTCACCACCGAATCACGGCCCTCCCATTCAATAACGGAATCCTTGGGAAATTGGAACTTAACTCGATGAGTCCTACAATCTATGGAATCATAAGATGCATGTAACCAATCCATCCTAAGAATGACATCAAAATCTATCATATCAAGCTCAATGAGATCACAAGGAATAACTTTATGAAAAATAGACACGGGATAACCCCTATAGATCTTCCTAGAATTAACCGATTCACCCACGGGGGTAGACACTAAGTAAGTCTCTAATAACATTTTGAGTGACACATCAAACCTATTTGCTAAGAATGGAGTAACAAATAACAAGTTTGCACCCGGATCCAATAATGCATATACATCAAAAGTAAAGACCTTTAACATACCGGTAAAGACATTTGGTGATTCCTCAACTTCTTGCCTCCCATGCAATGCATAGAAATGGTTGGTGTGTTGGCCACCTCCTTGAAATTGTTGGCCAGGAGAAACTTGGCCTTGAGGCCTACCACCACTTCTACAATCTCGAGCATAATGACCCGGCTTTCCATATTTGAAGCACGCATTTGAGCCCGCCAAACACTCCCCGTTGTGGGTCTTCCCACACTTCCTACATGAGGGAAAATCTTGGGTACCAATATTATCGCTTGGGACCATTAATTTAGGACCTTTGTCTTTGTTGAATTTGGAAAGGGGAGCATTTGTTGAACCTTGTCCCACAAACCGTTGGCCACCTTATCCCTTGCTAATACCACCATAGCCGGATCTTGGAGGGTTGAACCCTCCACCATCCACTCTAACCCTTTTGAACCCTCTAGTCCTTTCCCTCAACTTCTCTTCTTTGATTTGTTTGGCATAAGTCATTAATCGGGAGATGTCAATCTCCTTGACCAACATGGACGTTTTGCACTCTTTGGACACCAAGCTTGAAGCACCGAAAACAAACTTACTCATCCTTGCCCGGGAGTCGGAGACCATGAATGGAGCATACTTGTACAACCTTGTAAATTTGAGGGCATATTCTCTCACACTCATGCTTTCTTGTCGGAGGTTGATGAACTCTTGGACCTTGGCCTCCCTTAACTCCAATGGAAAGAAATGGTCTAAGAAAGTACCTTTGAACTCTTCCCATTCAATCAGCCCCACTTCCTCACCCCTCTCCATAACCCATTACTCATGCCACACTCGAGCCACACCTTTGAGTTGATAGGCCGCTAGTTCGGCCTTTTCATTTGATGGAACACCAAAGATTGCCACAATCCAATACACCTCTTCGATGAACTCCATAGGGTCCTTATCTAGTTTAGAACCATCAAAATTGGGCAGATTCATCCTTTGAAACTCTTGAATCCTAATGGACGGATTGTGCACTTGGGGAGGGGGGACACATTAGCACCCTTGGTTGGCCACAACTTGAGCCAACAACGTGATGATGTTTCGGAACTCGGCATGGGTTACCCCTTTCTCATGAGGTGGGATATCCCGAACAGGAGGATGTTGGTCCTCATCGTCAACCCTTGCCCTTCGAGGTGGTCTTCCATGAGGCATCATCTAAGGAAACATAAAATAGATTGTTAGTTAGAGGAAGGCTTCAGACATTCTGAGGCACTACATGAACTTGAAAAAAGTGAAAAACTTTCCTAAATGGCTCATAGCCTCCTATTCATAATTATGGCGTGCTTCACAACCATGAACAAGACCCTATTTGATGTGGTATGTTAGACTCCAAGGACCATTTCACAACCCCGTGCTCTGATACCAAGTTCGTCACGACCCAAGCCTAGGGCCTAGATATGACACGGTGAATGCGACACCCGAAGGTACCTCACCCAAGCCTACTAGCATTCATTAAGCATTTCATTGGTAATGGTAAATAATAATAAGCGGAAATAAAAGCATTTTTCCATTTATGTCCAAACATACCTCTACTAATAGACTTGACGAAGGCTAAGACATGTCCCTAGCTCACCCTCAATATAAGTGTCACGAAATGCTTTAATAAAAGTCTTACTATTCTACATAACAAAAGCATAGAAAAAAAAGGATGTTGTTCCCAAAACATGGGAACTCACCACAAGCAATCTTTAAACTAATATTAGTTAGCCACGTGGAGGAGATCGAGGAGCGACGTTGGTTTCTACATGGTGATATCATGTAGGCAAAAGTATGCGTTAGTACTTTGAATGTACTAAGTATGCGAGTATGCTTTGAAATGAAGAACATAAGAAAGACATGAGTAAGCAATATGCATAAGTGAATGCATGCATTAGGCATCATCATATGAAACTTTAAAATATTTATTTTTTGTGGGGAAGTGACCTTAACCGATATTTAAGACCATGAGAGCTATTACATGGAATCCAACATAACCCCCTATGTTGGCACGGGGAGTCTACTTGCCGGGTAGGACTCCGTCAACTTTAACATTCTATAACTTTAACTTTATTGGCTAATTGTGGATCCACTAGCCTAAATAGCCTACAAGGGCTCCTATGTTGGCGCATAGTTAATGCATCATGAGACTTTACTTAAGGACCCCTTAGGTCAAGTCCCCATCTACATGCTACATTCGGTGCTAGGTCAATCCTACGGAATAACATTTAAATATCATAATAACATAAGCATTGTATAACTTTAGACATCAAATCATTTTCGGTGGAGTAGCTCATTAAATATTTTATTTGATTCAACTATTTGAGAATTATCCTTCCACTTTGAATCCATTCTTTGGCTAAGAATCCCTTTTTATCAATCAATCATTTCATAAAGACTCCCCTTCATAAACATTTACTTCATAACATTCGTTGGAGTCAAACTTCATTTCAACTTTATTTTATTATAGGAAACTAGGTGAGTTCATTTCAAAAGAGACCTTCAAATATATTTTAAAGAATACTTGTATACATAAGGGTGATGGAAATGCATCAAAATACACATCTTAAAACAACCCACCATATATGCCTTTAACCCCCTTTTTCAAACTTTCACAAAGGCATTTTAGCAAATCATCCACTTGATGAAATTAAGATTCGATATACATCAATATATTTAAAGAAACTTAAGATATATCATAATATATGCATTTAGAGTCATTGTGTAAAAGCCCATGAGGGTTCATCATTAGAATTGAAATATCAAGTTGAAAAAATAATTGGACTCCATGGGTGGAAGAACCCATGGACGAAAACTCACATACCTTGAGCAGTCAACTCTTGAGTGAAAAACTTGAAAGGAAATGGAGACTTGATCTTCTTGTAGATGGAGGAAGAAGGAGACTTTGAGAGCACTTGGGAGGTTAGGGATTTTTGTTCTTAGAGTGTGAGTGAGAGTGAAAAGAGTGAAGGAGACTTAGATCCTCTATAATAGTTGAAATACACCAACAAAACGATCTCACTTTTGGTTGTAACACAAGAGAAGACTAAAATGCCTTTAAAATCAGGAAAATGGGCTAAAACTCTGCTGGCGCTATAGTGGCGCGTCGCGCTACTGCAGCGCCAAGAAAAAATGGGCTTAAAAACCCAGCTACCTAATAGTGGCGCATCGCACCAGAGACTAAACTACTGAGGCTGTTTTATGGCGCGATAGTGGCGCGTCGCGCCCTTACAGCGCCAAGCCCAAGTTTATTGGGTTCTGTGAAATAGGCTTGAAAATCCTGCAGGCCTTATAGTGGCGCGTTGCACCAGGGACCAAACTACTGAGGTTGTTTTCTGGCACTATAGTGGCGCATCGCGCCATTAGAGCGCCAGGCCTAAAATCCTGTAGTGGTCGTCCAAGCCTGAAATTCCTGTTGTCCTAGTATGTAGTAAAATGGTCATAACTTTTGACTCTGAACTCCAAAAATTACAATCTTGGTGGCGTTGAAAAGAAGACTCAAAGACCCGTAATTTTTTAGGATATGGGACAACCAATTCGTCATAGTCTAGGAGATATAGTCATTTAAAGTTGACCATTATACGAACTCATTCAAAAACTTAGTCGATGGAAATTCTTTGAACTTGGCTTGGTGTTAGAGATCCATTATGACCCCTAAACACATCAAGCACACTTTAAATACTTATAAATTGATCCTAACTCATTTATGAAATTAGAAGTCGTCGGGTTCAAGCCTATACGCCTATAAAGAATGATTGAGGTCTTGACATGAAAATTTTCAAAGCGCTACAAGTGATAACGGCTGCCCAAGCTTTATTCTCAGGGCTTTAATGGTGTTTTGTTCATAAACTATTTTAGCTTTATTCCAAGCTCAGTTTGAACTTATTTTTTGGGCACAAGTTTCTAGATCTATTTAGGACCTTTTCATGAGGTCGATTTTGGTATACCCGGTGCGGATCCCGCAATTCTATTTTAGACACAATTTTAGGTTCATCTTCGAAAAATACAATTTTAGTGTCAAAATATTCGTATTGACTAGATGATCAATATTCTAATATCATGGAGGCAAATTAAAAGTTGTTAGGAAAGAAGAGGTTTGGATTCGCGGACTTTGAAGCGTGCGTGCTCGACTTCGAGGTAGGCTACGGTCTACTTGTTTTAGATTGTGCCTCATAAGATATTATTTAACATATTTTGTATGTGAGTTTGGATTGTATGTGGCGGTTTTAGGATTTCCTTTCCTTATCCTTATTTCTTGATTCTCTATGACCCTTAGGCTAGTTTAGTATTTTGAGGGCATTAGTTTTGGTTGGAAATTCCTAGCTTTTGCCTTAGTCTAGGGTTGTTATCCTCTCTTTGGTTGATAGTTGACTATTTATATCATCCGATATGTTTAGCACCTTCGGGCGAGTTTTGGTGATTCTTGCTAGTATAGTGTCTTCCGATGAGTATTTCTTTGGTTTGGTACCCTTTGCTAGTGCGGGGACCGTGAGGTTGTGTTGAGATTTGTGAGATTTATCCTTGATTGGACCTATAATTATGATGTAATCATTATCTTATTTTTAGAACCTGGATCATTCGATGCATATTATTGCCATAGGATGGAGTTGGCAGTATTTTGGTCCTTTGAATGTTATCTTTAGGTAAATGTTGAGGCTCTTAAGTTACTCCTTCGTTTGTTGACTCTTTACAATTCCTTTCAATTGCCTGAGTAGAGATATGCCTTATTATTCTATTTTTGTTGCGATGGTACGAGTATTTTGGGCCTGAGACCTTGATCAAGGATCAGTTGGATTCCAGGTTAGTTTCTGTATTCTAGGAGTAGGATACTTTTGTATATTATGTTGCTATTTGCTTGAGTTATTTGGATGCTGGTGACTGCATGCATTGCATTGGTTGCTCATTTACACGTGTTTTTGTGGTACAATCATATGCCTACATTGGTTTGATCATTTTTTTGAAGAAACAGGATTGTTTCCCCTTTTACTACTAAACTTATCTTTTAACGTGAGTCATACCACCTGTATGTTTTTGATATACTAATTATGGATATTTAGGAGGCGTCGAGGATGTACTCCTTTTCTTTTTGAAATATTAGAGGCATCTGGGATGTACTCACTTTTTACTTGATCGTTCAGGGTTTGTGGACCGTTGTGATGATTTTCTTGGTTATATTGATGATCTGCATTCACACGGATGAAGTGGAAAGTCCAAGATCCAGACAGGTATATATGGACACTCCAGAGTCCCCCATGGATTCCTCTATTTGTGTGACCCACTAAAATAGGAAGAGGGAGGTGTGCATGGGTCCTACCTTCCTGGCTGAGACTAAAGGGTAGGTATATATATCTTGATACTATGACACTACTGTTCTTTTATTGCATTACTCTCATTCATATGCATTGCCTATCATCGGATAAATGGGTGTGGACCTGTTGGTCTTATGGAGGCCATATGGATTTTATTTGTGATTATGTACCTGCCGGGCATATAGGGCTCGATAAGGTTTTGGTTGGCTATTTGTATACTTGTTCAGTGCGAAGGATAGTTTTTTTGTTTGAAGATAGGTATTGACCTTGTTTTCTCCTATTTAATTCTTTTTATGCAAGTCATGTTTTAGATAAACTTATTAGCATTTATGTGTTGTTGTGATTATTTTCGCTGGTATGTTTCTAGCTAGTTGTCTCCCTTAGTAAAGCTTGTCGTGTATAGGTTGATGGCTAGCACATTCAGGTTCGTCATTTACTTCTTTTACCTGCTTCCTTTACTCTCTTTCAGTGTTTTCAGTATGTTCATATTATGAGTTTCCTATGGTTCCTTTGTTACTTGTGATATATGTTCTTGTCTTACATGCCTATTATGCTTGTTTTATCTTTGGAGCTCAGTCGGTCTATGCCTACTGAGTGCCACTTGTTGGTACTCATACTACACTTTTGCACTCTATAGATCATAGTATGAGTTATCGTTGCTGATTTGAATTTCGTGCGGAGCAGCTCTTAGAATTCGAAGACTGGGGTGAGCTCTTGGCATTCGGAGTTTCCTATCTCCCTCTATACTGGATAGGACTAGTCTTTATTTTATTTTCAGAGACAATCTGTACTTATATCTTGTTTTGTATAAGTTTGTACTCTTGTTTTGACTAGAAGCTCGACTACCGACTGATACCAGATCGTGGGGGTTTATTTATGTATTGATTTGATTCTTTCTCTTTTATATATTTGTTGTTGTCATTATTATCTTCTGCATTCTTCACTTTCGTGTGATAGCCCATTGTCTTTGGCTCCGAACTATAGGTTAAGCTTACCTACTAGTGAAATATAGTAGGTGTCATCATGACCTGAGAAATCGAATCGTGACAATTTGTGATCTTGTTAAATTGCTTTCGTTGTGTAAATTCTAACATCGCTAAGCTTTTCTATAGAATTAATGCTAGCATATAATATTAAATCAATTTCTAAAAATATATATACATAAAATACCTAATTTTGCTTAAACCTCCACTATAGTGATTTTTCTAAATTACCTATAAATATTTTTAAAATAATATTTTATTATTTTCATACCACACACTAGACAATATTTTTTTATATAAAAAAAGCATTTTCATTCATACCAAACACACCAAGACAAACAATTTTATTCACCAAACTCAATATTAACACAAGGGACAATCCATGTATGTGACTTTTTTTTAACTAAAAGTATTAACACCTATGTTGTTCCGACACTTCAATAATGTTGATAGGTGAGTGTTCGGATCCAACACGGGTACGACAATATTTATTTTTTGGAGAGTTCGAACAACATAAATTAACACCACTTGAGTTTAAAAAGAGGGGGTAATGAATTAGTGGATTTCTTTTTCTTCTTCATTGTCTTTACTAGGAGGCTGAAATCTGCTGAAGACCCTGTAAGCTGAAATGAGAGCTAATGGAAGGAAACAACAAAGGGTGATGGCATGAAGAACCAAAACCAGCTTCAATCTACTGCAGAATTTTCCAAAAGAAGTGCAGGCTTCACTCCATGACACTTTTTGGTCACCGTTGTAGGCTAAGTAAAGAATTTCCCAAATTGCAGCCAATGATGTGACCATTAAGTATGCTACAAGCTGTGTTGTCAAAACAAAAATTAGCTCACATGGAAGAAAATAGTAATTTATGTAATTTATTTTAACTGGATATAAAATTTAAGAGAAAACAATTGACTTTTCAAATTTGTGATGTAAAATAAATAATAGTTATTTATGTGAGTAGGTTGAAAATACCCCCAAACAATTATCACTGTTTTACATATTTTATATCTAAAGTATTGAATATTGACAGAACATCCTGAATTACCATGAACATATATTAAAATACCCGCTAGAAGAATACGATATATTATGTGAACTTCATATGCTCCAAAAGCTCTTCAAAGAGTTCCAAGTTGTAGGGTGGAAAAAAGTTGAATGGTTAAAACCCCTAAAATATCACTATTTTGCGAGTTTTATATCTAAATTATTGAATATTTACTAAACTCTCCTAACTATGATGAACTCATTTTTAAGACTTATTTCATCTCTCACGCGAGTTATCTCAATTATTTTATCACATATATTTAATTAGGGTGTTTCAAATCTAAAAGGAGATAGCCTATTGATAATAGGGAACATCCAAAGTACAAAACTCGTAAAATGATGCTAATTTAGGGTGTTTTAATCTATTCAATCTTGATATTTTTGTGTATAAATCATCTTATTAATAATAAAATAAAAAATTTTAAATAAATTATTTATAAATATGAAATAAGTATTGCCTTCTGAAAAAGATTTATCATCCAAAAAGAGAAAAAAATGAACTCTTGTCTAAAAAAATGCAAGGCATAAATGTATAAAACTTTTCTTTAAATACGTTGAGAAAGGCCGAATATATAAAACCTTTAATGAAATAATGTTTTTTTCAAATCTCTTAAAATAGAATCTATTACAAACACATATGTCAAAAAAACAAGTATTTAAATCAAGAATGAAAATGTAAAAGATGTAAGTGAGAATTAACTTAACTAACCTGGTCAGAAACAAAGAACAACCATGCTTTAGTCACTAAACCCCTGACCCACAAAGATATAGCGGAAAACAGAGCATATCCACCTGATACAGCACTAATCCCAACCATGTACCTGTTCAAATTTGTTACTTCATCATACATCAAGGCGTGGAGCTAGATAGGACTAAGGGTTCATTCGAATTTATATTATTTATAAATAATTAAAATTATTTTTATATATATATATATATATATATAATAGATAATAAATCATTTATGTATTTAGTGAAATTCTGACTCGGCCATTGTTAGACAAAATAAAATAAAATGCAAATGAAGATACATACTTACTTGAGTCCTGTGAAATTGGTGAATTCTAGCTTCCCATAACTGCTATTATTCTGTTGATTGGTGACAGCAAGCCATATGGAGGCAATAGACAAGGGAATGACAAATAACCTTAGTGTACAATCGAGGGCTTTAAGATTTGATGCATCATGTCCAAGAAATCCCATTTTGGTCTGTCAAAAATGTAGAGCATCAACACTATACATATAGATTTATTTATTTTATAGAGAGAAAGTTGGTGAATCTGTTTATGTTAGTACTAACATTTGGATTTTATTAAAAAAATCTTCTAGTTGAAAAAAAAGGAGAATTGGAAATGATGAGCTTATCTATAGTGGGAAGAAAGAGAAGAAGTGGAATGGAGTGACCTTTTTCAGAAGAGAAATCATAGCAAACGGTGAGTGGAGTTTTGGTTGGTGAGATCTCTAATATCTTACGCATGTATTCTTGACAAAAAGAATTGAATAATTAAATTATAAAGATGAATTTAAAATTTCAATTTTATTTTAAATAAAATAATTTAAAATATTAAATTTATTATATTTTTAAATTATGAATTCATATCTAATTTTTTATCATATAAATTTATATTTTATTTTGATTCACATGGACCAGATATCAACAAGGCGTATTCACCGCTGAATTGAATCCACACGGCTCTTAGAAACAAAACAAAAAATCAAAATCATAGGCAATGACAAAATTGTCTTTTGTTCACATTGTATAGAAACATGCCTGTTTTTATTCCTTGGAAAATTCTAAGGTTAGCCTTTTAATTTTATGAATTTTAAATTTTATTATAAAAAAATAATTAAATTTTTAAATTTAATATTTTTATATATTTATTAAAATTATCATTACGTATATATTGTTTGTATAAAATCTATTAAATTCGATTAATTTTACATACGAGCTACTAGCTCCGCCCCTAATTGTAACCGTGTGGGAAGGTGTAAATTGTTTCCTTTTCGGCTTTCGGACCCGTGAAAGATGACTACTATACGTGCTGTTGAATTTTGTGACTAATTAAGGCTCCTTTGTTTTTAATGGAGATTTACATGCAAGGCGGAGCCAGCAAGAAGGTGGAGTTTATCTGAATTTTTATTTTATGAAAATTATATTATTTATATATAATTTAAATTATTTTTTATGTTTATATAATAGATGTTAAACTTTTTTTGATTAGTTCGTATATTTATTTTTTTATATTTTAAATTTTTTTAATGAAAATCTTAACTTTACGTGTGGATTATTCGGATCCCTTGCGGTTATTTATTCGTTGGCACATTCATATGATTCATTCGTATATATCATTTCAAAAGATCTCTGTGAAAATAATTTTTATTACTCTTTTATTTTAATTGTCTATTTTATTTTGACATAACACGAATTTAAAAAGGTATAATACATAAAAATGTATTTTAACTTGGCTTCATTTTACATGTACGCCCTCCAACTCTAGGTGTAGATATTTAAACTTGTATAAAATTAAATAAATAGACACACACGTCCTATGTGACATCCTACATGACAATTTATATCATACTTGGTGTCTTACGTGTATTATGTCACATAGAACTCATTTGTCTACTTGTTCAATTTTATAAAAATTTAAGTGTCTACTTGTGCAAATTCAAAGTTGGAGGGTATATATGTGAAATAAAGTCAAGTTAAAAGGTATATTTATGTATTATACCATTTAAAAAGTATAAAAGATTTTTAGATCTTGTAATCTTAAACTAAAGATATGTAAATGCATCTTTTGATCTTCCACATGTCAAGGATTTAAATAAAATAATTGACCAAAAAAAATTCTTTTTCAAATCGATTAAAAGGAAAAATAAGATTAAAAATATTAAAATGAAGAGGGTATTATTCTATTTGTTACTTTACGTGTCTCAATTTATGTGACACACTTTTCTTTTTATTTCGTTTAAAAAAAGACATATTTTTATATTTAATACTCCCTCCATTCTATATTAAATAAATTTATGAGGCAATGCACATATATTAAAATAAACATTCAAGGACATAATTTAATTCATACTTTTCACTATTGCCCTTTGTAAAATCATAAATATAACTTTGCAAGTAGTGTGATCTATCTCTTAGAAAATACTATAAAATTTCAATAAATGAAAGGATAAATACTATAACCCTCCTTCAAAAAAGACAAAGTTGCTTGAGTTGGTGCACTATAATTTATGTGGTCCAATGAAGACAAGGACTCTAGGTGGTGCACTCTATTTTGTCACTTTCATTGATAACTGCTCAAGAAAGCTTTGGGTCTATATCTTAAAGATTAAAGACCAAGTGTTGGGTTCTTTAAGCAGTTTCAGGCTTCAGTTGAAAGAGAAACTGAAATATATTCGTAGTGATAATAGTGGTGAATATTGTGGACCATTTGACAAATACTGCAAGCATTAAGGTATTAGACACTAGAAGACTCCTCCTAAGACTTCTCAACTTAATGGGTTGGTTGAGAGGATGAATAAGACCTTGATGGAAAGAGTTAGATGTTTGTTTTCTAAAGCAAGGTTGCCGAACTCTTTTTGAGGTGAAACCTTATTGACCGTTGCACATGTTATTAACTTATCTCCTACTGTTGCTTTGCAAAATGATGTTCCAAATAGAGTTTGGTATGGCAAAGATGTTTCTTATGACCATTTGAGAGTATTTGATTGCAAAGCTTTTGTACATATGCTGAAATATGAGAGGTCAAAGTTAGATGCTAAGATAAGACAGTACATCTTTGTTGGATATGGCCTTGATGAATTTGGTTATAGGCTATATAATCTAATTGAGAAGAATCTTGTGAGAAGCCGCGATATCGTCTTCATGGAAAATCAAACCATTGAAGATATTGACAAAGCGGAGAAGCTAGAATCTTCAAGTTCTGATGGCTTAGTCCATTTTGATCAAGTTCCTCATACAAGTGTGTATGACGTTGGTAGGCTTGATGATTATGGTGATACTCAGAATCAAGTCCCAGATCAACATATTGATGTTGATGAAACAATGATATTGTTATTGATGATACTCCTGCTCATGAAGTCGTGGACGAATCAAATTTTTCTCTTAGGAGGTCCACAAGACAATGTATTCCTTCATCTCGTTATTCACCTAATGAATATATGCTACTCACTGACGGAGGTGAACCTGAATGTTATGAGGAGGCTATGGAATATGAGCATAAGAATCAATAGATCGAAACCATACAAGATGAGATGAAATCTTTGCATGAGAACCGCACTTATGAGTTGATGAAATTGCCTAGAGAAATGAGAGCTTTGAAGAACAAGTGGGCGTTCAAAGTAAAGGTTGAAGAACAAAACTTGAAGCCCAGGCACAAAGCTAGATTGGTTGTTAAGGGATTTGGTCAAAAAAAAGGCATTGACTTTGATGAAATATTTTTTTCTATCGTGAAAATGACCTCGATTCATACAATTCTTGATTTGGCTGCTAGTCTTAATTTAGAGATTGAGCAGATGGATGTGAAGATGGTTTTTCTTCACGGTGACCTAGAAGAGGAGATTTATATGGAACAACCTATGGGCTTCAAATTAAATGGTAAATAAAATTTTACGTGCAAACTCAAAAAGAGTTTCTATGGGCTAAAGTAAGCTCCTAGACAGTGGTACAAGAAGTTTGAATTTGTTTTGGGGGAGCAAGGCTAAAACAAGACTTCTTCAGATCATTGTGTATTTGTACAAAAACATTCTGACGATAATTTTATCAATCTCTTGCTATATGTGGATAATATATTGATTTTGGGTAAGAATATTTTTAAGATTGATGAGTTAAATAAACAATTGTGTAAGTCTTTTGCTATGAAAGACTCGGGTCATGCCAAACAAATTTTGGGTATGAGGATTACTCGTCTCAAAGATGAAAGAAAGATTTATCTGTCACAAGAAAAGTACATTGAATGTGTATTGGAGCGCTTCAACATGAAAAATGCTCAGTCTGTTAGCACACCTCTTGCTAGTCATATGAAGTTGAGCAAGAAAATGTGTCCTACAGCTAGGGAGGAAAAAGAGAGCACGACCAAAGTTCCATATTCCTTCGTCGTCGGAAGTCCAATATATGCAATGCTATGCACTAGGCCTGATATTGCTCATGCAGTTGGTGTTGTCAGCAGGTTTCTCGATAATCTAGTATAACAACATTGGAAAGTTGTAAAGTGGATACTCAAGTATCTAAGAGGAAGCTCGGATAAATATTTGTGTTTTGGAGGATCAAATCATATCTTGAAGGGCTATAAATATGTTGATATGACAGGTGACCTTGATAACAGAAAATCAACTATTGGAAATTTGTTTACTTTTTTAGGGGGAGCTATATCATGGAAGTCAAAATTGTAGAAGTGTGTTACACTGTCTATAACTGAAACTGAGTATATTGCGGCTACTGAAGCTGGCGAAGATATAATATGACTTAAGCAATTTCTTCAAGAGCTTGGCTTGCATCAAAAAGAGTATGTCATTTATTGTGATAGTCAAAGTGCAATAGACTTAAGCGATAACTCAACGTACCATGCAAGGACAAAACACATAGATGTGAGATATCACTGGATTCGAGAAAAGATAGAAGACGAATCTATACAGGTTGAAAAGATCTCTACAAATGAGAATCCTGCAGATATGCTGACCAAAGTGGTAACAAGGGACAAGTTCGAATTGTGCAAAGAACATGTTGGGATGAGCTCCCTCTGAAAAAATGAAGATATCTCATTCTGGTGCATGAGACTGAAGGGGGAGATTTGTTGGTATTCATCCCATGTCATAAATTTCTTTCTTTGTTAGGTTAAAAATTAGTGAGTTAAAAAATATGAATTGGTAGTTGAAAAATCTCAACAACCAAATCTCACCATTTTTTCCTACCAAGAAATCTAACTTTGAATTTTGATTTCTAATTGATGTCATCAATGACATCAAAGAAAATAAATTTTTCCCTAAAAATTGAACATTCTTGCTCATTTGTTAAACACATCAAGATAGAGAGAAAATATATTAGAGAGCAAAAGTGAGGTATTTCATAGACTATAAGAAAATAGTGTGGGAAGAAAAATAAAGTGTGAGTTATATTTTAGTAAGGTGGAAAACCAAAAAAATGTTATTCCCTTTGATTGTGTTGGGCTCACTTTGAGTATTATACTCGTGACTATCCAGTGTAAAATTTCTTATTATAGTGATATCAGTTGTTCATATTGGCCCGTGGTGTTTCCTTATTTAAAAAGATTTTCACGTAAAATTCTTGATGTTATTATTTTTTCCATTTTATTTTTATTATTTTGACCATATATATTTTTGTATTATTGAGCGTTTTTCCAACATGTTGTTGTAGCCACATTCTCTTATGGACGTCTGGATCTTTATGAATTGAGGAAGATAATACCGACCCAATTGGAGATCAAAGGACCATGTAATATTGAGTACTTAGAAGAATGACATATTCTGATTAGACTGTCACTACTTGAAGATTATGCGACCTTGATGTCCAAAGCATGGAAATTAAGAGTAAGGAATAGGTATTCCCCCCTGAGATTCCTCAAGTGGGATCCATGGTTCAATCCGAAGGAGGAAACAACCATTGGTATGGCAGGGATATCATTCCCAGGATTGCCAACGAACTTGTTTGACAAAAAATCTTTGCTTGTTTTCTATGGTGAATGTAGTGGGGAAAAAGAAATAAGGCAGAATAAAGAAGTAGCAATGATAATGGATAATCACAGGGATGACAACAAAAACAAGAGCAGTATACATAATGAAGAAGATGTCATACAGTCCACTTATGATACAAAGAAACAAGAACAAGATATAATACAAGAGAAAACAGAGAGTATAGGGGAAAGTTTTTCCAGCCAACACATCAACAACAATGCGCAATTGAATGAGAACGAGCCTGCAAATTCAGTGAACTCAGGAGATCTGCACACCACCTGATAACAACCAGCCAATACTACAAGGAAAAATGGTACCTGCAAATTCAGTAGAAACAGGTACATCAGCAGTAGCAGATACACATCAGGGCACAAAAGATACTGCTAACAACATACAATCCACAAACAGAATAAACAAAGAAAAGATATGGGGCAGATGGAAAAGGAGAGAGCAACCACCAGCTGGAGGCAAAGAAGCAGAAAACACAACTAGAGAATATAGAGAGTCAACAACAAAAGGAACATAATAATGAGGCACATGTTAGAGACGATGATGAATTGGAGAACAATGTAACAATGATACATGAACATAACAAATGAGATTTCAGATGGAAGTACAAATGGACACAGAGCAATTCTTATCTTACAAGCTCACTGATATTAAGAAAGGACGGGAACTATATGTGACAATAGTGTATGCTAGCACAGATAGACACTCCAGAATTGCTCTACGGGTTGACTTATATCACAATGCAGCAACCATGACTCTCCCGTGGTTAGTCTGGGGGAGATTTCAATGTGATAACAAATGATATGGAAAAGAATGGAGGACTGCCGGAACAGTTCAATGAAACTGAAGACTTTATCTATTGTATAAACACATGCCAGTTAACAGATTTGGGTTTTAAAGGGAGCATGTGTGTTGGGTTTAATTGATAGTTTGAATGGAAAATGGAGGGAAAAAGAAGTGGAGAGGAAAATGATATGTTCTCTCTTGCTTTATTAAATAAGTTTTGGTCTCACATAAGTGGTGGAAATGAAAAGTCTCCTACTTAAAAGTAGAAGGACTCTTTCATATTGCTAAAGGGTCAAGAAGAGGGTCTCTCCTCTCGCCGTCGTCGTCGTCGCTCGCTCGGCTACGGCTACGGATTTGGATTTGGATTTTTGGACCAAATTTCCTTTAAATTTTAATTAATTAATATTATTTATTTATTTAATTAATTAAGTGAAAATCCTGACCCGCGACCCATCCGTTTTTCCAACAGATTTTTGAAAGGTTGCAACCTTGTCCGAAAAGTTGCAAACCTTTTCTCAACAGGCAAATCTTTTCCCAACAGGTGCCTTTTCTTAAAAGGTGCAAACAGTCTATATATGTCTCTTAATCCTCAGAATGTTCAATACGAAAATTCTGAAACAACATCTTCTTCTTCTTCTTTCTGCACTTCCTAAATTCATGTGATATACAGTCTTCAAGTGGTTCGCAGTCACCAAAATTTACAGTACCTCTACTTTGGTGAGTAAATCGTTCTATCTTGGGAGAAAATATTCCAAAACCTCGGATACTTTGAGGAGAATAATTTCCTTAAGGACACACTGTGCAGTCAGCCAGTCAGTGAGCTCAATTTTGTTCTTGCATTAATTTTCCAGATTCTGTGTTTTACTACTTTTAGTTGTTGTTACTGTTTTAATATTTTCCAATACAGTTTATTAACAATCTTAAGGAAATTATTGTTATTTTTGTTTTTTGTTATTAAACTGTATTCTGTTTTTGGAGACTAAAACCTGTGTGGTTTTCTACTCTGTATGAAATAAATATTCTGACTTGAAGAGTATATAAACTTCGTTGGATTATTAAAGTTCATACTTGTACAACGATTTGAAGAGTATAAAAACTTCGTCGTTATTTTTGTAAAAGGTCGGATATTCTGAAATATTAAGACAGTTTGTCTATTTTGATAGTGAAAAGAAATGACAAGTGATACTGCTACTACTTCTGCGACTGTTGCTGCAACAAGCCGCACTTCTGTGCCACCGGCAGAAAAATTAGGAAAATTTTCTGGAGCCAACTTCAAAGGATGGCAGCAAAGGGTGTTCTTTTGGCTTACCACTCTTGGTATGAAGAAGTTCACTAACGAAGATCCTCCTGGGCCCGCTCTAATATGCCGGCCAATAAAAAATTTATGATTACTGAGGCATGGACACGGGCAGATTGTCTATGCAAGGGCTACATCCTAAGTGCTTTGGATGATGATTTGTACAATGTCTACAGTGCTGTGAAAACTTCTAAAGAATTATGGGATGCACTTGAGAAGAAGTACAAGACTGAAGACGCATGCTTGAAAAAATTTGTGGTTGCTAAGTTCCTAGACTATAAAATGATAGATAGCAGAACTGTTGGAACCCAAGTTCAAGAACTACAACTTATTTTTCATGACCTTATTGCTGAAGGTATGGTAGTTAATGAAGCATTTCAAGTGGCTACGATGATAGAAAAGTTGTTTCCTTCATGGAGAGATTTCAAAAATTATCTAAAGCACAAGCGTAAGGAAATGAAGTTGGAAGATCTTGTGATTCGTCTCAAGATTGAGGAAGATAAAAAAATAGCAAAAAAGAAGTTGCGTGGAAATTTAACAATTATGGGAGCGAACATCGTTGAAGATGTTGCTCCAAAGAATAAGAAAAGGAAGCAACCTTTTGGAAAGAATCAGGAGCAGAACAAGAAAAAGTTCAAGGGCAATTGTTATAATTGTGGGAAAGTTGGACACAAAGCTCCAGATTGTCGTCATCCGAAAAAGGACAAGAGAAAGGAACAAGCCAATATGGTGAAAAATAAAGAAGGTATTGATGATCTGTGTGCAATGCTATCAGAATGCAACCTAGTAGGTAATCCCAAAGAATGATGGCTTGATTCAGGAGCTACTTCGCATGTGTGTGCAGTCTGAGAAGCCTTCTCTACTTATTCCCTTGCAGCACCTGATGCGACGATCTATATGGGAAATTCTGCAACTGCTAAGATTGAAGGATATGGGAGAGTATTTCTGAAAATGACATCCGGCAAGGTGGTGACGCTGAACAAAGTGTATCATGTTCTAGAAATGCGAAAGAATTTGGTGTCTGTCGGCCTTCTTATCAAGAATGGATTTAAGTGTGTTCTAGTTTCAGACAAAGTAGTTGTCAGTAAGAATGAAATGTATCTAGGAAAAGGCTACCTCACTGAGGGTCTTTTCAAACTAAATGTAATGGTTGTTGATGATAATAAAGTTCAAGCTTCTTCTTACTTACTTGAGTCAAATAATTTATGGCATTCACGTTTAGGACATGTCAATCATAAAACCTTGCGAAAACTGATTAACTTAAATATATTGCCTAACTTTGATTGCAATAAATCAAAATGTCAAGTATGTGCTGAATCTAAGTATGCTAAGCATCCTTATAAATCTATTAAAAGGAATTCTAGTCCCTTAGAATTGATTCACACAGACATTTGTGATATGAAGTCTACACCAACTCGTGGTGGAAAGAAATATTTTATAACTTTTATTGACGATTGCACTCGATATTGTTATGTATATTTGCTTAATAGTACGGATGAAGCAATTGATGCATTTAAGCAATACAAGAACGAAGTAGAAAATCAATTGAATAAAAAGATAAAATGATTAGAAGTGATAGGGGTGGAGAATACGAATCTCCTTTTGAAAAGATATGTTTAGAATATGGAATTATTCATCAAACTACTGCCCCCTACAGACCACAATCAAATGGAATTGCGGAAAAGAAAAACCGAACATTAAAAGAAATGATGAATGCTTTATTAATAAGTTCTGATTTACCGCAAAACTTGTGGGGGAAGCTATCCTTACAACTAATCGAATACTCAATAGAGTGCCCCACAGCAAAACACAAACTATTCCGTATGAACTATGGAAAGGAAGAAAACCCAACTTGAAATATTTCAAAGTGTGGGGGTGTTTAGCAAAGGTCCAAGTTCCTTTGCCCAAAAGGGTAAAAATCAGACCAAAGACCGTGGATTGTATTTTTATTGGATATGCTACAAAAAACAAAGCTTATCGATTTTTGGTTCATAAATCGGACAATCCTGAAATTAATATTAATACGATAATTGAATCAGATAATGCTGAATTCTTTGAAAATATTTATCCATATAAAACTAAATGTGAGTCCTCAAGTGAAAGATCTAAACGACCACGAGAAGAACCAAAGGAAAGTAAACCAACTGAAGAGGATCCAAGGCATAGCAAACGTCAAAGGATATCTACTTCCTTTGGATCAGATTTTGTGACTTTCTTGCTTGAAAATAAGCCTCAAACATTTAAAGCTGCAATGTCTTCTTCTGATTCAGCATTTTGGAAAGAGGCAATCAATAGTGAGATTCAATCAATTTTGAATAACCATACATGGGAATTGGTTGATCTTCCTCCTAGAAATAAACATTTAGGATCAAAATGGATATTTAAAAGGAAAATAAAAGTTGATGGCACTATTGATAAATATAAGGCAAGACTTGTGGTCAAAGGTTATAGACAAAAAGAAGGTCTTGATTACTTTGACACATACTCGCCGGTAACAAGAATAACATTTATTCGGGTGTTAGTGGCACTTGCAGCTGTATATGGTCTTGAAATTCATCAAATAGATGTTAAGACGGCTTTCTTAAATGGAGAATTGGAGGAAGAAATTTACATGGAACAACCTGAGGGTTTCGTAGTTTCAGGTAACGAAAGGAAAGTGTGCAAACTTGTTAAGTCACTTTATGGACTTAAGCAAACACCTAAACAATGGCATGCAAAATTTGACCAAACAATGTTGACAAATGGATTTAAGATTAATCATGAAGTCATTGTTTGTTTATATGTTGATGACATGTTGATAATGAGTAAAGACATTGCCGATGTAAATGCTACGAAGCGTATGCTTGCTAGCAAATTTGACATGAAAGACTTAGGGGTTGCTGACTTAATTTTAGGAATTAGGATCCATAAAACTCCACAAGGTCTAGCATTATCACAATCACATTATATTGAAACCATTCTTGATAAGTTCAAGTATTTAAATTTTAATGTTGCAAAAACTCCAATTGATGTAAGTTTTGCACTTCAAAAGAATAAAGGTAAAAGTGACTCACAATTGGACTATGCACGAGTTTTGGGAAGTTTGATGTATATTATGAATTGTACACGATCAGATATAGCATGTGCTATTAGCAAGTTGAGTCGATTCACAAATAATCCCAATCAAACTCATTAGATGGCAATAAAACGAGTCTTGGGGTATTTGAAACACACCCAAAACTATGCTTTGCATTATAATAAATATCCCATAGTAATTGAGGGATATAGTGATGCAAACTGGATCACCGGATCATCTGAAGTTAAATCCACAAGTGGATATGTTTTCACTGTTGGTGGAGGAGCAGTGTCTTGGAAATCATCAAAACAGACATGCATCGCCCGCTCTACAATGGAGTCTGAATTTATAGCTTTAGACAAGGCTGGTGAAGAAGCTGAATGGCTTCGAAATTTTTTGGAAAATATTCCATTTTGGCCCAAATCTTTGGCACCCATATATATACATTGTGATAGCCAAGCGGCAATAGGGAGGGTAGGAAGCGTTATTTATAATGGAAAATCGCGTCACATTCGACGGCGATACAATACTGTTAGACAACTACTCTCTAGTGGTGTTATCACTATTGACTACGTAAAGTCAAGAGATAATGTATCGGATCCACTAACAAAAGGCTTATCTAGAGAGGCTGTTGAAAGATCATCGAGGGGAATGGGGTTAAGGCCTAGGACAAGTCATCATGGCGGTAACTCTACCTAGTAGACTGGAGATCCCATGAACTAGGTTCAAAGAGATCAAACAAAGTTATGATTGGCGGTTCAACATTGTCAAATAACTCAACCCATTCTCGTGATGATGACAATGTTCATAAATAAAGGATAAAACCTTAAGGCTTTTTAATGAGTTAATAAAGCATTAAAGTTTTTTTAATAATTATCTAAATCAGGCGGAAAATGATTAGATAGTGTGTCTATAGGACTACACGTTTAGAAATCACCTATATGAATGTGAAGTATAAGCCACTTCATGGGGAATGACGGTAAAGGCCCATTCTCTATGCATTCACGAAATCAGGCGGTGTTCATGGCTGAAACGAACACAACCGTGAGAACCATAGATGGTTGATGATTAATTGTGTGACTTATGTTGTATAGTTATACAACAAAGTTCGACGGTTCAAAGATATCGCATCTACCGATTGATCGAGTATATCCTATATAAGTTCACTATGGAAAGTTCAAAGAGAAACCTACTTATCTAGATGCAATTAATCTTCGTTTGTATATCACACACTTATCCGTGCATTCCTTTATCTTGTAGACATTCCCCATTCATGTGGGGGATTGTTGGGTTTAATTGATAGTTTGAATGGGAAATTGAGGGAAAAAGAAGTGGAGAGGAAAATGATATGTTCTCTCTTGCTTTATTAAATAAGCTTTGGTCCCACATAAGTGGTGGAAATGAAAAGTCTCCTACTTAAAAGTAGAAGGACTCCTTCATGTTGCTAAAGGGTCAAGAAGATGGTCTCCCCTCGCGCCATCGTCGTCGTCACTTGCTCGGCTCGGCTACGGCTATGGCTACGGCTTCGAATTCAGATTTGGATTCGGATTCGAATTTGGATTTGGATTTGGATTTGGTCAATTGATATGATTGATTGATAATCTTTTTAGACCAAATTTCTTTTAAATTTCAATTAATTAATATTATTTATTTATTTAATTAATTAAGTGAAAATCCTGACCCGCAACCCGTTTCTTTCCCGGATTAATTTAAAATTATTTCCCTCCGTTTTTCCAACAGATTTTTGAAAGGTTGCAACCTTGTCCGAAAAGTTGCAAACCTTTTCTCAACAGGCAAATATTTTCCCAACAGGTGCCTTTTCTTAAAAGGTGCAAACAGTCTATATATGTTTCTTAATCCTCAGAATGTTCAATACGAAAATTCTGAAACAACATCTTCTTCTTCTTCTTTCTGCACTTCCTAAATTCATGTGATATACAGCCTTCGAGTGGTTCGCAGTCACCAAAATTTGCAGTACCTCTACTTTGGTGAGTAAATCGTTCTATCCTGGGAGGAAAGATTCCAAAACATCGGGTACTTTGAGGGGAATAATTTCCTTAAGGACACACTGTGCAGTCAGTGGGCTCGATTTTGTTCTTGCATTAATTTTCCAGATTCTGTGTTTTATTACTTTTAGTTGTTGTTACTGTTTTAATATTTTCCAATACAGTTTATTAACAGCATGTACACATGGTGGAATGGAAGATCAATGCAGCATGCATATTTGAAAGACTAGATAGATGTTTGGGAAATCAAGCTTTGCAAAATCTATTTCCTAACCTGGAAGTGAAGCATCTTATTAAGCAAGGCTCGGACCACTCCTCTCTAGCTATAACAACTAGAGCAGATAGTAGACCAATCAAAAAAGCATTTAGATTTCTAAACTTTTGGTGGATCATGACACTTTTCAGAAGTTGTAGCAGAGAACTGGCAAGAAGAACACATGGTTATACAGGAAAATTCTATCAGGCATGTTGGAATATAATCGCCAAAGATATGATAAAGCTGGTGAAAGCATACTTTTGTGGACATGAGCTACCCAAGTACATTACATGTACAAACTTGGCACTAATACTAAAGAAGAAAGCAATCATCACCTTTTCAAATATGGCCCATCAGTCTAAGTAACTTTACCAGCAAGGTATTTTCTAGAATCATCCATGATAGACTAGTAAACCTACTTCCAACATTAATATCCCCACAACAATCTGGCTTTGTAAAAGGTAGGAGTATTGTGGATAACATACTATTAGTTCAAGAGATAGTTCATGATATTAGAATCAGGGGAAAGCTTGCTAATGTTATCATCAAACTAGACATGGTAAAAGCTGCTGGGAAAGATGGATTTTCTAGTAGATATGGTGTACAGAACTGGTGCCCTATACTAGTTAATGGACAACTGCAAGGATACACTATTCATTCTAGCTACTGAATGCTTGTCCAGAGCTCTAAATGCACTTCGAGAGATTCATGCAGGGAAAACAGTGATCATACCACATATTTATAGAGGAGAATAAATTGGCTGATCACTTAGTCAACCTAGCTTTGGAGAAAGGAAATGTTAATGTGAATTGTTTTCAAGAGCTAGAACCCCCGGACAAGAGGATAGTGAACAGTGATAAAGTGTTTGAACCCTATTTAAGGATCAAACCATGTAGGAAGTAGAGGATATTCAAGAGCAGGGGAGGAGAAGGAAGAGGAAGATCCTCAATTTCAAAGAGGAAAAGTATACAGAAATGTTTTTACTAACCGTTTGTTCAATTTTCTAGGTACACATCAAGCAAGTAAAATCAGCTTATGAAAGAACAACTCAGAAACAAAATACCTCAAAGGGCACAAAACATGTACAACAATGAGACAAGGAAAGGCGCACAGATAAAAACAGAAGAGCAAACAAGAAAACAAACACAAGAACATGTATTATTATAGTTGTTTACACCCAATTTTGATCCTCCACAAACGTGTATTATTTATCGAACTTTTTCAATTTTAAATAATTTTAAAATAATTTGCTTGCAAAATTCAAAATATTTTAAGTTATTTTTAAGTAATTTTGCCTTTTTTTTTTAATTCTTGAACGATAGATATATATTTTATATAATTATTACATTTTATCTTTATTCAAAAATTGTCCCAAAAAAAGATTTTGTTTTTAAATATTTTGTTAAGTAGTTTGGCTTAATTAATAGATTTATATTTTATTTAATTAACTTAAAATTAAGTTAATTATTTTACTTTGTCAAATTAAAAAGTTCGTTAATTAATTAGTGTTCATTTATCCTATTTAAAATTTAACCGAATTCCACCAATTAAATCCAATTTGGCTAATTCTTAATTCAATATGGTTAATTTCTTAATTTAATTGGTTATAATTGAACTCATGTAGCCATTTATTAATTACAATTCTAGTAACTTTTAGACTCTTTTTCCTTTCAATTTTATCCATTCCCACCACATATACTCATGGCCCATTTCCTACAAAACTAACTTACCAATATCAAATTTCCTACAAAACAACATTAACCTATTCTAATTCCCTTCCCACATGGCAATACCACATCAACACCTATATTCCAATTCCTTTACACCACCCCCACCGCCCATTCCTACACCAATTGCCTATCTTTCATTTATATACAATACAATACCAAGATAACACTACAAACAACTAACACCTAATTTTCCTTGGA
The DNA here is from genome assembly GCF_947179165.1 of Solanum dulcamara. Taxonomy (NCBI): domain Eukaryota; kingdom Viridiplantae; phylum Streptophyta; class Magnoliopsida; order Solanales; family Solanaceae; genus Solanum; species Solanum dulcamara. The sequence continues at coordinate 11,274,110 of NC_077246.1, read as the reverse complement.
AAAATTACTTAATTGAGTGTTTTTAAAAAATTAATTACTAATTTTAGCGATATTTTTTATTTATTACAATACATAGCAATATTATGATAAATCTACACTTGTATTAAAAGTGAATTATGCATACAATATAAATGTATTATAAGTGTTTTAAAATATATATTATGTTTGTGTAGTAAGAAATTGACATAATATATTATAAATTTATTAAAGTATGTGATAAGTGTATTATTTATCTATAAAACTTGTATTATATATGTTTTATAAATAGTTCTCTGCAATATGTATTAAAACTGTATTATAAATATATTATAAGTGTTCAGTGAATTTTTTTATTATTATTATAAATGGTAAATATTTTCTTAATATTGTATATTTATGTAAGTTTTCCATTTTCCTTTGCCCAATTTCCTACTAACCAACTTACAACATGTATATCCCAATTCAATAACAACACACATATACTTACACGTATACCAACAGCAGCATATACAACCTACCCCTAACCGACCCAAAACAATTACCCTTTAAAAGCCCACCACACAACATACTCCCACTACAATACCGCTCAGCCCACAAAGAAGAGAAAACCCATTCCCAGAGAAAAGACACACCCCCGCATACAATACTCCCTCGTACGCGAACACTTCACCCCTTGTGTCTTCTTCCTCCCAACAAAGCCCAAATCAGAAAATCCAACGAGCAAATTTAAACACCGCTTTCATCTCTCTCCATCTTTGAAAATTTACAAACCTCGAGCTTTAATTATTAACTTTGACTTAAAAAAAATCCCTCTAATCTTATTGCAGTATAATATCTTTATATATTTGGTAGCATATTTGGAGGGAAATAATTACCATATAATTCTTTGTATATTTGGTAGCATATTAAGGAGATATTTAGTTTTCTTAATTCAATATTGTATCACATATATATTCTCTCTTGGGGGAATGAATAATGGGTGATCAAGATTGTACAGTTCTTTTCATTGTATCTGAGCCAAAAAAAAATTCTTCATCATAAATTTCCATGGCTGGTGACGACGTACCTCCTTCACCACCACCCAAAATTGAGTCTAATTCTCCCTATTTTTTCAATCCTCAAGACCGACCCGGGGACTATATCACGCCTACTCGTTTCAAGGGCGACAATTTTGATGAATGGACAACCGCATCAAATACCGCTGTCGTGGGTCAGCACTTTACTTCCGATCAATAAAAGGCTATTACGGGATTTTTTGGTAATGCTATAATTCCAGAAAATTGCTTGCATGGTAAGTTTGATGTTTCTTCTTGGATTATTGACACCGGTGCTACTCATCATGTTACTGGTGAGAAATCTTGGTTGTTTGATGTTCATACTGTTGATTGTCTTGTTGGTTTGCCTAATGGTGAAAAGATGTTTGCTTCTTTGGAAGGTTCCGTTCGACTGTCAGATAAAATCACCTTACATCATGTCCTTTATGTGCCTTATTTACGTTGCAACTTACTCTCTGTCCCCCAACTTACTGATAATTTACGCATTGTTGTCTCTTTTAATTCTTATATATGTGCTATTCAGGACCCACTGAAGGAGATGATTGGAACGGGAGTTGGGAGAGATGGACTATACTATTTTAGCAAATCGGACGTGGTGCAACATGTGTCTACTGTCATGGCAGCGTCAGCATTGAAATTGTGGCATCGACGATTGGGGCATCCTTCCGAGAGAGTAGTTAAGTTGCTTTCTCATGTTAGTAGTGATAAGAGTAGTTTAGCAAAGGATTGTGAAGCGTGTTTACGTGCTAAGCATCCTAGAGATAAATTTTCTTTAAGTGATAATAAATCGTCTAGAATATTTGAGAAAATACATTATGATTTGTGGGGTCCATATCGATATTTTTCGTCGTGCGGAGCTCGTTATTTTCTAACAATTGTTGGTGATTTTTTTCGAGCTATTTGGATCTACTTGTTGGTTGATAAAACAGAAGTGTTTCAAATATTTATGGTTTTTGTTGCTATGGTTGATCAACAATTTAATTAAGTAATTAAAGTTGTACAAAGTAATAATGGTACCGAATTTAATGGTTTGATCAATTATTTTTCTGCCACTGCATTCTGTTTCAAACCTCTTGTGTGGGTACTCCGCAACAGAATGGGAGAGTAAAGAGAAAGCATAAACATGTGTTAAATGTTGCGAGAGCTCTAAGATTTCAGGCCAATTTACCTATTTTTTTCTGGGGTGAATGTGTTCTTGCTGCATCTCATCTCATAAATTGTACCCCCACACCCAATTTACAAAATAAAATACCTTTTGAAATTTTATTCAATAAACCTCCTTCTTTCGATGTTATTCGTACCTTTGGGTGTTTGTGTTTTGCTCATAATCAAAAAACTCAATGTGATAAATTTGCTAGTCGAATAAGAAAGTGTTTATTTGTGGGATATCCATTTGGTAAGAAGGGGTGACGATTGTTTGATTTTGATACGAAGGAATTTTTTGTCTCTCGTGATGTGAAATTTGTGAAGGATGTGTTTCCTTTTACTTGTCCGGATGATGTTCATATTTCATCTACTTTTTTGATATGGGTGCTGAAATCGATGGTGATTTTATGGTGTACAGAGATGACTTAGGGGGCGAAGTTGATAGTTCGGAGGCTGTCAGGCAGCAGCCGCAAGCAATAGCCCAACCAGCGCCTGCTAGCAGCCAGGACGAGCTGCAGCCAACAGCCACTGCCCAGCCCGCTGGGAACCCAGCGCCCGCTGGCAGCGAGAGGGGCAGCAACGCCATACTCCAGCCACGGATGTGTAAGGTGGCTTGGGGTATGTTTTCGGGAGAAATTTCCCTTTGTTTTACTTCGTGATCACGTGACATACTCAATTTTTGCTAATAGTTCATCTCCTACTACTCCGATTAACAATCAATCCTCAAGTACTCCTTATCCTTTGGCACACTATATTAATTGTGACAATTTCTCTGTAAATTATCGTAAGTTTCTTGCAGCTATTATTTCGGTTAAGGATCCTAAGACCTTCAAAGAAACCATGAAACATGAAGGTTGGAGACATTCAATGAAAGAAGAGATACGTACATTGGAAGACAATGGTACATGGACTTTGGAACATCTTCCTTCGGGTAAGAAAACACTTGGTAATCAATGGTGTACAAGACCAAGTTTTTTGTCAAATGGAGATGTGGAACGGCTCAAATCGCGCTTGGTTGTGTTGGAAAATTATCAACAAGCAGGGATTGGCTACAATGAAACTTTTGCTCCGATCGCCAAGATGACTACTATTCGAGCCTTCCTAGCCATTACAGCATTCAAAAATTGGGAATTTCACCAAATGGATGTTCATAACGCCTTTTTACATGGTGACCTTGATGAGGAGGTGTATATGAAGCTCCCTCCCGAGTTTGAAAGTCTAGATCCTACGTTGGTGTGTCGTTTGCGCAAATCGTTGTATGGGTTGAAACAAGCCCCTAGATGTTGGTTTGCAAAATTGGTGACTGTTTTGAAAGGGTACGTTTCCTACAATCTTATTTTGATTATTCTCTTTTTACATTTACTAGAGGGAATATTCAGATTAATATCTTGGTTTATGTTGATGATCTTATTGTTTCTGGGAATGATTCTGCTGCACTTGCAACTTTCAAAACCTATTTGAGTGATTTTTTCAAAATGAAAGACCTTTGGTCTCTCAAATATTTTTTGGGTATTGAAGTAGCTCGTAGTTCATCAGGGTTTTTTTTTGTCAACGCAAGTATACTCTTGATATTGTATTTGAAGTAGGGTTGTTAGGTGCAAAGCTAAGTGGGTTTCCTATTGAGAAAAATCATAAAGTTGGTCTTGCAAACGGAGATTTGTTGTCAGATCCGGAGGTCTACCGTAGATTAGTCGGGCGTTTGATTTATTTGGGGGTCACTCGATCGAACTTGGCATAATCTGTTCATATTTTGTCTCAATTCATGCAAGAACCCTAAATTGAACATTGGGAAGCGGCCTTACGAGTGGTCCGTTATTTGAAAGGCACCCCAAGAAAGGGTATTTTGTTACGTGCCGACAGTGAGTTGACTTTGCAGGGATGGTGTGATTCTGATTGGGCGGCTTGCCCGCTTACTCGTCGTTCGTTGACAGGTTGGTACTATTTCTAGCTCAATCTCCCATCTCTTGGAAGACAAAGAAGCAGCACACAGATTTTAGATCTTCTGCAGAAGATGAATATAGGTTCATGGCTGCGATCACTTGTGAGTTGAAGTGGCTGAAAGGTCTGTTGTTGAATTTAGGTATACAACATCCCAAGACGATCAAATTGTTTTGTGATAGTCAGTCCGCTTTGCACATTGCAAAAAATCCGATTTTCCATGAACGAACAAAGCACATTGAGGTAGATTGTCACTTTGTTCGTGATGCAATTAATGAAGGTTTGATCTCTCCGTCGCACGTTTCAACATCTTCACAATTGGCAGACATTTTTACCAAAGTTCTCGACAAAATTCAGTTTGACATCTTGCTTTTCAAGTTGGGCATTTTTGATTCTCATGCTCCAACTTAAGGGGGGGTATTGCAGTATAATATCTTTATATATTTTGTAGCATATTTGTAGAAAAATAATTACCATATAATTTTTTGTATATTTTGTAGCATATTTGTAGGAAAATAATTACCATATAATTCTTTGTATATTTGATAACATATTAAAGAGATATTTAGTTTCCTTATTTCAATATTGTATCACATATATATTCTCTCTTGGGGAATGAATAAAGGGCCGTTAAGATTATATAGTTTTTTTTCAAATCTAATTCAAATCCGAGAATGTCAAGATCAAATTCGAATTATTGGGGATATGTTTTTTTTTTTAAAATTCAAATTGATTGTATTTCGACTATAAATTGTTGTATTGTTTACCGAGCGGAGGGGCGTGAATCAGTAGAGAAGGAGGAGTTTTTGGGTTCACTACTTTCTTTGCTTTTTTTTTCTTTGCTCTTTTTTCATTTTTGAGATACTCTCGAATCTTTGATTGTCTCTTTTTAATCACTCAAATTCGTAATCACTTTGGAAGACAACTCATCGTTCCAGTTCCTGCTCCAAAGAAGGTAAAATCCCCCTCAAGTCTTCTCTTTGTTTTCTTTGTCTAAATCAGATCGATTATTTTAAGAGAGATTAATTATTTAAGTTCTTGTTTCTCTAAGACAGTCGCCTTCCTTTTCCTTGTTCAATTCCTTGCTTAAAATTCTCTATGCTAGGCGTTGGGTTTTGATATTGATTAATAGTCTAGCGATAGTTTGTGACACAAACTGGTCCATTTTTTAGTAACTCATAAGTAGTTCCAATTTCTAGACGGCAATAGCTGCTTTCTTAGCCTAATTTTCAGCTTAATATGCTCTCCGATAGAATGACATGTTGTTTGTCCTTACTGTCTTGATTAGGATCTTGAGAGTTAGTATTGAATATATGTCGCCTATGGTTTCAACAATCCGCTTGAGCATCTCATAAATTTTTCTGTTCTTTGATGATCTGATTGTTTTAATGGGATTTGGAAGTTGCTTGATATGTATCAATTAACTTTCCGTTTAGTAAATTTGCCCAGAATCTTTCTTAATTCGGAATCTTCCTTTTCTAGGTTTAATAGATGTAAGTCCTTAAATAAATATATTGATTACTATGCTACAGCTTCTTGCAAATAGTGTATGATTAAGTTTTTAATTGTGATAATACTTTCCATTATACTAAATGAGCATATCTTAGCTGGAAAAAAAAAGGGGTACTTGTTTAAGATTTGTAATGACTGATTAGTCCTAGCGTGATTGCTTGGTCTTAGTTGGTAATTTGAGTCTTTAAGTTTGGTTGACATTAATTTTAGTCGTTTGGTTGCCTACCGTTATTCAACCTAGCATTTATGCTCATTTTCATTTTGATATCTCTCCATATTAAGTCAATGATTTATTACTTACGATATTTTATTTATGTTGCATGTGAACTCTACCCGAGTCCCTTGTGGATTTCTTTCCTCCATGTATTTCCGAGTTTGAGCCACGGAGGCTCAAATTTCTCTTATAGAGTCAGCCTCCTTGTTTGGTAAATAGAAGCCGGTGTACAGGTTCCCAAAGCTGAATTACAGGGGATATACATGGGTTCGAAAAGCCTAAAATGCAGCAACAGCCCAAAGATTGGAGACAACAGTAAACTTAAAGAAAAAATATGGGCTGAAACCTAGTGCTCCAGGAAGCTTTTATTAGAAATAGGACAGGGACTGAAGATGGGCTGGTTAGTCCAACGATCTTGAATTTGGGTAAGAAGCCTAAATTTACTTACTCTATTTATTTTCGTATTTGTAATTTGTTTAACTAAAGAGGAACTAATTTTTTTATGAGAGTGCATTTTAAATTTTATTGACTCCCTATCTTTATTTATTTAGTATTTTATCTAAAAATCTTTTACCTGTTTTAAAATTCTCAAGTTATTATTTTTTAGAGATAATTCAAGTTTTTTTTCTTCTTACTTAATCATATTTTAGTCAAGTTTTAATCACTCTTAATTTACTTAAAATATTCAAATGATTTTTAAATTATTTTTTTAGTCAATTTCGATAATATTTACTTCCTTTATAAATTCTAAGTGTTTTAAGTTAGTATTTCTTTTAAATAATTGAAATGTCTTTATTATTTTCAATTAATATTTTTTTAAAGTTAGTCAAATATTTTTTTCAAATCGTCGGATAACCACGCGTTAGCGACCACTTTGATTGCTTAACACCTTCTCAAAGTGGAAATAATAACCCCTTACCCATTTTCTCTAAATTTTTTAAGACTTAAATCTGGAGAATCTTAGTAGCGCAGTTGGTTGACTACCTGAACTCTCACCTTGTTGGTAAGGGTTCGATTCCCCACATTGTTATCCCCTTCCCATTTCCCCTTCAAAAAAAAAAAGACTTAAATCTGTTTCAAAATTAAGTTTTCTTAATTTCTTTAAATAATTAAGTGACGACTCTTTTCTAAAATTGATTTTTCACTAAAAATTGAAATTAATTTTAAAGTTTATTTCCGACATAACACAATAGTAACGCAATATAGAGAAATGTCATGGAAAAAAGACACAGGATATACCTTGGTGGCAAAAACAAGATATCAGGCAAGCCATGGATCTTGAACCTTAGCTGACTAGGAAAATTGCCAACAACCTGGAATTGGACCACCAGAGATGAGAAACAAGAGCATAAAATGAATAAAAGCTCAAACTGATACAGAAGATGAAAGGAAGAAGACAAGAAAGATTCCTACCCACTCAAATTGGAGAGTGGGTAGGAATGAAATATCAAACACTCCCCAAAACTAAACAAAGGAAAAGTTTACAATTGGGGCAAAGATGAAGTGTCATGATCATGTCCACTGCACTGTAAGTAGTAGAAAGTCATCCAACATGAGTGGAAGATTTGGTACTATATGAAAACAGCAAAGGCTTGCTGATGTATACACTAATTAGTTTTATTTCCCCTTAAAAAAACTAACAAATGTTATTCCTAAGCATCTAAAATGAATGGTTGTTTACACTTGATTTCACATATCGACCATGATAATGTACAATTCATATTTTACAAGCTGACCAAACTAAATTCTTGGGAGACATTGATCATTTTGTAGAGTCCTTAGGATCTACTAGCAAACTCCAGAGATTGGACAAAATGCTGAATTATCAGAAGACAGAGCTCCACAAAGCATTCTCGTTTTCCCCACATCGTTGATGAACCTCCTTAATCCTCTCTACAGACTTGCAAATACCACTGCAGCTCCAATCAAAGGAAGCAACACAGATGTTGCCGGTTTGAGCTTTCCACTCGCAATCTGTTCAAACAAGAATCCTTAAGACCAAATAGAGTGATTGATGAACAGAACCAAGGTCAGGTATATATATTCAAAGAAGCAATTCAAGAATCTTCCAGATGTTCATTCAGAGAAGCAAGTTAAGTCAATAAATGTGATTTCTCCAAGCATATGAGATAAGCAACTAATTTGAATCCTATCTCACGCGATTGGCAGAAAGGGCATGTAAGTCCAAGGCAGCCATGAGGAAGAAGTATGTTTCCTGATACATTGCCGTTGCACATGTGAACTATAAAGTCCAAGGTGGTGACCAGGAAGACGGCAAGCAGGTTGACATTTAAGTTCCTTAATCTGTATTAACGGATTGGTATTCTAACGTCCGTGATGTAGTATAATGTCAACATTTAATGCAAACTATCACTTCCATGTTAACAGAAGGGTGACACAAAAGAAAGAGGCATATGAACTCTAATATAAGAAATCCTTTTAATGTACACAATCACGAAGGACATTTCAAAAAGGTCAAATCTGATGATTCCATCGTTTATGATTGAGTTGCAGAAACTTCAGGATAGGTATGCTACATCTGAAACAAATTCTTTCTGGTTAAAGAATCTCTTTCTAGTTGCTCTAGAACAATTAGGAGATTATCTAGAAGTTTAAGGGTGATAACAAAATCTTTTTTTGAACATAGAACAATCATCAACTGACTCTCCCTTTCTTACTGATCTTAGAGATAATATCAGATAAAAGCAGATGCCACTGAAGTCGACAAATACCAATGCTCGATGCAGATTAAGAAATCATAACTTCCGTGAATCTTAAGGCTGACTGCATATGTGAAATAGGGAGTTGGAAGTTGTTACCCGGTGGAGTTCCACAACACATTTTGCGGTCATCTATATGTTCCACATCCAATCCAATGAACCATGATCCCAATGTAACATCCTCGTTAGCATACTTATGTAGAATATGCCTAGGAAATATATTTCTAGATCAGCAAATGATATTTGATTAACAAACAATCCCATTCCATAAGAAAACAAATTCTTACCGGTTTATAGATATATAAGTGGCCAAGTCTTTTGAGATGGCATATAGCTGGCCTGTTGCATGTCGGAAATACCTGTTCCCGTCCTCACCAAATTTCCAATGCTCGGGTTCATGATATCTCACTCCCCTACAAGTAAAGGGGAAAAAAATGGAATAAATATAGGACATTCCTTAAGCACAAGTTCTGGTAATTCTCTGCTTACTTCTGCGCAAGGACAGGACCAGATTTCATGCAACCAATATATACCCTTTGTTTTGAACGATGTGTAGCTAGAGTTGCTGCAAGTGTTCCTGAATTTTTGAATACATGCAGGTTAATAGTGCGAGCAAAGATAGTTCAGTTGTCACAATAGGAAAATGGTATTTAGAATCCAAAAGGCTGCATTTACCTATATTTACATGTACATCGTCATCAACTTTGACATAGAAATCTGCATCCCAAAGTGCAATAGCAGTAATAAAATAGCTCTTTGTCTTGGCCGATAATTCAAGGTATCCCTCAACATGTTCCTAATGAAGTTCAATTGAAAGTCAACTTTTGAGGAACAACAAACTGTCTCCCCTTTTCACTGACATTACCGACAACAACAACATACCCAGTGTGATCCCACAAAAGAGGTCTGGGGAGGATAGAGTGTACGCACATCTTACCCTACCTCGTAGAGATAGAGAAGTTGTTTCTGATAGACCCTCAGCTTTAAAAAAACACATTCCAGAACAGTTTGAAAAAGGGAAAATGTAAATGATAGCAGTAACAACGACGAAATAATGTGAAACAGAAAACAGTACACAACATACAAAAGAAAGAACAGTAACAACAACGAAATAAGGCGATAACTGAAGCACAAACAAACACAGGTAATCAAGCAATTGACATTACCAGCCTCAAGAAATCTCCATGCTGTTTCTCTTCTGCTTCAATTGCTCTATCAAGAATGCCACCTGATGTTGCACTGGTGAAATAATAATTAAATGAGTAATAATTTAAATGACCAAGCACCTGACAATAGATAGGAGAAACATACAGATAATTTATCTAACATATTTGATAATTATGGATTCTGAACTCTTCCAGAAATTAAGAACATCGTTTAATCATCAACGCATTCATTTTCTTTCTTTCTCTCTCTCTTTCTTTTTCTTTTTTCGGAGAAAGGTAATAGTAAATCATCAACACGTTCTTGAAGAAACTTCTGTGGTAAATTCAAAGAAATATGTTCATGGTGTAGCCTCTCCCTGACATTGAGACAAACAAAAGAATGGAAAATGAGGATTATTGCCCAATACCGGCAAATCATTACCATCTACAACATGAAGTTTGGAACAATCACCTGAAGGACATCAGGCCTATAGTCCAGTGATCACATACCTGTGTCCGATTACAAACCGCATCACAATACCCTTTTCCTCCTCAAGCTTCTTGAGCTTATCACCTGCTTTACCACAAGTAAATAACGAAAATTTCAGTAGGCACCATGTTATAATAGATGCACACAAATAAGTCAGAACACACCGTTAATGAAGTTTCAAGAACCTTGAGGCATCCAGGTAGCACGAACTGAGTCTCTTCTCTTTCGGCTACTAAAGGCAGTGTTTATCCCTATGACCATGAGATATTTTCTCTTTTCAGAGATCTTTAGATCTTCGGCTATTGGAGACCCACTCGTTATAGAATCCTGCAACGCCCTTGCTGCAGCTAATTCCATCTCCAGATTCGAGATTGTTGTATCCAGGGTTCTGCATTTTGTTAAAGAAGAAAGTGATTAACAGCTCTTACTTTTTAAATACTTATGTCAAAGAATGATTCTCACAAAATCTATGAATAACAAGCATAAGTAACATACTGTACAGCATGATGCGTCCTTGAAGTATCCGCAGGAATATACTTGGATTCACTTTTTACAACCTTCTGCTAAAAATAACAAGACCAAAGCCATTAATGCCGGACGAACTTGAATACCAGAGTACCTAAGATTACATTGCTGTCTGCTTTTCTTGCATTTAATGCTTTAAATGTTGTAGGATCACTGTCTTTGCAGACTAACCCTACCTTTTGATCATCAATATGTGTTGTCCTCGATATGCCTTTAGCTTCAGGTACTGCCACACTCTACAGCCATAATAACACAGTTAGCAGTGAAGACAGACATGTTCATGGCATATTGAATAAATTGGAGAAAGTTGCAAAGGGGGAAGCTGGTAGAAAGAACCGTTCTAAAGAAAATTCCATGAATAGATAGAGTCAATGGTACAACAGACAATGCTGCCTATACCAGAATTAACTTTCGAGGTTTATGTGAATATATTTGTTAAATGGTTTCCCCTTGCAGTCTTGTTTGCTAAAATGAATGCGGATGGGTGGCGGCTTTCTTTGAAAATTTGGATTGTATAAGTTTAACACCACATTGTTGAAATGAAGGAATAACAAGTCTCTCGTACAAACTTCTAACCCTTCAATGTCCTCAAATCTTTTCAGATAACCAAAAATCTAGGCTAACGAGTAATGACAGTGACAGCTACGGTGCATTTAAACACCGATATCAATGAACTTTCTTTAACTTGAAAAGCATTCACCTCCAACTAATCAAACCACAGAGAAATTTGCATTAACTTAACTCTAATGTGAGAATACATATATTAGAGATTTCAGGTTCTATTCAGTCTCAATACCACACAATCGGCTTCATTGAGCGGTGCCTAAATTTACGATGGATGTATTAAAGAACGGCATAATACAAGAACCAACATTCAAACTTGATCACAGTTGGCAAGTAAACACTCAAACTCTGAGTGTGCACATCTATATACCTCGATTCGTCTCTACTATGTTAGTTGAACATCTCGACTTACAAAATGATCATCTAGATACCTACAAAATCTATACGTCACGTTAACGTTCGGATGTGCACAAGACACAATGGGGAAATGTTTAGTCATCAATTGAGACCAAGTTGACTTGTCTAGATGTAGAGTGTTTACTTGCCAGCTAAGACCAAATTTGAATTTATTTTTTTTATGTATTATGCCTTAAAGAACACATTCTCTTTTTGGACTTTCTTGATCAATGAATTCCTCTTTGCACTTAAAACTTACCAATAGCCAAAATGGAAATGGAACCTAAGGCAAAAGCACCTGCTTTCATCAAATACTCAATCCATGATTTCCTAAATTTTATGGACAAATTCTACAGATCATTAATAACCACACAGGAAGATTCAAAATGGGAAGACAAATACTTCAATAATAAAATAAAAATAAAAACCTTCATAATCCAATCAAAAACAGAAATTTTCTGAAACACAAATATGACATGCATAAAGTTGAAAGAAACACTACAACAAATAAAGAATTTTCTATATTATATTTAGGGACAATAACAAATATAAGTATTTATAACCAGCTAAAGGCTTTAGCGAAATTCTGGATTCAATGATATTAACTAAATTGACACTAAATATTTTTAGAAAAATATATTGCCACTAAATTAGTGAAAGATGAAAAGAAAGAACCTGTGAGTGAAGAGCATTCCAGCACAGAAGCAGCCAATATAGAGTAAAATGGTCAAATTTGGAGAAGCAACACCTCTTTTGCTTTTCCAATTCATTGTATTATTCTTCATTCATTTAAACTCACAAGTCAACCCAGCCCAACAGTACCACTATTTCAAGAATTTTCTTTCTCAAACAAAATAAGATGTCAGCAGAGACTATGTAAATCTCTGATTATGGAAGTTTGTTTTTTTTAAGGATTTTTCAAGTGTGTTGTCTCTTTGTGCTTTCTGTTATGTCAACTGAGAAAGAGCACTAAAGTGTAGTAGGTTGAAACTGAAGAAAGAAGGTCTGGCAGTTTGTGGAATTTTATGGAATGGAATACAAGACCCTCCACATATATAATATAGAATCACTATATACCCACTTCTTTTTCTCAATTCATTATATTTTATTAATAAATTAATTGGGTGAGTATTTTTTAATAAATAATTATTAATTTTAGTGATGTTTTTTTATTCATTAGCATTTATAGCAATATATAATAATATTATGATAAATTTTTTATATATTAAAAGTGAATTATGCATGCAATATAAATGTATTATAAGTGTTTTAAAATATATTATGTTTGTTTGGTAAGAAATTGACACAATGTATTATAAGTGTATTAAAGTGTGTGATAAATGTACTATCTGTAAATAAAACATGTATTATATGTGTTCTATAAATTATTTTCAGTAATATATATTAAAATTGTATTATAAATGTATTATACGTGTCAAGCGAAAAAGTAGATTTTTGATAATATGTATTACAATTGTATTATAAATATTTTCTTAATATAACATATCTATGTAAGTTTTCCATACATAAATATGTCTTTTTAACTTGGCTCAGTTGACATATATGTTCTTCAATTTTGAATATGAACAAGTAGATATTTAAATTTGTATAAAATTCAACAAATAGCTAGATATACTAAAATTCAACTTAAGATACACAATTGATGTGTAGAATGCCACCTAAGACAAATATTTTTATTTGTTTAATTTTATACAAATTTAAAGTGTCTAATTATGCATACTCAAAATACATAAATATCAATTAAAATCGAGTTAAAAAAATATGTTTATATATTATGTCTTTATTTAACTCCTCTATCCAGGAGCTTTCACATTTTTTTCACAACCTAAAATTGAAGGTAGAGGATGTGTAGGGAAGAGTTTTGCATCGATCCTTAAAGTGGTTTCTTTTATATTAGATTAAGCAATGTTAAATTCTTGAACTAGTTTTTGGATAATTATACTAAAGATTTATTTCTATCCATGATATCAAAGTAACGTTCATTTTAATTTTTATTTTTAATGTTGAATTCTAATATTATATTATCCACATATCAAATGTTTAATTTCGAGCATGAGAAAATTTGAAGAGTCTCACATCGATCTTTTAAGAGATGTATAATTTTTTTTATATGACTTAAATAATTACTTTTTAAATTAAATTTTGAGATTAAGTTAAACCCAAAATAATCACTTCAAAAATTGTGGACTTGTAGTGGTGAAGTAAGTATCTTTTAATTATGAATAAAAAATTTCAGATTTGAACCTATTGAATACAGAATTATCTTTGTTAAGGAGTATTTTATTCCTAATTTGAAATATTTTGATGTAAATTCAAATTTTATCGTGCTTAATATAGAGTACTGGATATTTGATAAGAAAAAAATCAAAAAAAAATTAGTGGGTACAAAATGTAAAAATTATTTTTGATGTTGAATGAACCCACAAGATTAAGATAAAAGAAAAGGTAATTCATAAAGTTTCATTCCTACATATATAAATATTAATATAAAGTCTTTTAATATGAATTATGACATGACTAAGATCTTTTATATTATTTTATAAGAGATATGATAGCAATATGATTGGCTTTCTTTTGTTGTGTGAAAGAGACATGTTAGGTAGGCAAATGTACCAAACCATGTCTTTACCATGTCTTTGTCTTGGCAAAGGAATTGTGTAGATGTTAGTTGTTTTAGGCTGGAAAAGGGAAAAGGGAATTAATCTTTTTCTTTTTTTCCGTTGTAATAATTTATAAATATTTTGAATGAAACAAAAATATTATAATCCCAAAATTAATCTCATTATTAAGTCTAAAAAATCAGAGAAACAAATATCAGACTTTAAATAAAACCAAATTGTTTTCTAACTCACATTCATAGTTGCAGGAGAGTAAGGTTAAATTATTTTTGTAGCCTTTTATATTATTAGATTGATTTGTTCTTCTTGGTTTTACTTTTTTGTTAATATAAAATAAAATTAATTATGGTCAAAACAATGTACTAATATCAATTTTTTTATTTGATATGGTTTATCGATTTGATACGATTTATCAGTTTTCTTTGTACACCCTTAATCACAAGAAGCTTTATCGCAACATCGAGAAATAGACTAACTAATCTTAAGTCAAAGGGTCGAGAAACTCAACACCACTATTCTTGAACAACTAAGAGCCGACCTTCTTTTCGCACTATTACGGATATGAAAATAATGGTCAAAATCGAATTCAATTGCCAACTGCCCCTATTGAAAATAGGATTGACTACCGATTTCGAAGGAACTGGAGTTACATTCGTTTTTCATTCAAGAGTTCTTATGTGTTTCCACTGTAATGACCTTGAAGGTCATTTTTGACATTTTTGATAAAATTACCATTTTATCGCTCCCGTTAGTTTCTCTGAGTCACTTTTGGTTGGATTTGAAAGTTGGATTTTGGAGATCTTGTGAAAATGTGAGGTTTTGCTAAAGAAATGAGTTTTAAAGACTTAAGTTATCAAATTCTAAGTTTTGAAGTCATTTGTAGTTTCAAGTCTCGGAATGAAATTCCATCGGTTCCATTAGTTTCGGAATGTGGAGATTGGTCTAGTAGAGTTGTCGAAATCAGATTTGGAGTTGAAACGTGGATTTTAGGTCCGAAGTTGGAAATTGAGTTAAAGTTTGATTCAAATTTGACTTTGATCAACATTTGGGGTTTGGGTGCTCAAATTGGATTTCTGATGGTTCCAATGGGTTCAGGAGGTGATTCTAACACTAGAAATGACTTCGTTATAATTTTTGGAGGTCCTGAGAGTATTTTGGGTATTTCAAGTGCCGAAACTAGTTTAGTTGCGACTTATCGGATTCTGAGTCAAGGAGACATCGAATTCAAATTCTAATGATTCCATTGAGTTCGGAACATCGATTTTAGTATGGTAGCATATAGATTTTGTTTGCTCGGGATTCCGAATGAATACCAAGGATCGATTCCGAGATTTGAAACTTAGTGAAATTGTTGTGTTATCTGATATCTGGTGCAGGAATATTTGTTCTTCGCGATTGCATAGTTCTAGTCGCGATCGCGAAGTGTTAGTAGAGCTAGTCATCACAATCGTGAGGCCTTCTTCGCGATCGCGACAGTCAATTAATGAGTTGACCGAAGCTACTCATCGCGATCGCGAGAAAAGGAGTCGCGATCACAAAGAGCAATACTTGGCAAGACCTGAAATTTCGCAAAAGTTGGGATTTATCCTATTTTCACCATTTTGAACCCTAGAAGCTCGGCTTAGGTGATTTTGAAGGGGCTATTCAAATATCTTGGTGTGGGTAGGTGTTTTTGACTTCAATCTTTCATTACCCAGTGATTAATGCAATTTTCACTTTCAATTCATGATTTTAAGGCTTTAAAAATTGGGGGTTTCACCAAGAACATTTGATTCTTTAAATGGGTGTTTTAGGGGTGGTTTCAACTCCAAATTCAAATTGGTTTTCAGGATGAGTTTCTAAATACTTCAATGATCATTTTTATGTAAAAAAATTTAGATTTTCTGTTCGTTTTAAATCGGATATTTCGGATTGTTCGGGTCAAATTTGGTTCGACTTTTAAAATGTTGATTTGGGTATCGTTAGACTCGTGTTCTCATTAGGATTGCATATTTGAATAGATTATCTTGATTTGAAACGTCAACATAAGGATAAAACTCAGATTCTGGAGTAGTTCGAGATTGAAATCGAGGCAAGTGGATTTCTAAACCTTTGCTCAAGCTTGTAGGATCATGTATTCATGTTATACGTGTTTTGAAATAATGGGAAGTGATTTTGGGGATTATTTGATGTTCAATCGGATTTGATAATGAACAAGGGGGTAATAGATGGCAAATCAGATGATTTAGCATGTTGTGATCGATATGAGTTGATACTTTGCTTATTGTGAATACTTGAATATGTTGTTGTGATATGAGTTATGACTTGTTGATATTATCATTCCATCATTGTATTTTACATGGACATTTCCTATTTGAATTGGTTCCGATACTTTGAGATGGAATTTGATTCGATGATTATGTCAAAGGAAAATAGTTCCGGCGAGAGATGATTTATGCAGAAGGGAAATAGTTCCAGCAATGCCGAAGGGAAATGGTTCTGGAGAGAGATGATTTATACCGAAGAAAAATGGTTCCACAGATATATGGTCTATGTGTGGCCCTGTCATGACCCAAGCCTAGGGCCTAGATGCGACACGATGAATGAGATACCCGTAGGTATCTCACCCAAGCCTCTTAGCATTCACATGGCTTTTCATAGGTAATGACATTTAAGAATAAGCAGAAGAAAAAGGGGATAATAGGACTAAGCACATGGCTTTTCATAGGTAATGGCATTCAAGAATAAGCGAAAGAAAAAAGGGATAACGGGACTAACAGGAAACAACATAGCACAAGAGTAGTTAACAACATCAACATCATCTATTTGTCCAACAATACCTCTACTTCTTTAGACTTGGCGGGGGCTAAGACATATCCCTAGCTCACCCTCAAGATAAATGTCAAAAAAGTACCAAAAAGGTAACCAAAGATTATACATGACATAAGCTAGAAAAGATAGAAATGTTGTTCCCGAAATATGGGAACTCACCAACAATAGTAGTCTTCAACGAATCCAACTAGCCACGTGAAAGTGAATGCGGAGCAATGTTGGTCCCTACATAGTGATATCATGTAGGCAATACAGTATGCATTAGTACTTTGAATGTACTAAGTATGTAAGCATGCAATATAATGAAAAGCGTTAAGACATATGTAAGTAAAGTACGTAAGTGAGTGCATGCATGAATAATCAAATAATGAGCATTTGAAACCTTCATTTGAGGAAAGATGACCATAATCGGCATTTAAGACCATGCGAACTATTACATGAAATCCAACATAAACCCCCTACGTTGGCACGGGGAGACTACTTGCCGGGTAGAATTCTGTCAACTTTATTTATTTTTTTAACATTTATGGCTATTTCTGGATCTAATAGCCTAAGCCTACAAGGGCCCCTATGTTGGTGCATAGTTAATGAGACAAGGGGTTGCTACTAGGATTCCCTTACCAAATTTTACCTCAATGCCCCATTTGGTGCTAAGTCAATCCCACGAAATAGTTCATATAATAAGAACATAATCATTTACATAGTTTTAAATCATCAAAATATCATCTGATAGAATAGCTCATAAAAACTTTCATTTGATTCACACAAGTGAGAATTGACCTTTCACATGTGGAATACATTATTTCATAATCATTTCGTCATTATTTTATTTTTTGAGACTCCCTTTAATCATAGACATTTGCTTTCATAAACATTCATTTTGGAGTCAAAGCTTTCAATTCAAACTTCATTGAGAACATAGTAAAACTAGGTGGGTTCTATTCATTCAACCTTTAAATCATTTAAAACAATGCTAGCATGCTTGACAGTAATGAAATGCATCAATTAAGATGTCTTTGAAACAACCCACCAAACACCTTGAAACCTTTTCATGCCTTCATATAAGAACCTTTAATAAAATCATCAATTTCATGCAATTAAGATTCAATATTGACTACGATAGATAAATAAACTTCAAATAAACAATAATTCATGTATTTGGAATCATGATCTAGAAACCCTTAAGATTTCACCATTTGGAATTGAACTATTAAATTGAGAAAAACATTTGGGCTCCATAGGTGGAAGAACCTATGAATGAGACCCACATACCTTGAAGAATAAATCTCTAATGCAGCTTTGAAAATGGAGAGTTGAAGAAATCTTGAAATGGAACCCTAGCTACTTAAAACCCTTGGGAGAACCTTGAGAGTAAGGGACTTTGTGAATTTGAGTTTAAGTATAAGAAATGAGGGGTTTGGGACAGTTTAGGTCCTTTATATAGGTCAATTCATTTTCCCAAAAAACCACACCTTGATCATAAAATACAGCAAAAGAAGAAAATGCCCCTTTTAAAACTGGATGGACAGGCTTCATGAAGGACCCATCATGGTCCGTGATCATCACCACGGCTTATGGTACTATCCCGTGGTAGATGACTTAGGAAAAGTTTTTGGGAGTTTATAGGGAGAGCCTACAGAAGTGACTACCACGGATCACACCACGGTCTGTGAAGAGCTCAATGGCTCATGGTGATCGTCTGTGGTCCTTGCCTTAGAATATTTTCTAAGGCCTTAGGGGAGGAGTCACCACAGAGGGCACTATGGTTCATAGTGCTCAGTACGATCCGTGGTCCCTTTTCGTTGTCCTTTCCTTATAGGTCTGAGTCTCTGAATCACCACAACAATTGCTCATCATAAGGTGTGGTAAGGACCACGGCCCGTGGTGGCCTTTTGTGGTCATCACTGGTGTCATTTTTCTACAATCCTCTTAGATTTCATCTTTTGTTCTTTGTATTAGGACTTTTCAACTTCTGGGGTATTAAAATATATCTCCCTTGGAAACATTCGTATTTGGATGAGAATTATTAGCATAGAAAAGAACACGGCATGAGGACTAGCAACCCAACATGAATACAATGACACTTGAAATGCATAGAACATGAGATCTTTAAACTTTGCATAAAACATGACTTTAAAATTCAACTTCATAAACATGCATGCATATGAAGACTTAGAAAAATCTGAAACGTAGGAGTCTTACACATTTGAGCATGAATAACTTAGTACCTTAGGCTTGAGTAGAATGAAAGAGATGAGGGTGATGCTTCATCATATCCGCTCCCGCTTCCCATTTAATGCTTTCAACTTGTTGATTTCTCTAAAGGACTTTGATGAATGCAACTTCTTTGTTCCTTAATCTCTTAACTTGCTGGTCTAAAATTTCAACCGAGACCTCTTCATAGTTCAAGGTTTTTTCAACATTCACCACTTCTAATGGGATAATGGAACTAAGATCACCCACATATTTTCTCAACATAGACCCATGAACACCGGATGAACCATGGCCATTTTCAAAGCCAACTTCAACTCATAAGCAACGTTGCCAATACGTCTCAAGATTCTATAAGGCCCTACATACCTAGGGCTCAATTTTCTCTTCTTACTAAATCGAACTATACCCTTCATGGGTGAAACCTTCAAGTATACCCTGTCGTCCATACTAAACTCACGATCCCTTCTTCTAATATCGAAATAAGACTTTTGATGACTTTGAGCCATATTCAACCTTTCCCTAATGACCCTCACTTTTTCTAAAGCATTAAGTACCAAATCGGGACCCAACAAGGTCATCTCACCCACTTTGAATCAACCAATCAGAAACCTACATCGTCTCTTATACAAAGCCTCAAACGCTGCCATATCAATACTTGAGTGGTAGCTATTTGTTACAACCCGTATTTTTTGCATTTGGACATGTTAGGAATAATGGTAACAAGTCAAGGGCAAGGTTATGTTTGATCTTGTTGGATACAAGATTCTTATGACTAAATTTTGGATGTGGAAATACTAGAAAAGGTTAAAGGAAAAATTGGTAATTTTGGAAATTAGTTTTGTGAACTACTAAATAAGACTTATAGTTTTTGGGCTAAAAAAAAAGATAATAATAATAAGAGGAGTTGAGGCCCAAAGCAAAGGATGGCCCAAACCCATGGAAACTTAATTCTAGGTAATAAATTAATTAAGAGGGTCCATCATCTATATATCTTCTATCTACTAGAAACTTCAAGAGAAGACTTAAAGTCATCAAAAGAGAGAAAGAGAGCTAAGTCATCTTCCAAGAGAAGAAGAGACCGAAGCTAGGAAAAAAAAAGAGAAAACAAATTCCTAGTTCTTCAACTTTGATCCAAAAATCTTGTCTTCTTGAATTCTTGTCAAGTTTGAGGCCCTCTTCAACGTGGCATAATTAATTAAGAGAGAAAACTATATTTGTGGCAAGTCAAAAATTGAAGAAAAGGTAAGAATTCTATCTTTTTATGTTATGGAAGAAGTCTATGTGTTATAGCTAGTGGAATTAAGTGGAAATCATGTAATTATGATGTATGTGAGTGTGTGACCATGTGGGTGTGCAAGTGGGTGTGTGTGGCCATGTGGTGTGATGGTTGGGAGAAGAGGAATTGAACTTTATTTAGCTTGTTAGTTGTGTCGTTATGGCGGTTATAGTGTAATTAAAAGTTGAACGATTCGAGACGGCCTTGAAATTGGTTACAAGTTGTTATAGGAAATTATGTGATTTTAGTATAGTTTTATGAAATCATGGAAGTGGAATTTTAATATGGGAATTATTGTTATTCTTAATGAATTTGGAAGAAGACAATCCGATTCGGTAGTTTCGTCGCGTTTGTAGAAGTTTTGGGTGGATTATGATTTGGTAGAAATTTTTGGTATATTATATGGAATAATGTTAATTTCTTTTGAATTATATTTAAGTGGTCTTGAATTAGTGAATGGACATGAAAATGTTGATATTAGTGGCAAGGTGTGAAGTTGGAGTAAAAATTATCGCTTCATGTAACAAAAAGAAAGAAGAGAAAGAAGAAAGAAGAAGAAGAAGAAGAAGAAGAAGAAGAAGAAAGACTATTAATGTATTTTTGTAGTGATTGTTGATGTTGTCGGTATTGTTGTGGTTGTTGTTGTTGATATTTCGGCCTAGTTAGATTCTCGGGGATGTTGAATTTATAAAGGAGGTGCTGCCCAAATTTTTGTAGACTAGTAAGGACTAGAAATTGAACTCTTAAAGGCTTATAACTTACAATTGGCAATTGTGACTATTTGTAAAGTTGGAGAAATCGGGAGTTGAGTTGGAGTGAGCGTAAGAAGCGGATAAGGTATGTAAAGCTCTTCCTTTTCTTCTTTTGGCATATT
The DNA here is from genome assembly GCF_947179165.1 of Solanum dulcamara. Lineage (NCBI taxonomy): Eukaryota > Viridiplantae > Streptophyta > Magnoliopsida > Solanales > Solanaceae > Solanum > Solanum dulcamara. The sequence continues at coordinate 11,252,612 of NC_077246.1, read as the reverse complement.
CTAAGTGTAGTAGGTTGTAATTTGAGTCTCGAGAAAAATTTTGCTCATAGGAATCCGAGCTTGAATTTCCTATAAATCCATTCAGTGAAATTGAATTTAAAAACTCTTATATGTTGGGAAAAAAAAGCATGCAAATATCCATAGCCTCTACTTATGAGATCGGATCATCCTACAATCTTGATAGATGACTCCGTAAAGCCAAATATTTGAAATTCCCATACGCCACCTCGGCTTGGCCGGAGGTGGGCCCATTACCTCCAAAACTCGTCTAGTTTGTCCTACTTAGTTTATTCTGGTATAATATAAGGGGATAATTTTTGCCTGTGATCTTCCCTATTAAAGAATAATGTCATAATCGTCCCCTTATGTTCTAATACCCATTTTGGGACTATAAATATAATTTCAGAAATGCTTGATATATATATATATATGTTGCATTAGTTTCTCACTACTCCGCTCGTGCATACTACTGTGACTTCGTTTGCCAGAACCCGGGCCGGCTTTGCAATCGTGCATCCTATAACATATTCGGCAGTATGATATGTTACAGGTCCCGAGACCTCGCCATAGGGCCGTGTACTATTTACGGTGTTATGATGTGATATGGCATATGATATGTTCTGATGATATGACATGTTGTGCTGATATGATGTGTTCGGAGTTTGTACGGAGATTTGAAACCTTTCGGAGTATGATGTGTTGTGGTACCAGCGTCAGAGTGGTTACCACGTTTCCGAGCCTTATGCATGATTTTTATTTACATTATGTACATATATTTTCAGTACAGATTTTGATGTCCTGGTTTGGTATGTGCTCTTGGTACCTTTCCTTTCAGTTACGATCTATACTCTTTATGTTTGTGCTTTACATACTCAGTACAAAGTTCGTACTGACCCCCTTTCTTCGGGGGGCTGCGTTTATGCCCGCAGGTACAGACGTTCAGGATCCCTCAACATAGGCTACACACTTTCTGCTACTACAGAGTGCTCCTTTGACTGGGAGCCTGCATTTCGGTATATGGCTTTCCTGTGTACATGCTTCTGTATATTTGACCGTTTGGGTACGGCGGGGCCTTGTCCCGTCATATACTTCCGTTATATTCTGTAGAGACCTGTAGACATAGGTGTGGGTCATGGGTCGTGTATGTTCGTTCGTGTATGATTTGTGTCTTAATACGGTCCCTTTTGTTATAACGGCCAAAATGGTCCATATGTTTGTATATATGTACGTATCCAGTGACGCGCCCTTCGTCGCCCCTTTTTGGTTTGATATGTTATTTTCTGCACGCGCGGCTACTGAAATTAAGGATAGCCTGCTATTCTGATTGAGACAAAAATTAAATTGGAATTATTTTGTAATATGATGATTTGGTATGTAAGCTCGTTTGGGTATCCTAATAGGCACTAGTCGCGGCCCACGGGGTTGGGTCGTGACACTATTATTAAAGGCAAACTCAAGAAGCGGTAGATGGTCATCCCAACTTTCCTTGAACTCCAACACACAAGCCCTTAACATATCCTATAGTGTTTGAATTGTCCCATCGGTTTGAGGATTGAATGCAGTTCTTAGCTTTACCTTGGTGCCAAGACCTCTTTGAAACGATCTTCAAAAGTGAGAAGTGAAATGGGTACTACAATCCAAAATAATGGACACCGGTACACCATGCAACCTTACAAATTCCCGAATATATAACTTAGCATAATTCTCGACACTATAAGATGTCTTGATCAGTAGAATAGGAGCCGACTTAGTCATCATATAGACAATCACTCAAATCGAATCATGACATTTCTGAGTATAAGGCAAACCCACTAAAAAATCCATGATCACATCTTCCCACTTCCAAGTGGGAATTTCGATGTCTTGTGCTAGGCCACCCGACCTTTGATGTTCGACTTTAACTTATTGGCAATTTGGGCATTAAGCCATGAAACTTGCTATGTTTTTTTCATGCCACCCCATCAATAGAGCTCTTTAAGTCTCGGTACATTTTCGTTGAACCAGGATGAATAGAGTATGAAGAATTATAAGTCTCCTTCAAAATTAAACCTTAGGATATCCATATCCGGAACACATAACCGATCTTGCTAGTGAAGTACCCCATCTCCCCCTTGGGAAAAAACCTCTACTTTTGTTTTTTTACCAACCTCTATAACTCTACAAATGCTGGGTCAAGGTCTTCTTTTGACTTAACATCCACCACCAAAGATGATTCGAACCCATTATGAACAAGCATACCACCGTCATCGGAATCACTCAACTTCACCCTTAATCTTGACAATCGGTGAACCTCTTTTACCAACTCTCTCTTTTCTTCATCAACATGGGCCACACTCTCCATAAACAATCTACTAAGTGTATCGGCAACCATATTGGCTTTACCCGAATGATAATGCACACTCGAAGTTCTAGCCACCTCATTTGCCTTAGATTGAGGCCTTTTGGGTGAACACATACTGGAGACTCTTGTGATCGGTGAACAAATCCACATGTACTCCATAGAGATAATGCTGCCAAATCTTTAAAGCAAATACAATGAGCGCTAACTCAAGATCAAGGATAGGGTAGTTACTTCGTGCACCTTCAATTGCCTAGAAGCATAGGCCATAAATTTTCCATTTTGCATCAAGACACAACCCAAACCAATCTTTGAAGCATCAAAATACACCACAAAACTTCTAATCTTTCCGATAAAGTCAAGATAGGGGCAGAGGTAAGTCAATCTTTTAAAGTTTGGAAACTCTTCTCATATTTATCCGTCCATATGAAATTTTCCTTCTTTTGAGTCAATTTCTTCATAGGAGATGAGATAGAAAAGAATTCTTAGACGAACCTTGTATAATACATGGCTAGACCCAAAAATCTCCTAATATCCGAAGGAGACAATAGTCTAGGCCAATTTCTCACCGCTTTTGTTTTCTTTGGGTCAACCTTGATCCCATCACCATAGACTATGTGACCAAGAAACGCCACCTCTTTCAACCAAAATTCACACTTACTAAGTTTTGCAAACAATTGTCTATCCCTTAAGGTTTGAAGCACAACCCTCAAATGATTCTTATGTTCTTCCTCACCCAGAGAGTAAATCAAAATATCGCCAATGAAAACCACCACAAAAGTATTAAGGTAGGTTTGAAACCTTATTCATTAAGTCCATGAACTCCCCTGGTGCATTCGTCAACACAAATGACATCACTACAAACTCAAAGTAACTATACCTTGTTCGGAATGCCTATTGGAAATGTCACACTCCCTCACTCTTAGTTGGTGATAGTTGGACCAAAAATCGATCTTGGAGAAATGAATTGCCTTTTGCAATTGGTCAAACAAATCATCTATCCTAGGGATTGGATAATTGTTCTTAATGGTCACCATGTTCAATTGGCAGTAATTAATGCACATCCGAAGCGACCCATCCTTCTTCCTTACAAATAACACATGAACACCCCATGGTAAAATACTTGGCCTAATGAATCCTTTCTCCAATAAGTCCTTTAATTGTTCCTTCAACTCCTTTAGTTCCTTCGGGGCCATTCGATAGGGAGGAATAGAAATAGATTAGATATCGAGAAAAAGATCGATATTAAAATCAACTTTCCTTTCGACAGGGATACCAGGAAGGTCATCAAGAAAGATATTAGGAAACTCATTAACTATGAGAACCAACTCAAGAGAAGGACTTTCGGAGTTGACATCTCTAACCCTTACAATATGGTAGATACAACCCTTAGAAATCAACTTCAGGCCTTAAGACAAGAAATGGACCTACCTTTCACTACCAAATCATGACCCTTCCATTCAACAATAGACTCATTTGGAAATTGAAACTTAACTCGATGAGAAGCATAAGACGCTGTTGTGGCTACAATTGCACACGCAAGTGTACGTAGTCTCTCAAGTAGTAAAGCGGCTCTTTCAAGCCAGATATCGAACCCACAGGGACCTTGATAAGGCAAACAGTTTCTTTCAAATGCCTACACTAATTATAGTTATGCAATGAGGTTAAGATTGTTTGTTACTGATTTTTGGAAGTATAAACACTTTCTCGAAGTGAAGACAATGCAATAGTTATATATATTAATCAGGCTTTAAGAGATTCCAGGGCTATAGCATAACGTGAAATCAAGTTTAATATTATTCAATCTTAGTTTCCGATGGGTTATTTAATTACTGATAAAAAGGGTTAATAATCTAATTATGGTTTTCCGACCTATAATTGCCTATCTTCATTGCCAACCTAACTACATCATTGAGCGGTGAAAGGTATGAAACAATAAAAACGCATTTAACTATCATCCTTTATCATAACCAAATGTGGTAAATAGGTATGTGTCACAAGCATCCTATCTACTAATCACGCTAACATATGTTAGTGTGAACACATTCCTTCCCTTCTTTGTTGTATCTACCTGTCCTCTTCCGAATTCAAGATAAACAACATATATATCTTAATGCTGGCCAAACATCATAATCATAACCACAAGAATGGAAGAGTAATTAGAATCAACAACCCATCTTCCACCAAGCTTAAATGCTATTAAATCATGTTTCGTAGCTATAGCCCCAGAATTCGGGTGTTTAGCTACTCATATGTAAATAACAACAACAAGGAATCAATTCCAAATACATTAAAATACAATAAAGGAAGAAAAGAACCTAAGATGTTTTTGTGCTTCTCTTCTTTCGTATTTCTTCTCTTCTTTTTTTTCGCCTCCAAAACGTCTACTGGTTTGCCCTAGCACACCCTACTATTTAAAGTGCTCTCCCCTTTTAATTATTGAAGGGCAGAATAATAAATAATTGGAAAGTTGATGGCGCTGCAGTGGGGCATCGCGCCACTATCGCGCCCAGAGAATTTCTGAAGAATTTCGCTTGGCGCTGCAGTGGGGCATCGCGCCACTATCGCGCCTAAAACATGCCTCAGTAGTTTACATCCTGGCGCGTCGCGCCACTAGAGTTTGTACAGGTTTTGATGCTGCAGTGGCGCATCGCGCCACTATAGCGCCAGGACCATTTTCCTGCCTTTTGCTTTGCAAAATTCCTGCACATGTTGGAACTCATACCTTATTGCACACTTGCTTGATATTCCATCCAAAACACGTCATTTGGCTTCAATAACTTCTCAGAATGCCACACAATAATGGCCAAACATAGTGCATGGGCTTATAAATGCGCCCAAGATCACCACCCCCCACTTAGACTTTTGTTCGTCCTCGAACAAACACCTGAATTGAGCGTAGACGTTGATCCTAGCATGAAAATAAGGCAATTTGTCTCAGATATACCTTGAGCACCTGGCTACACATGTTCAATCATCTTAATTAGTTCAACACCTCTTAAACTCAAGAATTGACTCTATAATACAGCAAACTCACATGCATCATTTAATTGGACATTCTATAGATTATCAAATCCTTACAATTTAACATGTGCATCTCACTACATTGAAATACCCCCAAGCACTAGAGTAGCGTTATGTGTATATTGCAAAAAACAAAATCACTCTCTCACTCAAACGATTTCATGTGCGACACAAGGATTTCCATAGGCTTGCCTTTCGTGTTTTGCTCTACCAATATAAGAATGCAATAGTTTTAGGATTGCATAGGTCTTCATAGGTTGTGATTTAAACTGGTGGGACGGTAAGAATCATTGTTTGGTACCTTTCTTAAACACTTCAATACATCACCAACCTTTCTCACCATTTTTTTTCAAGGATTGATTAACTGCAAAGTGAGGCTCGGAATAAGAGAGTATTGAAAGCTTGGGTTTAGTATAAAGCAAGGGAAAATAACCAAGGCTATCTAAGAAATGCCTAGTTTCTTTCCTAAACTAAATAATCTTTATTTTGTTTCGCATGCACCCCGGGCAAGTTCTAGCTCTCGATATGTCTGCACTGAATACATACAATCCTCACTCCCACATAGCACATATACAATTTAAGGATGATAACTATTGAATGCCAACTACATAATCATATGAATTAAAATTAAGCATGCATCACCTGAGTCAAATACAAGAATTTAAGTGTCTTAAACTAGTCATTTTATTTCATAACATGCCTTCCCTCACATGCATAGCCTAGTCAGACTTTTTCCATCCAAACAGATTGAAACACATTTTTTTTTGTACGGTTCAAAAGGGACTATCCTTGGCTAAAGAACCGAAAACAACTACCAAGAAACCCAAAATGAAAAATGCACTAAAATGCACTAAAGTAAAGTTTCTACAAAGGTACAATAATCAATTCCCACACTCTCACCCCACACTTAAACAAAGCACCGTCCCCAGTGCTCTATAACAATGCATAGTATTAAGAGTGAAAGAAAGAACTCCCTGCATAGCTCAGTCATCATCTCCTCCAATTATGGTGGCTGTGTTATCTACCACTATAAGAGCAGTGGTAGCCGTATCCTCTGGTTCTTCATCTTCCTCGTCTTCTCCCACCTCTTCCATGGTGGGTTCATCATCATCCAGAGGCTCTTGAAAATCTGCCCCTACCCTGCACATATGCATAGCACTATTCGTCAAAGGATAGCGCTCTGCCAATTCTATCATCTTGTCGTCCGTTGCCGGACGACCACCAATACGCAATTGTAATTCTGCCATTCAAAACATGCGACCCATCCAACTTTCATCGCGAGCTTATCATTCTACAGCCGATAACATTTGTCCCTGTGCTGCATCATGACTCCTTGTTTTGGTCACGTCAACCACCTTACAAATCAAATGCGGCACCCTTGGTGCACTTAGATCGTGACTTTCTTCCTCAACTCCTTGAGCCCTCAACATTCGAGTTATTATGCTTCCATAACAGAAATGCCACCTCTTATTATTTCTGAATTTCAGCATATTGCGACGGATCACCGACCCTGCATTTACCTGCAACCCCTTCATCAACCGGTAAACTAGGACAACCCTTTCCCTAGTCACTTCTGACACATGCTTACATGGCAACAAGACACTGCACACGATTTTCAACCACACCTTGGCTTCACTATTCAAATGTGAATAATGCAGCGTACTGTGCCTACCGGTGTCTTTTTCCCTCTCCCATCGTGCAACGGAGTTAGTACCACAAAGAGTATGACGAATATCTCTGTATGGTGGTTGTTCTTTCATATCTATAAATTCATTAAAATCACAATGTGGTGTCCCCAAAAACTCATTCAAACTTCTAGTTGAAAAACGGATAACTTTACCCCGAACCTCTACCTTATTGGTACTTGACTGATCCGTGTTCCAATTTGCATAAAATTCACGGACAAGAGTTAAATTGCACTCACCTTGGTCTTCAAAAATGAATTGAAGACCCAGATTGTAGACCATCTCGTGAATTCGGGGAAACTCCGTCTGTAGCTTTCCTTCATTCACATATTCATCTCCCATGTATTTAGCTTCTTTCTGGGAGTCAAACCAATCTAGTCCATACTGCTCCACTGCTTGTCTACCAAATCGATGCGGTGGTATCCCTGAGCTTATTTGTCCGGTGGTTGAAGAAGTCCCAGTTTTTCGGGACCTCTTGTTGCCAATTCCTTGGGCCACTTGTTTTCTTTTGGATGCCATTAGAAAGGAGAAGGGTAATTTGGAAGAAAAAAAATCGGAATCTTGGTAATGTGGTTGTTTGGAAAAGTTCAAAGAGGAGAGAAAGAAGATTTAGCGATGTTTTGGTGAGGTAAATGTTCTGTGGTATAATATGTGTGTGAATGAGGGTGATTTATAGTAGAGATTAGAGTGGAAGTTGAAGGGGGAAAGTTTTGGGAGTTTTAGAAATTAGAGGGGAAGTTGAAAAGGGAAGGGTTTTGGGAGTTTTAGGGTCGGCTAATGGAGGAGAAAAAATGGAGATAATGGAGGCAATTGAGGGAATGGAGGGTTTTGGGGGTTTTGGTCTGTTTTAAACCTGATATTTAGTCTTTTTGGCCCGACCCTGCTAGTGGCGCATCGCGCAAGTGTAGCTTCACAATAAATTTTTGAAGAATTTCGCTTGGCGCTGCAGTGGCGCATCGCGCCACTATCGCGCCCAAAACATGCCTCAGTAGTTTGCCTCCTGGCGCGTCGCGCCACTAGAATCTGTGCAGGTTTTAGGGCTGCAGTGGCGCATCGCGCCAGTGTAGCGCCAAGAGCTGTTTTTTTGCCTATGCTTCTCCAAACTCCAGCTTGTTCTATACTGCTACCTGTTGTTCTGCACATGAAATTTTCACAATTATATAAATAACTGGGTGGGTTGCCTCCCACCTAGTGCCTTATTTTTGGTCGTGGCTCGACGAAATATATATATATATATATATATATACATATAATCGTAACATCAAACTCTATTTTTAAAGAAAAATAAAATTACAAACTATAAGTCCTAAGTTACGATACACATCACGGGTTGCCTCCCGTGCAACGCCTTATTTTCCGTCGTGGCACGACCCAGCTGTTGCCTCACTCATTTTCCAGTTTGATGGCTTCCTCTTCCCGATTAACATCTTCACCAAAGTAATTTTTTACTCTTTGTCCGTTTACCAAGAATGTAGACGTTTTCATTGTATTCCACAATTCCACAGCTCCATGTGACGTTGTACGCACTACCTCAAAAGGTCCACTCCATTTGGATCGCAATTTTCCAGGAAAGAGCTTTAGTCTAGAATTGAAGAGGAGTACCTTTTGCCCAGGTTCGAAAGTGCGAGGGATGATGTGCTTGTCATGCCATCGCTTTGTTTTCTCCTTGTAGAGCTTGGCATTTTCATAAGCATGGAGCTTAAACTCTTCCAACTCGTGCAATTGATTCAACCTCTTCCGTCCTGCTAGCTCTGGATTCAAATTAAGCTTCTTTATTGCCCAGTAAGCTTGATATTCTAACTCCACTAGTAGGTGACACGCTTTACCGAATACCATTTGGTATGGGGAGGTTCTAATGGGTGTTTTGTATGCTGTTCGGTATGCCCAAAGAGCTTCATCTAAATTTTCTGACCAATCTTTCCTTTGCGCATTCACAGTCTTTTGTAATATCTGTTTTACCTCTCTGTTGGATACCTCCACTTGCCCACTGGTTTGAGGATGATATGCTGTAGCAACTTTATGCCTCACTCCATACTTAGCCGATAGATTCTTTACTGTTTGATTTATGAAGTGTGACCCTCCATCACTGATAATTGCCCTGGGAGTGCCAAATCGAGTGAAGATGTGCTTTTTCAAAAACTTGCTCACCATTTTCGAATCATTTGTAGGAAGGGCCACGGCTTCGACCCATTTGGACACGTAATCCACTGCCACTAATATATATTGATTTCCACATGATGGAGGAAAAGGACCCATGAAGTCCATTCCCCATACATCGAAGATTTCAACCTCTAGAATGTTGTTCAAAGGCATTTCATGTCTTTGTGATATGGTGCCCGTTCTTTGACATTGGTCACAATTCTTCACATAACCTGCAGCGTCTTTAAACAACGTAGGACAAAAGAAACCCGATTGAAGTACCTTATGTGCAGTGCGCTCTCCTCCATGATGGCCGTCATATGGTGATGAGTGGCATGCAACCAATACTTGGTGTACCTCTGCTTTTGGCACACATCTCCTCACCATTCGATCAACACCTCGCTTGAATAAATAAGGCTCGTCCCATATATAGAGGCAAGCATCATGCATAAGCTTCTTCTTTTGTTGTAAGGTAGCATCAGGAGGGAACACTCTACTAACAAGGTAGTTCACAATATCTGCATACCATGGGAGATCTTGTACCTCTATTTCCAGCAGTTGCTCATCCGGAAATTCCTCCTTTATCGGCTCCTTCTCAGCCACATGGGCGAACCCTCTAATCTTGATAGATGGTCTGCTATTTGATTTTCGCATCCCCTCCTATCTTTGATTTCGATATCGAATTCTTGTAACAATAGAATCCATCTGATGAGCCTTGGCTTGGCATCCTTCTTGTTGAATAGGTACCTAAGAGCTGTATGGTCAGTAAAAACAATCACTTTTGTACCTACCAAGTAAGAGCGGAATTTATCAAACGCATAGACCAACGCCAACATTTCCTTCTCTGTGACCGTGTAATTTGCCTGAGCCGAGTCAAGCGTTTTGCTTGCATAATAAATGGAATGAAAAATTTTCTCCTTCCTTTGTCCCAGCACTGCACCCACTGTTGTATCGCTTGCATCACACATCAGCACAAAAGGTAACTCCTAGTTAGGAGCTAGTAGGATAGGGGCTTCAATCAGCTTTTTCTTCAAGAGTTCAAATGCCTGCAAACATTCATCATCAAAAACAAATTTTACCTCTTTTTCGAGCAACCCACACATTGGTTTGGCTATCTTTGAAAAATCTTTGATGAAACGTCGGTAGAATCCGGCATGACCTAAAAAACTTCGAACTCCTTTTACTGAGATTGGTGGCGGAAGTTTCTCAATCACTTCAATTTTTGCTTTGTCCACTTGCAACCCATCTTTTGACACTTTATGTCCCAACACAATACCCTCTTTTACCAAGAAATGACACTTCTCCCAGTTTAAGACAAGGTTTGTTTCTTCACACCTTGCAAGTACTTTCTCTAGATTTTTCAAGCAAAGATCAAAAGACTCTCCGAAAACTGAAAAGTCATCCATGAAAACCTCTACAAAATCTTCCACCATATCATGAAATATTGCAATCATACACCTCTGAAAAGTGGCAGGAGCATTGCAAAGGCCAAACGGCATACGCTTTTGGTCAATGAACGGTACAGGGTAGTGATTTGATTGTAACCTGAATATCCGTCTAAGAAACAGTAGTATTCTTGGCCTGCTAACCTACCAAGCATTTGGTCAATGAACGGTACAGGGTAGTGATCTTTTCTTGTTGCATCATTCAACTTTCTGTAGTCCATGCATATGCGCCACCCAATCACTGTTCTTGTAGGTATTAACTCATTTTTTTCATTGGTTATCACAATCATTCCCCCTTTCTTTGGTACACACTGAACTGGGCTTACCTACTTACTATCAGAAATTGGGTATATTATGCCTGCATCTAGCCATTTAATTATCTCTTTCTTCACAACCTCTTTCATGATGGGGTTCAACCGGCATTATGGTTGTGCACTAGCCTTATGACCATCTTCCATGAAAATTCTGTGCATGCATAAAGCAGGGCTGATGCCATGAAGATCAGCTATTTGCCACCCAATGGCCTTTTTGTGCCTCTTTAGTACCTCCAGTGTTGCTAGGACCTGTGCCTCAGACAAAGCAGATGAACGGATTATAGGTAAAGTGTCATTTATTCCAAGAAAAACATACCTGAGATGTGCTGGCAGTTTTTTTAACTCCAATTTAGGGGCTTCCTCGAGAGAAGACTTGGGTGAAGGACCCAATTCTCTGTTCAAGGGTTCTACATTTTTCTTCCACATGCTAATATTTGGCATATCAAGCACACTTGCTAGCTCTTTAGCTTCCATGTCCTCTGCAATATCTTGACCCATTACGACTTTCGCCAATGGGTCATTTGAGGTAGTACATTGAGCTGATATTTCCTCATCAATGATGGTTACAGCAGACAGCTCCTCATAAATTGCAGGCAATTTCAGTGCATGATATACATCGAACACTTCCACTTTATTATGTGCTCTCATAGTCAATCTACCTGCAGCCACATCAATTAGTGCCCCGCTTGTTGCTAAGAACGGGCGTCCTAAGATAAAAGGAACATCGGGGTCCGGCTCAAAATCTAAAATGACAAAATCAACAGGAAAGATGAGGGACCCTACTTGTACCAAAACATCTTCAATGATACCATCAGGTCTAGCTACAGAACGATCAGCTAACTGTAGCAAAATAGTTGTTGCTTTAAGTTCTCCCAGGCCTAATTTCTTAAGCATGGATCTAGGCATTAAGTTGATACTAGCACCCAGATCACAGAGACCTCTTGCATTACTATATTTACCGATGGTTACCTGCACTGTGAAACTACCTGGATCTTTTAGTTTAGCTGGAAGCTTACTTTTGTTCAAGATTCTTGAACTACACTCTTCAGTGAGTGCCACAGTTGCAAATTCAGCTAACTTGCTTTTATTGGCCACGATATCCTTGACGAATTTAGCATACTTTGGGATTCCCTGTAAAACATCAATCAAAGGCAAATTAATTTGCACCTGTTTCAACAAATCTATAAACTTTGCAAAACACTCCTCTTCTTTCTTCTTTTTAAATTTTTGAGGAAATGGAGGAGGAGGTTTTGTCTTTGGTTCCTCTATTTCTTTTGACCCGCTAGGTTCACCTTCTTGCCCGACTTGCTCTTTGCCTTTTTCCTCTGCCAATTTTGCTTTGGGAGCCAATTCAGTGAGTGGGCGACCACTGCGAGTACTCACTACATTCACCTATTTGGGATTGGGATCAGTGTTACCTGGTAAGCCCTCTTGTTGGCGAGAACTATGTGCACTTGCCAATTGCCCAAGTTATTTTTCTAAATTTTGGGTAGCCAGTTGATTTTGTCGGACATCGGAAGCTAGCTTGGCTTGGTCTGTCATAATTTGTTTCAAGATGTCCTCAACACTCATGCTTCCCAATTTTGTTGATGCTTGATCACTTTGACTTTGAGCATTGTATCCTTGACTAAGATTATTGTATTGGTGTCCACCTCCCTGTGGTCTGTATTGAGTTGGCCCGTGATGATGATTTTGTTGATTTCCACCCCATGAGAAGTTAGGATGGTTTCTCCAATTTGGGTTGTAAGTATTTCCATAGTTTTGGTTACCAACACCCTTAGGTGCATTACCTACAAAATTTATTGATTCTGGATTTGCTCCACAATGTTCGGCCACATGCTCACTACTTCCACATACTTCGCACCACATATGTTATTGTTGAACCATGCTTATTGAAGCCTGCTGCTGTCCTTTTGCTAGTGTGTTGAAATGTGTTGTCATCATATTTTGCATTGCTGCAATTTGTGCTGTCAATGCAGTTACTGCATCAACCTCTAACATGCCTGCTTGTTTTGGGGTGACAGATCGAGCATTTCCTCCATTCCACTCCGGATTTCCTTGGGATATGCGATTTAATAATGTGTATAACTCATCATATGTTTTCTCCAAGTCTTGCCCACCTGCAGCTGAATCAAGAAGAATTTTGGTGTTAGGTTCCAACCCTTCTATGAATGTATGGACCAAAACTTCGTTAGCCTGATAATGATGAGGAAAACTAATGAGTAATGATTTAAATCTATCCCACGATTGGTACAAATTTTCTCCTAACTTTTGCTTGAAGCTCAAAATTTCAGCCCTCAACTTAGCCGTCTTCCCCGAAGGGAAGAACCTTATAAGAAACTTGCGGGACAAATCATTCCACGACGTGATTGAATTTGGTGGTTCCGACTTCAACCACCTCTTGGCTTCTCCTATCAAAGAAAAAGGAAATAATGTTAGTCTCACATAATCAGGAGATACCCCAATTGGCGTGTAAGTGTCGCTGATCTCCAAAAAATTTTGGATGTGAACTTGAGGATCTTCATGAGGCAATCCCGTGAACTGTCCATTAGAGTGCAACAATTGCACCATGTTCTGTTTTAATTCAAATCTCCCTCCCGCTGGCAATTTTTGAATGCTGGAGGTGACATTTGCAGTGAGTGGGACTGCCATATCACGTACTATCCTGGCTGCCATGGCTGCATGGAGCTCTTCTGGCAAGACCTCTCCTTCTAAATCGTGATTTTCTTCCAGATTTAGTTTATGTATTAAGTTTTGCGAAGCCGCTGTTCGCCTTTTCCGCTGAAAGAATCGTTCAGGCTCGGATAACGGATCTACAAGATCTTTGTCTCTGTCCAGTGTAATGTTTAATTTACCTGCGAAAATTCACAGCTAAGACCAAGTTGTTAACGCTAGCACAATCAAAATAGAAAGTCAATTTGCCTAATTTCTAAGGTCCCCGGCAATGGCGCCAAAAACTTGTTGTGGCTACAATTGCACACACAAGTGTACGTAGTCTCTCAAGTAGTAAAGCGGTTCTTTCAAGCCAGATATCGAACCCACAGGGACCTTGATAAGGCAAACAATTTCTTTCAAATGCCTACACTAATTATAGTTATGCAATGAGGTTAAGATTGTTTGTTACTGATTTTTGGAAGTATAAACATTTTCTCGAAGTGAAGACAATGCAATAGTTATATATATTAATCAGGCTTTAAGAGATTCCAGGGCTATAGCATAACGTGGAATCAAGTTTAATATTATTCAATCTTAGTTTCCGATGGGTTATTTAATTACTGATAAAAAGGGTTAATAATCTAATTATGGTTTTCCGACCTATAATTGCATATCTTCATTGCCAACCTAACTACATCATTGAGTGGTGATAGGTATGAAACAATAAAAATGCATTTAACTATCATCCTTTATCATAACCAAATGTGGTAAATAGGTATGTGTCACAAGCATCCTATCTACTAATCACGCTAACATATGTTAGTGTGAACACATTCCTTCCCTTCTTTGTTCTATCTACCTGTCATCTTCCGAATTCAGGATAAACAACATATATATCTTAATGCTGGCCAAACATCAAAATCATAACCACAAGAATGGAAGAGTAATTAGAATCAACAACCCATCTTCCACCAAGCTTAAATGCTATTAAATCATGTTTCGTAGCTATAGCCCCGGAATTCGGGAGTTTAGCTACTCATATGTAAATAATAACAACAAGGAATCAATTCCAAATACATTAAAATACAATAAAGGAAGAAAAGAACCTAAGATGTTTTTGTGCTTCTCTTCTTCTTTCGTATTTCTTCTCTTCTTTTTTTCGCCTCCAAAACGTCTAATAGTTTGACCTAGCACACCCCACTATTTAAAGTGCTCTCCCCTTTCAATTATTGAAGGGCAGAATAATAAATAATTGGAAAGTTGATGGCGCTGCAGTGGGGCATCGCGCCACTATCGCGCCCAGAGAATTTCTGAAGAATTTCGCTTGACGCTGCAGTGGGGCATCGCGCCACTATCGCGCCCAAAACATGCCTCAGTAGTTTGCATCCTGGCGCGTCGCGCCACTAGAGTTTGTGCAGGTTTTGATGCTGTAGTGGCGCATCGCGCCACTATAGCGCTAGGACCATTTTCCTGCCTTTTGCTTTGCAAAATTCCTGCACATGTTGGAACTCATACCTTATTGCACACTTGCTTGATATTCCATCCAAAACACGTCATTTGGCTTCAATAACTTCTCAGAATGCCATACAATAATGGCCAAACATAGTGCATGGGCTTATAAATGCGCCCAAGATCAGACGCATATAACCAATCCATCCCAAGTATAACATCAAAATCTACCATGTCAAGATCTATGAGTTCACAAGGAACAACTTTGTGCAAGATAGACACGAAACAACCTTTATAGACCTTTCTAGCAACAATCGACTCACCAATGGGGGTAGACACCAAATAAGGCTCTACTAAAATTTTGGGTAGTACATCAAACCCATTAGCAAGGAATGAAGTAACAAACGACTGATCTAATAATGCATACACATTAAAAGGAAAAAACTTTAATCTATCGATAACAACATTTGGTGCTTTCTCAACCTCTTGTCTCTCATGCAAGGCATAAAATCGATTGGTGCGTTGGCCACCTCCTTGAGTTTGTTGACCATGAAAAATTTGGCCTTGAGGCCTGCCACCACCGCCTCTATAATCTCTAGCATGGTGGCCCGGCTTACCACATTTGAAGTATGCATTGGATGCATATAAGCATTTCTCTTTGTGAGTCCTTCCAATGTTATTGCAAGCGAGAAAAGTTTGAGCACCAACATTCTCCCTTGGAATCATTGGATTAGTACCCTTTTCCTTGTTGAACCTTGGAGGAGGAGTATTGGTGGAACCTTGCCCCATGAATCATTGCCCACCTTTGCCCTTTCCATTTCCACCATGACCGGACCTTTGCGGTTTGAACCCTCCGCCATCAACTCTAGCCTTCTTGAACTCTCTTGACCTCTCCCTCAACCTTTCTTCCTCAATTTGTTATGCATATGTCATGAGTTGGGATATGTCCATATCTTTGACCAATAAGGCCATTTTGCACTCCTTGGATATCAAACTAGAACACCAAAAATAAACTTGCTCATCCTTACCCTTGGGTCGGAGACCGTAAAAGGAGAATACTTAGAAAATTTGGTGAACTTGAGGACATACTCTCTCACACTTATGCTCCCTTGGCAAAGGTTAATGTACTCTTGGATCTTTGTCTCCTTTAGCTCCAAAGGAAAGAAGTGGTTTAGGAAGGAACCCTTGAATTCTTCCCATTCTATAGGCCCCATATCATCACCTATCTCAACAACCCATTGCTCATACAAAACCCTTGTCACGACCTTGAGTTGATAGGACACTAGCTCGGCCTTCTCATTTGGAGGCACTCTTATGATTTCCACAATTTGGTAAACCTCCTTGATGAACTCCATAGGGTCTCATCTACCTTAGAACCATCGAATTGGGGTGGATTCATCCTCTTAAAATCTCAAATCCTAGAAGTCAGAGTAGGCACTTGAGGAGGAGGAACAATGCCTTGATTAGTTTGGTTGGATACTACTTGGGCTAACAAAGTGATGATGTTGCAAAATTCCACATGAGTTACCCCTTCTTTAAGATGTAGAGCTTCAGGAATGAAAGAGCTTGGTCCTCATTATCAACCCTTGATCTAGGTGGAGGTGCTCTTCCTCAAAGCATTATCTAGAGAATACAAAATGGTTCGTTAATTAGAGAAATTCTTAGGAAACTCTAGGGCATGACATAAATTTAAAAGAAGTGAAAACTTTCCTAAACGTCCCATAGTCTCATATTCATAGTTGTGGCGCGCTTCACAATCATGAATAAGACCCTATTCGATGTGGTATGTTGGACTCCGAGAACAAATTCAAAACCTCAAACTTTGATACCAAGTTTTTTACGATCTAAGCCTAGAGCCTAAACGCGACACGATGAATGAGAAACTTAGAGGTAACTCACCAAGCCTCTTAGCATTCACATGGCTTTTTATAGGTAATGACATTCAAGAATAAGCGGAAGAAAAAAGGGATAATGTGACTAAGGGAAAACAACATAGCATAATATTAGTTAACAACATCAATATCGTCTATTTGTCCAACAATACCTCTACTTGTTTAGACTTGACGGGGGCTAAGACATGTCCCTAACTCACCTTAAAGATAAATGCCAAAAAAAGTACCAAAAAGGTAAACAAAGATTATACATGACATAAGATAGAAATATAGGAATGTTGTTCTCGAAATATGGTAACTCACCAACAATAGTAGTCTTCAACGAATCCAACTAGCCACATGGAGGTGAATGCGGAGTAACGTCGGTCCATACATGGTGATATTATGTAAGCAATATAGTATGCATTAGTAATTTGAATGTACTAAGTATGTGAGCATGCAATATAATGAAAAGCGTTAAGACATATGTAAGTAAAGTACGTAAATGAGTGCATGCATGAATAATCAAGTAATGAGCATTTGAAACCTTCTTTTATGGAAAGATGACCATAATTAGCATTTAAGACCATGCGAGCTATTACATGAAATCCAAAATAACCCCCTACATTGGCATGGAGAGACTACTTTCCAGGTAGAATTCCATCAACTTTATTTATTATTTTAATATTTAGGGCTATTTGTGGATCCAATAGCCTAAGCCTATAAAAGTTCCTATGTTGGCGCATAGTTAATAAGACAAGGGGTTGCTACTAGGATTGCCTTACTGAATCTCACCTCAAAGACCCATTTGGTGCTAAGTCAATTCTCATAGAATAGTTCATATAATAAGAACATAATCATTTACATAGCTTTAGATCATCAAAATATCATTCGGTAGAATAGCTCATAAAAACTTTCATTTATGCAATTCAGATTCAGTATAGACTAAGACAGATGCATAAACTTTAAATAAACAAAAATCCATGCATTTGAAATTATGATATAGAAACCCATATGATTTCACCATTTGGAATTGAACTATTAAATTGGAAAAATATTTGGACTCCATGAGTGGAAGAATCAATGAATGAGACTCACATACCTTGAAAAATAAAGCCCTAATGCATCTTTGAAAATGCAAACTTGAAGAAATCTTGAAATGGAACCCTAGCTAAGCTTGAAACCTTTGGGAGAACCTTGAGAGGAAGAGACTTTGTGTGTTTGAGTCTAAGTGTAAGAAATGAGGGGTTTGGAATAGTTTAGGGCCTTTAGATAGGTCAATTCAATCCCCAAAATGACCACATCTTGATCATAAAACATAGAAAAAGATCAAAATGCCTCTTTTAAAACTAGCCGGACAAGCTTCAGTGATCCTCACCACAGCCCGCGGTGGTGTCCCATGGTAGATGACTTAGGAAACTTTTTTGGGATTTTTCATGAAAAGTTTATGAACTTCCACACAGAGACCTTCACAGTCTGTGGAGGGCATTACAGTCCGTAAACAGGTGTCGTGGTATAGGTCCTACAGTAGGGCCTGTAGAAGTGACCACCATGGTATGTGAATAGCTCCATAACCCGTGGTCCTTACCTTAGAATATTTTTTGAGGCCTTAGGGGGGGTCACCACGGAGGGCACTACGGTCTATGGTCCCTTGTCATGGACATTTCCCTGCAGGAATGAATCTCTAAATTACCACCATGGTGGCTCATCATGAGGCGTGGTGAGTAGCAGGTCTGTGATGGCCTTTCGTGGTCATCACTGATGCCAGTTTTTTGCTATTCTCTGAGATTTCATCTTTTGTTCTTCGTATTAGGACTTTTCAAATTTCGGGGTCTTACAGGACCCCATAGGATCTAGTCTGCTAGTCAGCGGATGCGTATCATTCGGACAGACATGCATCACTATACATGACATTGCATTGAACTACATTGCATCATACATCTTTTGTCATTTGTGGACTATGTTTTACCCTTGATATTCCCAAGATTTATACTATTGATTGGTATGATTTAACTGAGACTTGAGTTGTATTGTTGTTGATATATATATATACTTGTGTTGTTAGACTGGATTGATTTCTATATAGGTTGTAGTCGGAGGGGTTCGTTTGGTATGACAAGAGTACTTGCATTTTATTAACTTTGCTTAGTCTTAGTTGTTTACTTGCTGGGTACCGTGTTGTTGGTACTCATTCCTTTCTAACTACGCTTATGTAGGTTTTGAGTCTGGAGAATTACCCAGTTTTCTTTCGCTCATTCGAGGCTTACTAGAAAAGACTTGAGAGGTAGTTGTTGATGCCGACGATCTTTCTTGTTCCTCTTTACTTTTACTTTGTTCTATTCGAATGAAAAATATTTGAGACTTGTACTTATTTTAGTATCGTTGTAATTAGACGATTGTACATGTGACAATCGATCCTTGGGAGAAATTGTAGTTGACTAAGATTTCTGTTTTTGTCTTCTAAATTGCCTATTTTAAAACTGTTTCCTCATTTGTTTTTGTATTTATTGAGTTTGGCTGACTTGTCCGATGAAAAAGGATAAGTGTCATCGCACCCGAGTTTCGAATTGTGACATCCACGCCCTTTTGAGACCCCCAAAAATGTACAAATTCCTTTTCTTTAGGAACACATGCAAGATTTGTCACTGCAGAAAGAATAATGGTAACTCTACCATTAACTACTTCATATATGAATTTCATAGTAATAGAAATACATGTCCTACTGAGACAAAATTTGGAACTTGCTATCCTTTTGCCTAGTAGGCAAAGATTTACTTCCGTGGAAAGGATGATTCATTCGGATCGACATGAGAGTCCAACTACATTGCTAGAATTGATGTTGTACATTTGAAAGAGGTTGACCCCCTTGCTTTTCTCATAGTACACTCTTCTTCCCGTCGAGCCCCTTTTCTCTTCAGTGCACAAAGATAAAATGTAGAACTGGTGCCAACAATTCATCATGGAAGAAAGGACTGACTAAGTCAGGATCACTAACTAATACTAATATAATATAATAGTCTAATATATCTAATATAATAGAAATACTAATATATTAGAAAAGAATTATCTTTTCTGTATACTTTCCCCAGTTCCATTACTACCGCGGGATTTGCGTAATCGATCGGATTAGATAGATATCCCTTCAGTGTAGGTCATCGAAAAGATCTCGGAGAATAAAAATATTTATTATAAGTTGTCATAGTTTTAACATTTAAAGTTTGGGCTTGCAATTTTACCTCATTTCCTTTATAATTTTACTTAATTGAACCTAAACCAAAATCAAATATTCTCTCTCAAGTGCATATATATTAACTTAATGGAAAATGTTACAACTCTTGTGTTTTCCTGATCCCTGGTAGTAATTCATCAAATTTAAACTATTTTTTCTGTGCATATAAAGCAAAAAAAAAGAAGCTCAATTTCTAAAAATTGAAGCTCCTAATGTAAGATATGATTTTTTTTCATTTTGTGGCATTATGATTGATTATCCTGTGTGCTATTGGTTACAATAAATTGGATCATGTATGATTATATGAAAGGGAAAAGAACACTTGTACCCTAAAAAGGAAAACTATTTACAAGTAGTTACTCTCTTATTTTTATATCTTTCTTGTTTTTAACTGCTAATTTGCGTTTACTGTTTGATACCTTTGAAGTATATATACTATCAAGGAGTAACTGAGTAGTGTTCTTTACTTCTCTTTGATACCATCAGAGTATATATATAGCATGTAGTGTTTAGCTAAAAAACTACTTAACTACCGTTTGATACCATCAAAATATATAGATATCATCAGATTATGTATGTATATATATATTCTAATGGTATTAAGGATGAATAAGCAGTGATTTAATGAATAGAGTAAAGGGACAGAAGGATAAATAGTTTGGCAGTGGATCTAATTTGGATAAATATTTTTTCTAATTGGTACAATTTGTGTAGTTTTCCCTAAGGTCAATTACTTAAATAATATATTATATAACATTAATTAATAATTTTAGTACATGTTTCACTATTACCAAAAATGACAGTATTTTTTTTATTTGGAATAGTAAAAATAAATAAAAGTACCTTTCTTTTTTCTTCCTTTCTCTCTCTCTTTCTTATTTTTTTCCCTGTCTTTTTCTCTTTCTCTTTCTCTTTTTCTCTCCCCTTCTTTTTTATGTCCGTTTTGCCGTCTATTTTTTTCTCTTACTCTTTCTCTTTCCTCCTCTTTTAAAAATAATAATTAATTATTTTAATTTAAAACTTAATTTTGAATTCGATATTATACAAATGATGCTTTTACTATTTTTTAAATTAGATGATATTTTTATGTAAATACATATTATAATGCATTTCTAACACAATAAAAGAAATAAATATAAACGATAAGTGTAATACCTTTTGAATTCAATATGTTATACATATTATAGGCATGTTTCAATACACGTGGTGAATATATAACTAAATATTTTTAATACAAATGTATTATAAGTATTATGTGTGAATTTCAAACACTCTAGTACTATTCAAATTAATTTACTTTGTTAGAAATGTATTATATTTGTTGAAATAACAACAATTGAATTCATAACAATGTATAATATTGAATTCTAATTGTAATACATTTTGAATTCAATATATTATACATATTATAGAGATGTTTCAATGCACGTGGTGAATATATAACTAAAATATTTTTAATACAATAATATATTTTAGCACTATTAATAAGAGAAAAAATAAATAATAATTATAATACATTTTGAAATCAATTTATGATACATATTATAGACATCTTTCAATGAATGTGGTGAATATATAATTAAAATATTTTTAATATAAATATATCATAAGTATTATATGTGAATTTCAAATATTTTGGTACTATTGAAATTAGTTTTAAAATTAGGATAATTAATTATTATTATTATTAAAAAAAGAGAAACAAACTACCCTAAAAAGGTAATTATTAATCTGAAAAAATTCATTTATGTAAAAATTCTTTTTCCCTATATGAAATAGTGTGACATTCAAATCATATTTCACAAGCCCCCCCACCCCCTCCATCCCCCTCAAGAAAGAAATGCATGTTTTATTGGTTTAGTTTAATATATAAATATAAAAAAATAGTTTAATATATAAATATAAAAAAGTTTAATTATACTAAGCACTAATATAGTATGATTCAATTTCAGACACACCCCTTATTAAAATGAAACACTTTTACCTTCTATATTATAAAAATCTTACATTTATGAGGTATAAGGCTAAGTATATTGAAATTATAAATAAGAAGTTTTTATGTATTAATTTTTATGATATTAATAAATAATAAGATAAACATTTTTGTGTCATTATTCACGTATTTGGAAATAAAGAGAATGGACATATTTTGAAATATGGATTTCTTCAAACTCATAGATAAAAAATGAGCAATATTACTTGATAAGATAAAGCGACTATTAGTAATAACTTTCGTGCACTTAAGACATGTAAGTTATTGTATTTTCACTAATTATAGTATATTATTATATAGAATTTTTCTCATTTTTATTTTAGTCTGTTTAATATCCTTGCACTTCAAAATTATCTAAAATTTTACGTAAGATATTACATTTATGATTCTAATTATATTCTAATATAATTGGTTTTGGATATACCTCCTTAGGGGTGTGCATATAGGATTTTCATAGTAAAAGGGGTGTAAGTATTTAATTTTAAAATATAGAGAATGTATCTGAAATTTAATCATTTTATAGAGATGTTTACTGAACTGCTTTTCCAGATCATGTTACAATTAGAGTTGTGGAGATAGAGAAAGCTCATTCTCCTTTAATAGCAAAGGCCTTTAGTGTAATTAATACAATAAGAAACGGAAACTTATTTGATAAATGAAAACCAGAATTAATCCAACCTATGTACACATTGGTTTCTTTTATGGTGGTTCAAAATCAAAATCAAATCGATAATTTGAATTGAAAAAAGTTATTGATTTATCGGTAATAGGTTAATAGTTTAACAACTTCGATAACGGTTTTGATTTTTGTATGATCGAATTATCAGTTTTTAACGGTTTGAGTTTTTTCGTAACGAGTTAAATGATAAATCGATAGTAAATTAATAAAATATATTATATCATTCGACATATAAAGTCCTTGACTTAGGATCTAGTTTCATACTTTTATTTTTGGTTGTCTCAAACTCTTGGTTATTTTACTATGTATCAGTGTTTGCTTTTGAGCAATATATAATGTATCAACTCATATGCATTGTTCATTTGTGTCATGATCCAAAAATTCAAGCGTGATGGCACCTGTCTTATCCCACCAAGACAAGTGTCATGACCCAAGCTAGGCCCTAGGCGTGACACGACAATCGAAATCCCGAGAGACCTCAACCAAGCCTCTTAGCATCGTCGCATACATAAGGTAACTTAAATCTTCAAGGAAAAACTTAATCGAAATATAAGTCTCAATAAGAGAAATATTTAAAGCAACATGAAATAACATGAAACTACAACCCAACAAAACGTCTAACATGCCTTTACTTTAGTCTAGATGGGGGCATAAGACATGTTCTTAGCTCACCCAAAGAAGAAAAAAATGTCAAGACAAAAAGAACATAAACTCATATTAATTACGTACGCCCTCGAGACATGAGGACTCACCAATCAAGTAGTAGCAATCAAAATAACTCTAGCCACGAGCGGGAGGAGCGTGATCGTCTGACCCTACATTATGATACAATATAAGCAAAAGTATGTGTTAGTACATGAAATGTACTAAGTATTTGAGAAACATTCATGAACAATGATACTAGAAAATAACCAATATGAACATGGGATGCATGACCAATATCTGAATTGGGGGTATGGCAGATAAGAAGAGTGACCCAAAAATGGAAAGAAGAGTATGAGGGGTAGCGGCTCACCGATAATAAGAAGAACTCAATTCTCGAAAACATGAGTAAAACTTGAAAACATATAAGTCATCGTAATCATGTGGTCAATGCATCACAAAATCACCATGAGGATATGTACCATAATATATACATAGGTGAGACAATAAAAGTCATTTTGAGATCCATAAGTCTTTGTGAGAAAGCATACTTTACTTTGTGAGAGATACCGTTAATTGACATAAACCATGTGAGCTATAACATAGATTCCAGTGTTTACCTCACATACTGAAAAGAGAGGATCCAAACTTGCCAAGGTAAGAACCGTCATGCCTAAGTGGATCTACTAATCTACTAAGGAATCAAGCCTCAACTAACAGATGGCCCTTGCTAAGGAATCATTCCCTCTACCAACGGGTGATCCTTCTTCCTACGGTGGCACGTAGTTATGGGATAATAAAATTTCTACTAATGGCTTCACACCTCTACTAACGAGTAAGCCTTAATCTCAAAGTCCACTCGGTGTTAGGTCAACTTTCAACGAAATATCATACGTAATACAACATAAGCTTTAAAGTTGGTAAGAATATAGTAATATCAAGCTCATCATAAATATTTAGAAGTCATAAGAATAGCTCATTCAACATATCATGACATCATAACATATTCATAAGGATACTTATCTAAAGCATTAAAATCATGATGAGCTTGTTCATAGAAAATCACGGAAAACCTTTATGATAACATACTTTACTTTGAAGTAATCTTTATCTTAAAATCCATAATTCATACTTCATTAATAAACATCATTAAAATCATAGTTCATAAGCTCATGATGCATGCATAATATTGAATCATAAATTGGTAATCACAAAGTAGTCATAATACATGAGTCATCGTAAAATACCTTGAAAACATGCAATTGAATTGAACTCATGTATGAATAGACCATTAACATTGAATAATAACATAATTGAGTTGACCCACATGCAATTTAATCAAATTAGAATTTAGGAGAAATTCATAGAGTAAGAGAATTGAGAAAATCTTGGGACTCCATGGATGAATTTCCACATAGCTCAATTAATCAAAGCCCTAGCAGTTTAGATTAAGAGACTTGAACCTTGAAAATCGTAGCTCTTGACTTGGAGAAGCAATTGATCTTTAGGGGGAGGGGTTTCTAGAGAGAGAAATATTGCATAGAGTGATTTGGGAGTGAATGAATTGAATTTGAAGAGTTTGGATAGATATAGATTTAGAAAATAGGATCCAAACGATGTAGTTTAGAAATTAAATGAGCTAAAATGGATAAAAATACACTTAAAAATAAATATCGAAGACCGAAAGGGCAAGATGGGTCAAGTTAGTCGGCGAGTCACTGATCCCAGTCTCAGCTTGCCAAACGCAGGCGTTTATGGGAGAAAACCTCTGATGTATTTGGCAAGCTTGACGTAGCTCTCCTTCCTGTTCAGCAGGTCACTATCTGGATCCTTCTCTCGCCTAATTCCCCTCTAGACCTGCCAATTTCTCTGAAGTTATTGGCGGGCATGATTGACTTGACTAACTATTTTGACAAGTCACCAAACCCTTATCCTCTTCGCCAACTTGCCTCTTCTTCTGAGAACCCTCCTCTATTAGTCTATCTAAAGTTTTAGGTGAGTTATTTGCCTAGTCGCCAAGAGCCACTCGGCGAGTCATCAAGGCTGATAGGCGAGCTTCAAGCTTCAATTTTCACTATTTTTCCTTTTTAACTCTGAATTCCAACTTTTTAATTTTTGAGGTTTTACAATAGGTCAGTCTAAAACCCAACCAAAGGAGAAAATGTAGAAGTAGAGCAGAATAAATGCAAGTATAATAACAATATCGTGGATAAACATAACATTGCTCATAAAACCTCTAAGACTGGTGTCACGTGTACAAGGCTCTAAGTGTTACATTAGATTCAAAAGAAATACAAGTGTGAATGTATGTGACTAGAAAAAAACAAAAACATGAGGAAGAGTAAGTGATATCTATCGAGTGACAATCAGCTACCTCACAAACTAGTCAAATAAGCCTCGGACAAGATGAGAAGGAGGAATCAAGATGATCCAGGCTCATAACCTACACAAGTGTAGAAGCAAGAAAGTGAGTACAAAATAGCAAAAGTACTCAACAAACATCCTTAATAACATTTTAAGTTAAGTAATAAAGAACACAAGTAACCCGACACTCCATTCGAACCTCCTCAACTACAACCTACATAGTGACAAATAGCCCAACCTAACAGTTACAACTCAATAACAATATAGCACATATAGAATATCACACACACACACATATATATAAGTATCATCACAGTCTTCCACAATTCAGCAAGTACAACCATAACCTTAATCATTAAATTTAGATCATAAGGATAAAGTGCAATACAATGTAGTGCAATATCATATAGAGTGATGTATGTTTGTCCTAATGATACACACTCACTGAATATCAGGCCAGGACCATGGAGGACTTACAAGGTCCATGTATCCATTGAAACTATTTCTCTTCGGCATTGCTGGAACCATTTTCCTTCGACATCAACCTCAATCCACGACCTATCAAGGTGTTTCAGAATCAATGCAAATAGGCATGTTCACACGAATAATGAGAAGATGAAAATTTCTATATCAATACACAATCCATACTCACACAATCATAACATATCATCAATAGTGAATTGATATAACCGTTTAAATCATCCACGATACATCAAGCATTATTGCAACAACAACTTTCGTTTTACCCCATTTTATCATCATTAGATTTCCATTAACATTAACAAGTGAACACAGATACAAACTCTTCACCAAGTTCCTATTACTCCCCAGCTACACATAATAAGGCATCAAAGATTTAACATGCTTAACAAAGGATCAAGAGGTCCACTTGCCTCAAAAAATCAAACAATCAACCAGGCACTTGAGTTTCCCCCCTTCGATGGGTCTCCAAATCAACACAATTTAACAAATATGAAATCGCCATAAGAATTTGAGAACAACAACACCCATATCAATAATTTTGAAAATTGGGTCTCGAATTACACAAAAAAATCAATTTTTGAAGGTTAGGGCTAAATTTGAAAATTTATATTAAATTACGTTACCAAAGGCTTTGAAACTCATCGTGCAACCCATTCGAAAACAGAATTGAAATCCATCCCCAAAAGCCCAAAACACAAGATCAAAGTTCATGAGAAAAATCCTCAATACCTGGATCCGAAAACCCGTTTCAAATCTGAAATGTTTCTTGAAAAATATTTTGCTCATGCTTAAGAAAGTTCAAATATGAAATTTTATCAAAAGTGGAGTAAAAATCGACCTTGAAATTCTTAATTTATCAAACTTTAACTTTAGCAGAAAAATCTCAAATTATACGCGGTTAATATGATAAAATAATTTATGAATCAATAAGTTTATATAAAAATCAATTTATCCATAACATAATAATCCTAAATATACTTTTTTCATTAAAGACATAGTCCAAATCGATAAAACCTTAATTTTTTCCAAGAAATTTACGAATAGTAAAAGAAAATCAATTAAAAAATCATGAGAGAATATCGAATTGAGGATCGTATACTAACTCCCATATTAAATCAGAAGAAAGACGCAAGAATCACTCCATTTCGAGCTCTAGAACTCTCAATATGCTTAAAATACCAAATGAACACAATCTGAAATTTAAATACCTGAACAACAGTGGTTTGCACCACAAACCAACACTTCATTTTCAAAAAGATCGTAACTCCCTCATATGATAGAGAAATGACACAATTGTTTTCTTAATCTTCTAAATAATAATACGGACTGACTTGTTCAATCGAAGCTCAATTCTGTGCTTGTTCACCAAGTCGAATATTCTTTCTGCTCGGTAAACATTATTTCATATTTTGCGATAAAAAAATTATATTTTTTGTGAAATAAAATAAAAAAGATATAATAACATTAGCAATCTCAGCTTAACGAAAATGCACCGAACTTTACAGATTAGTCATATAATTCATGCTCAAACTTTTCAAAGTTTCAGAATATTTTTTTGATCCTTAAAACTAAAAATAAACCTTTTAGTTGATACATTTTGTTGAAACAACGTCAAAAAACTCAAAAAGCTTAAAATACACCCAGAACTCATCCGGACCTCACGAGCACAAACCAAATATATTACTAGTTTGAAAATGATACTTCGGACTCAATGAAATCATCAAAACACCTAAACAAGATCACCTTAACTCGATATTTGCTCAAGGTCAACTTTAACTTAAAAAATCCTCAAATTTCCAAATGAGGGCATGAAACTCATCCAAATGCTTTGAGAACTGAACCAAACCTTCAACTAGGCCAAATATCACCATTTGGACCTAGTGGAATCATCATAATAGTGGAATCGTCATAACTCAAAAATGATCTTTCTAACTTCAGACATTGACTAAAGTCAAACTTTAACTTTATCTTTTCCTGCATCTCATCTAATGGCTCAAAATCAAACCAAATGCTTTGGAACCCAAACCAACAGTATGTTTAGATCAAAAATCATATTTTGGAGCTAACGAAACTGTCGGAATTTCATTCTGAGCTTGCTATCACCAAATGTTGACTTTGGTCAATTCTTTTATGTTTTCAACTTTCAAAACACAAAAACTCTTCCAAAACTCATATGAATACCTCAGGACCAGAGCCAATAGTCCTACTAGCCCAAATCACGTTCCAAAATTGATGGAGCTGACGAAATTTCATTCCTAGACTTGGAATTTCAAATGTTGACTAAAGTCTACTATTTCAACTTTTAAACCTCCAAAAATCTCAACTTTTCGATCCGATTTTAAATCTAACCTCATATACTGATCAAAGATGACTCGGAACAACAATCAAAAGGGGTAAAATGATAATTTTTCAAATTCAATGTTTGCCCAAAGTCAACTTTAACTTAAGAAATCCTCAATTTTCAAATAAGGGAATGAAGCACATCCAAACACTTTGAGAACTGAACCAAACCCTTAACTAAACAAAATATCACCATTAGGATCTAGTGGAATCATCACAACTCAATTTCTAACCTCAAATGTTGACTAAAGTCAAAATTTAGCTTTAACATTTTTCCATCTTGTCTAATGGCTCAAAATCAAACCAAAGACCTTGAGACCCAAACCAACAATATGTCTGGACCAAAAACCATATTCCAAAGCTAACGGAACTGTCGAGATTCCATTACGAGCTTGCTGTCACCAAATATTGACTTTGGTCAATTATCTTATACTTTCAACTTTCAAAACACAAAAACTCTTCCAAAACTCATCTGAATACCTCAGGACCTGAGACAATAGTTCTATTGGCTCAAAAATCACATTTTGGAGCTAATGAAACTGACAGAATTCCATTTCGAGATCAGAATTCCAAAATGTTGACTAAAGTCAATCATTTCAACTTTTAAACCTCCAAAAAATCTCAACTTTTCGATTCATTTTCAAATCTAACCTCATATATATATCAAACATGACTCGGCACAACTATCGCGAGGAGTAAAACAATAATTTTTCAAAAATTTCAAAAAATGACCTTTAGGGTCATTAAAACAATAATTGAACCGATAATGATCACGAATCGATAACCAATAAATCAATATCTTAATGATTCTATAACAATTTAACATGTCTATAAAGCGATAACATATAAATCAAACCGACCGATATGTTGCCCTAGTTCCTTAAGCAATGTAAAGTATTGCCTCAAATTATTGTTTTGAAATTGATAAGATATCATTAACTGATTTTTTTAATTTTCATTTCAAGATATTTTTAATTACTTTTGCTTGCAACATATGTAGTAATTTGTTTAAAATTATTGCAATTGCATGGGTCATTTCTATAAAGCACGGTGAATATAATAAGAATACGGAGTAATATTTTGTGTTCCCTCTTATTTGGTGCTTCCTCTTCTTGGGTTAAGGAATCAAAGCTGATAAAAGATGGAAACTATATTTTGGGGGAATCACACTATTTCAATGAAAATCTCAGTACACAATTAACCAAGGCATACACGCAAAGCGCGTACCGTGAAACTAGTGGAAAGACGACAACATCAAAATACCCAGTATAATCTCACAAAACAGGATTTGAAGAGATAGAATATATGCAAATTTTACCCCTACTTCATAGAGAGACTGTTTTCGATAACTAGCAAAAAGAATATAAACAAAAAAGAGACTGAGATTCACTATAACCAATGAAGCAATCTTGACTCAATGTTTTGAACATCAACAAAAGTAGGATATTAACCTAAGAAACTTTTTTTCTCAATTTTTTCATATGTCCACAGCTAGTTCACTTATGCTACTCCTGGAGACTCCAATACTTTCTCTGCTACCTTCAACCCACACTTATAAAGCTCACGAAAGTAGTCCTAATTAAATTACATTGTCATTCCCGCATCTGGTCTTCTTTAAGACGGACTGGAAAGGATTTAATCGAAAGGAGACTCAGATTCAATGTAACGAATAAGCCAGCAGTTAGAAACATGGTCTGTTACATCATGGAAAGTAGGATTATCAACTTAAAGCGCTCGAGACTCAAAGCAATGAGATATAGTTCTACTGATGACAATATAAGCTGAATTTTCTTAATCCACCAGATCATGTGCTAAACTCTGGTACAAATCTTGATCACCAAGTCCTTGCATAAAGAAATTTCAGCATCTATATCTACAGCCAGTAAAGTATACTGCTCTTGCGAAACTCCTACACTAACTTCTTTGACCTTCATGTCTACACTTACCAACACTCACATAAAACACCCCAAGTAAATTGCAGAAAACTTAGGAAAAGAGATAAAGCGAGAGGGAGAACATTTGTTGCTCATGAAGGATCTTCTTCCGGTCAATTGAGAAACGAGTCATTCAGGGCAGTTAAAGGGAGACAAGATGCTTCATCATGCATCACAGTAGAAATTCATCTCATTTTGTGATTCTAGAGAATCCTAAACTTGAAACTTCTCTGATTATAAGCTTCCAACAATTTGGAAAAGGAGTCAATGGAGCACATTGATGGTGGAATATCCAAATTACAAAACAATGAGAATACAAATACCAGTATCGACGCAGCTATGTAAGTGCATCTGCTCCAGCAACAATTTCCAATATCTCACCTGTAATCTTTGCCTGTCTTTCTCGATTATAAGCAATGGAAAGGTTCCTCCTCAACTCAATGGCATTATCCGTGGCACTACTCATTGCATTCATCCTAGCTGCAAGCTCACTTGCGAATGACTCTTGAAGTGCCCTCAAAATCTGGCTATTCAAATAGAGAGGCATCAATGCATCAAGAATCTGAGCAGGGTCTTGCTCAAACTCTAAATTAGGCAAATAGGTCCCCTTTTTCACCATCAAATGATCTCTCACCACAGTCAATTTTCCTCCCTCAGTAGTCAACCTAAAGAACTCATCTTCATCTACATCAACACTTCTCCCATTCACATCGAAAACCTCTCCTTTCGGCGTTAATGGGAGCAAAGTATGTATTACAGGATCAGATTTAATCAACGAAACAAATTTAGTATACAAAAGCTCTACTTTATCAACTTCTTCACTAACAAACAAAGAAAAAACATCATCAGCTATAACCTGAGCCTCTTTAGTTGTTGGAAAATTCTCTCCCTCAACAAATCTATCAACAAATTCACCTTTCCTCCTCCGACGAAAATAAGCATTACCTTTTTTGCCAACACTAATCAAAGTATACCCAATTCCAAGATTCGTCAATTCCGCCATCCGGGTCTCTGCTTTCTTGAATATTCCACTGTTGAAACCCCCACAAAGACCTCTTTCACCTGCAATAACAACAAGGGCAACTTTCTTTACAGGTCTGATTTCTGTTAAGGGTATCTCTACATCTTCCAATTGAAGCTGTTGGCTGATGTTGTACAACATATCAACAAGGGTTTCAGCAAATGGTCGAGTACTGATGACTGCTTCTTGGGCTCTGCGAATCTTGGCGGCTGCAACTAGTTTCATTGCTTCTGTAACTTTCTGGATATTCTTGATTGTGTCGATTCTTTCTCGTAGTTCACGAATACCGCAGTGAATTGAAGGAAGGGGGAGTTTCAGTGATTGGAAAGTGGGGTTTCTGTTGTTTAGTTTGGCATCGGAAATTGGAAATTTGACGAGATGAGAAGTGAAAGAGAGTGAAGAGGAGTCGCAAATTGAGGTTTTTGATGAAACCCATATGGAAGAAGCCATTGATTATCAGAAAGGAGTTTTAAAATGAGATTACAGACTCTAGGCTAATTTTGAAAGGGAGAAAGATGAAAAAATTATCACCCTACTTTGTTTTATAATTAAATGAGTTTCATATCAAAAACACATTAAAATTATAATTTGTAACATAATTATTGAAATTTTAAATTATCATTTTGTTAATTTGAGAAATATGTTTCAACGATGATTGAACCAAATATGTGTATACATACACACATTTATTAAGCATGTCTGGCTTTGAGTTTCATCCACGTGACCTTTTCTTTGTTGTTGACATGTTTAATTTATATTTTTAATTAATTTTTAAAACCCTAATTCTCCCTTTCTTCATCATCATTTCTCAACTATTTCTCTTTATTTCTTTACCTCTCAACATCTTTCTGTATTTTCTTTTTAATTTTCTTCTTTTATAAGCTAATTTGATTTGTTCTTCATTTTATTTCATCTATAAAAAATGAAATAGATGAATATAATATGATTCTTTTATTAATTTTATGTCACGATTCTATTTCTCAAGTCATAATGACATCTATTACAATCCACTAATAGGTAAGCTTAATCTATAGCCTGAAGCCAGAAGCAATGAGCTATCAAGCGGAAGATAATCAAATGAAGCAGAAGACAATAATAAGGAGAAGAAAGAGGGATAACAGAGTATCTATATACAACACAAAAAATCATTTCCAAGACCTAACGTTAATCAGTAATCGAGCATCTAATCAAAATAAGAGTGCAAGGCTTTTACAAATACAACTGCAAGTACAGGCTGTCTTCGAAAGGCAAAGTAAAGACTAGTCCTAGTCCAAAGTAGATGAAAAATCGGCAACTCCTAACGCCAAGAGCTCACCCAATCTCCGAATACAAGCTGCTCTGCTCAAACTCCAAATCAACGAGATAACCCATACAATGATCTATACGGTGCAGATGTGTAGTATGAGTACCCAACGAATGGTACTCAGTAGGCATAGGCCGACGGAACTCTATAGATAAAGAAAGTATAAATAACATATAAATGAGGTAAGTATAACACAAGTAATCATAATCATTTGTAACCAGGGCATTTAACCCAAAGCGTATAGACCAACCCCGACTTGTGGTTTACCAGGTAGGATCCATGTAGCTCCTTCATTCGGTACTTTGGTAATCTTAGCCAGAGGGCCCCCTGGGTATTTGAAGGATGGAATATGATATAATAAGGTTAAGCTTTTCAAAAAATGGCCTCGGTGGATTTTTAGGACTCATATATCGATTGTTTTTCCCAGAAATTGCACAAAACAATAGGGTGCACGGTAAGTCCTCTTCGCACACTTGCTCCCCCACAGTGCAATTTTTCCCAAAATCTAGCCAAAAACCTCATTCACTCAAATTGGCCATAAAATGCATACCTCAAATGCGATTTACATTTTGTTCATAAATCTCATATCAAATGCGATTTACATGTTCCCAAATTCAGTTTTAAGGGGGGTACTTTAAACATTTCCCTAAATGTTAGTTAATGAACTAGGACGTTTTTAGGACCTAATTCCTCTCTATAAACTAACATAAACCCCTATTCTTCTTCATTCTACCATAATTCACCTATTCAAATATTTCTCTCTATACAAAAACTCTCAAGGACTACATTGAAGACCTCCAAGAAATTCACTCAAACTCTCCATCGAAACTCTCAAATTCTTCTAAATTCATTGGTCTTCTCACTCAAGGTATATGAGTATTTGATCCTACGGTTCTTTCACTCATGGAGCCAAACAAATTCCCTACTTTTTCAATCAATTAAAGTATGTATTCATATGGGATTATGATCTCTATTTCAATTGTATGAATTATGATTCTAACTATGATTATGAATATATTTTAATATAAATTGATGATTATTGCATGAAATTGAAGAGTTTTTCTATGAACTTTAGTACATTGATATTTAGGGTTCATGATATGGATTATGGGTATTTTCAATTATACATCCAATTGATATTATTTTCATGAATTATGTATGGGTTGATATAAAGTATATGATCATGCATGTTTTCAAGTTAATTTCATGATTTCCAAGTCAATTGATCATGTAGTCATGTTTTACCCTAATTTCAAGTATAAGCTATGATCTTGAATTTAAAGTATGAAAGTAAGTTTTATGAATGAGGGTGACTTAAGACCCTAATGATGGTTTATGAAAAGGATGAGTAATGATGAAAGGCCTACACTCACATTACATGAGATAAGATCAAGGAGCTATTATATGATTATGTTTTTTTATAAATAGTGGACGGGTAGTAGATATGCCCCCTCCCACATGATGATGAATTTATGACTTTTGATTATAACTATTCCGTTGAGAGTTCACCTAGCACCGATTGGACCTTGGGATAGAGGCTCTCTCCCATAGTAGAGGCAAGAGACCCGTATTAAAATTCCATTATTTCATAACTATGTGCCACCGTAGGATAAAGGATCACCCGAAGTAGAGGCTCGATTCCTTTAAGGGTCACCCGTAGTAGAGGTTCGATCCTTCATGTAGCTTAGTGGATCCATATAGGCATATAGGAGTCTACCATGACAAGTAGCCTCCCTCTTTCTTCGATGTATGGGTAAACATCGAGACTCCATGTAGTAGCTCACATGGTTTATGTCGGCTAATGGTCGCTCTCACAAAGTAAAGTATGTTCTCTCACAAAGACTTATGGCTTTCAAAATGACTTTTAATATCCCACATATGTATAGTCCTTATGATGTTTTGAAAAATAACTCTTATCCTTTACTTTTATACGATACTCTTATGGTTTAAAGTTCTTTGACCTTTCTCATGTTTCCTTATGATTTTACTAACTCTTTTATCATCTATTTGAAATGGTCATTTGCATAACGTGATTTTACTATGCATTGCACTGCCTACATACTTAGTACATTCAGACATACTAACGCATACTTTTTTACCTATATTATATCATAATGTAGGGATGGAAGCCCTAATTTATTTGTGTGGCTAGTTGGTTGTCACGACCCAACCTCGTAGGCCGTGAGGGTGCCCGAACTGGATACTCGCGTATACCCTTGCTAGTTATAAGCAAACATGTCCCCTGTTTGAGTCACAGTATATAGCATGCAAGAAAATATATATGCCGACAAGGCCATTAAGACGGGGGATACATCCCTAAAATATAAACCATATCTGCACGACTGTACATACATACCTATGTAATGCATACACAACCCACACATATATCTACAGACCTCTAGGAGTATAACGATAACATAAGGCAGGACAGGGCCCCCGTCGTACCCCGAATAAATAAAATGAGTGTACAAATCAAGAGACTAGTACCACAACTAGGCTCCGATACAATGGAGCTTCTCCCGTACTTACTGGTAGGAGTTCTAAGCTGGTGGGTCTCCAAAATGTGCGTCTGTACCTGAAGGAATGAACGCAGCCCTCCGAAGAAAGGGGGGTTAGTACGGCATATGTACTAAGTATACAAGCATAACTGGAAACATATCTAAAGTAAAGAGAGCCAGGGGGATGAATCTGTTACATAAGAAAACACTGTACCTATACCTCGTGAATCATAAAAACATGCATGCTCATATTATACAATATAGCCGGCCCTTTCAGGGCTCGGTGAATCATAACTGTAGGACCATCATAGGACCCGGCACCATCACCACCTTATCACATCACATCATCATCTCATATATATATACATACGTACCCGGCCCTCTAGTGAGGGATACGGTGAGTTGTTCATGTCATCGCATTATCATTTCCTCATATAGCGTACCCGGCCCTTTAGTGAGGGACTCGGTGGATAATGCAGTGAACTGCGCACGATTATGTACCCAGCCTGGGACTCGGTGAAAGAAGGGCTACGGTATACATGAGTAGAGTAGTGAGTAACCATATACAATTTAAACCATCATTGGAGACTTGTTGAAATAATCAAAATGAACTATCATTCAAAAATTAGGACAATAGCCATAACAAGTACCTTTGGAGTGTCATTACGGTTTGCATCAAAGTAGCACTTTTGAAATCATCTACTCGTATCAAGGCATAATAAAATATCTTTTGGAAGTCAAGAAAATGGCCATCTTAGTGGCTTTGAGAATGGGGACTTCCTTGGGATCACATATACTTCGTCTATTCGCTTCGCAAGGTTCATGCCAAAAAAAAGATTAACTTTACCTACTTACTACTTTCCAAGGTATAGAAAAACTTGAGAAATCATAGTTCAATTATTGGAAGAGTTCTAGCTTAAAGGAGTGAATAAGACTCATGCTTTATACCACAACATAAATTATACAAACTTAGGATGGTTGGACACTTTCACACGAGTTGAGGAAAAAGGACATAAGTTCTAGAAAATTAAAAATGTTGGCCATCCTAGTGTACTTAAGAATAAGAGCTTCTTGTAGACTTTGTACATTCTTCATCCGTTGGCTTTCTATGGGTCATGCCAAAAAAAGGGATAGGCTTTACATACTCTCTACTTTCCCTTACGTAGTCGTCATATACATATGTTCCACGGAACGTACGGCCTGATCCTTAGATAGTAACATATGCCGAGGAACGTTCGGCCCGATCCTTAGATAGTAACATATGCCGAGGAACGTTCGGCCCGATCCTTAGATAGTGACATATATCATACTTGGTCCATCAAGAGAATCGGTACCATAAACATTTCATCATAACATCATAACCTATGTCAAAGACATATCAAGAGTGAAGAAGGGCTTCACATACTTATGCCAAAACATACCAAGAGAAAGAAGGTAGCTTCACATACCTCTTTAGGGATTAATCGTAACCCAGCTTGCCTCAATATCTCCTTAACCTATTTAACATGAAAGTAATACTAAGATTAATAATCTTTCATTTTTCAATTTCCAACTCTACACCCACGTATACATAGGAATCATTCCCTTATCCCTTTCCCTCGACTAGTTCATTACTAGTTCCAAAGTTACCAAAAATCGGACAGCATCTCCCCTATAACTTGCCCTATCCAGCTGGAAATCTTATCAGCCATATTACCAACAACAACCAGCAGCTATATATATAATCAAATCACCTCAACATTACTCAATACAACTCCAACCAACTAGCTCGAAACTATGATACCAAAATAAAGTTTTTAACCTTCCTTACGTAAAAGTTTTTACCATACGAAACGGAGGGTAGTGTGGCTGAAAACAGAAGAACCCACACCCATTTTTGAGTAATTTACAGCCCTGCAACACGCAATTAAACCACCCCAACCTGCAGCACCACAACAACAACACACTACTCGACTCTGATTTACCTACTACGACTTCAATTTAGTTTGTTTCTAATGTCAAACATTCTTATGCAATTTTTTCATTTCCAACCTCATTTAAAATATGTAATATACCTCATAACAACATCATAAACTCCAACTTGAAATATAAATCCTTACCTTTCCCAAAACTCGTCAAAACTCGCTGAAACTCGCCTTGGAACTCCTTTAGCGCAGCTGAAACTTCGGGGCTGTTTGTTGTCCTTTTGGGGATGCTCCAAACCATAAATTTATATTACTAACACCTTCATACCTTCGTGGTATATCGTAGATAATTAATTTATGGAACGAAATCGGAGAACTTACTTTTTTTCCTTCCAAAACCGTAACTCTCTCTCTTTCTCTAACTTAGGATTCTTTTCTTCTTTTCTTTTCTAGAGTTTTTGGATGAAGATGTAATATTAAGGGATAAGGATGACTAAAAGTCATAAAGCATATATATATTTCACGTGTCAACCCCTAAGTAGTGACATCACCTCCTTCACTTAGGGGCTGCCACATGGCATGTGGGGGCCCACCCCCTTGCTACAGCAGCTGCCACGTGGCACTCTCTCATGGGCTTCTATGTGGCACTCTCTCATGGGCTTCCATGTGGCACTCTCTCATGGGCTTCCATGTGGCACTCTCTCATGGGTTGCCACGTGGCACTCTCTCATGGGTTGCCACGTGACACTCTCTTATTCTCCCCGTGGGTTCATAATCTCGCCTTACTTTATGAATCTATGTAATTCTTGCTATGTAAGATTAGTATGTACTCAATTAGCTTAAGTATGTAAAATTTTCAAATTGGTAGCTTACATAAGTAAGTCGAGTCCTACGACTCATTACTTGGTCTCCAACTCCTTCCGGATTCTCATAACCATATTTCCAATCTTCCCTACTATGGGGTGTCACATGCTTCCTTCCTTAGAGTTGCTTGATAGCGTTATAGATTATTCGGCTCACATGATGACTTCTAAGAAGCTTAAAAACCTTTCAAGAAACTTAAGAGCTTAAGAAGCTTACGTAACTTAGGAACCTTCCAAGGTACAAAAGTACGGGGTGTAACATTGGTGATCCATTTGAAGAGTTAGTGGTGAGTCCTCATGCTTCGAGGGCAAACCGAGTCATTCTTTCATTTTTATTGTCACTCCTAGACTTTTATGATGTTTAAAGACTATTCCATGTCAAGTCATTACTTTCTTGAAGGTGAGCTAGGAACATGTCCTAATCCCCGCCTATGTAGTCATGTAGAGGCTTGTTGAGCATATGTATAAGGAGTTTATGTTGTCTTGATTTTCTCTAATTATGCTTTGTCGTTTTGGACTTTGATGAGTTTTCGCTTATTGTTTACCTTATATATGCTTATGATATGCTAAGAGGCTTGGTTGGGGTTTTTTCGGGAATCCTAATCGCCATGTCACATCTAGGCCTTAGTTTGAGTCTTGATAGGCCCATACGAGACACGGATAGTCCGTATACACTGCCTAAGCTCGAATCAAGTCTTATATCAAGTCATCTTTGTCGTGGTACCAGAGGAATGTGTATCCAAATCAAGTAGCAAAGGGTGATGACGCACCAACTAGTCAAGTAAAAACTGAGTGCATCCCAGATGCCTCTAGTATCTCAGAATCAGTTTATAAGAAGGATCACGTCCTTGACGCCTCGTATACATTAAAAACTAGTGTATCAAGGTAGTGCGGGTGGTACGACTCTAATTAAAATCAGTGTAAAAGAATCATAGTGTACAAATATGGTTTCTCAAAAATAGTAGTGAAAATCCAATTTATTCACTGAGACCGTACCACAAAACACGTGGAAATTATCAATCAATGCAATGCATTCTATCATCAGCATCCAAACAAGGCATACACAATCAGAAATATAATACCAATCCTACCACGCTACCAAGATGGAGGGAACTAACTGGGATCCAATTGCTCTTCGAACACAGCCTCATACCCAACAATATAATAATAGCTCAATAGCAACATAACATGCCCAATAAAGTATAACATTCCTACCGCCAATCAACAAGGGAAGGCTTAAGAAGAGATCCCGAATCAATAAGGAAAGACAAATAACTCAAGGGCCGACGCCCTACTTCGAACATATCATTCCAGCCAACAATCAAGCATAACTAAGCCAAACCTACGACTACGACAAGCCACTAAGGTCTCATGCACTATCACAAGGCACACCATCTAAGATAAGTCCAACTGGAAGCTACGCCTAGCTATAAGGGCAACAAAGCACATGCTAAAGTATCTAAAGCTCAACCCTAGTCTAAGGACATCAATATCAATCTTATAAAGGATAATAACGCCAAGTCAATACCACAAACAAGGCCCATAGCCTAAACTAAGGATTTCATGAGACTACTCTAGTCTAAGGGTCAACCAGGAACCAAGAAGATGGAATTGAAGGAGGCAAACTCAATACTCATCAATTACCAACATAAATCACATGTAATTTATACTATACAATATCTAATAAAGCTCAATCAGAGTGAAACACCGTAGTCTACTTTGAAGCTGATCATGCGAGCTTTGAATTTATCAATTTGAAATTTTCCACCTCTGAATCATCTCCAATTGCTGCCACGCCAATAAAATATTGATCACGATACCAATACAGATGTTATGACACCAAAATCGCATTAATCAGACATGGACCAAAAATTGGATCTAAAATGAGATTGTGGGTCCCGCACCAAAAATTCCAAATCGACTCCATTAAAAAGTTTAATTTACCTCTTCAAACTTGTGTCACAAAATAAAACATAATTCGGAGCTCGAAACAATCTGAAATTAGCTCATGCATTTAAATCACTATTAAAGATAAAGAAGGAGAGAGGGTAACAACTAAAACTCAAAAACGATATCTCAAACGGAGGTCCCCTGACAGTCCCCGAGCATTACAATGCATAGCGACACCAATTTCGAGCAACCCAAGCTTTGGATCACCCATAATGGAGATAAAATGAGAGAGAAATCGCATTTTGAAAATGAGGGCTAAATGATAATTTTCGGAATTAAAATATCTGAAATTCTGGTCATTAAAACCCAAAATCTGGTTGCTAAAAGCCTGCATCAGATAACGACTTTTTCTATTTTTTTTAAAGTCTCCGAACTGACCCTCGGGATTCATTTGGGACTCGATAAAAATAAACCAGGTATGCTACCATACTAAATTCGACATTCCGGACTCAATGAAATCATCATATTTCCAAAAAAGAATTGTTATGAAAAAAATACCCCCTCAGAACCCCATTAGGACTAAAACTCAACTGTTTACCTAAACACCTAAAATAAAAAATATGACCCCGAGACTCAAACCAAAGGTCTTACTAGACCAAATTTAACATTTTGGAGCTAATGGCACTGGCGGAATTCTCGACAACTAATGCTCCGAATGTTAACCAAAGTCAACTCTAGGTCTTTAAGCTTTCCAACATCTCATCTAAGTGCTCAAACTCACACCAGAAGCCTTGAGACCCGAACTAAAGGTCCTTCTAGGCCAAACACGACGTTCTGGAGCTAATTGCATTGATATAATTTTAATCTGAGTACGTTTATCAAGAATGTTGACCAAGGCCAAACTTAGGCCAAAGCTTAAAGGATAAAACTTGTATCGAAGGCCTAGGGAAATAAGTCAATCATGCTACTAGCCTAAAATGACCATTTTGGAGCTGATGGAAGTGTCAAAATTCCATTCTGAGGTTGTTCTCCTGGAGCTTTTACCGAAGTTAACCGTTCAAATTTCAAAAACCCCAAAACAGAAAAAGGGTCATAAAACCCAAACGAACGACCAAACGACCGAACTGTTACGTCCAGCAAGTCATAATTGACTTGGAATCGCTACAGAAAAATCTCTAAATGCTAAAAAGATTAAAAAATAGAAGAAATGACCTGGAGGGTCATTACAAGGAGATATTGATACCCATGAGACATATGAGAAGAGATGTGGATGTATGGAGAATGGATTATAGGGTACTTTACCCATTGAAGTTTTAGTTTTTAATTTTTGCCACGGTGAAATTATTTTTCACGTGACAATTTCTTTTTAAAAAAGAAAGTGTGTGATACTATCACATATTATTTAGGTGTATTTTTTTTCAAACTTATTAGTGATAATTTAAGTGTGAAACTCAAAAAATGGATAGTTTAAGCGTGTTTTTGATACTTCACTCCAATTGAATTTGTTCATCGTTATATTATCAAGTCAATTATATCTTTGGCATTTTTGAAATTTATAACAAGTATACCTTGAATTTTGGGTTAAAACTATCCCTTATATGAGAGTAGATTTATGTTCGTCCTTCATATATAACCTGAGTAATTTTAATCCATTAACTTTGTTAAAGTGGAGTCCTTTTGATCTTCTTAACAATATTCGTTTAAAAATAATGGTGTTAAATCATGCGACATCCACATGACTTGTAAAATATAAAATCTGCCAGACAAACTTATTTCTCTTTTGATAAATTCTATAAGTCATATTTCTGATATTTGGTAACTGTATTTCAAGGCCGATTTGTTGAGCTTCTCACCTTGAACTGCTTCCACGAGAAATCACTACATTTGAGGCAAGAGAATTGTGGCTCTCTGAGGCCTTACAATTATTGTTGCATTTTTATGCCAAATGCTGCATTTACTTGTAGCACTTTGAAGGATTGTTTGTTGTATGTTTTGGTTGATTATGAATATTTTTTTAAGGTTTGTGTTGACGCAGATAAATTAGCCGATGAATTATAAATATCCACATTCCAGTTAGAGTTAGTTAATCGTGTAATAGGCGATCATTTTACGTAGTTTAGGAGCACTTGAGTTAGCCGTCGACATCCAACAACGTCTTGACTTCATTCAATGGAAAGGAGCTCAGATTTCCTTAGAAGGAGATAAGTTAGAACGATCTTATGTATGGGTCTTGGTCATTATATAAAAAAATCGGCCTAAAGGTAACTACTTTTTGCTCACCCGGTGAAAGTCATAGTAGGTAAAAAAACTATTGCTTTACTTACTTACTTTAGATAGGTTGAAAAAGCTGCTAAGAAGAATAATTTTCTTTTCTCTTGCGACCCGCCAAGGAGGGTTAAGGAATCGATCCCAAATAGCCTTTCACGAGGTGTGTAGCATTCTTTATAGCCGTTATAAAAGCTTCTGAAGAGAAAGAGGTCTTTTCCGGCTTGACTGCGTGAATCAGGTCCAGGTCATTTGGGTCAATTCCCCTATGTATTATTAATAAATGAGATTTTTGCTGAACCTGAAAACCATTTTGTTATTTTAAGAAAAAAATGTAGTAATATTTTTTTCTAGAGTAGCAGAAGCAATTTTTGTATTCTAAAATATTATTTTTCGATATAAATAACTATTATTATATTAATCCTAAACAATGAATAAGATAAGAAGAAATAAAATATGTATGAATCAAAAAAGAGATATTATCAATTGACATTTACACCCCTGCCGTTAATTTTTAATATTGTTATATGAAAAAAAACCAAAAATACTTCACTTTAACAAAGTTAAAAAATTAAAAATACTCAAATGATATTTGAAAAATCAAAATGAACTCGAAGTGAACAGTATTTGAATTTTGAATTGAATTGCCGGAGAAGTGAGGAAATCATCGGAATGGGAAGAGGGTTGGGTTCGCAAAACCTGCCGGCGGACGTCACACAGCTGATCGATCAGTTAGACCGCCATTGTTTAGCCCCTGATGGATCTCTCATCTCCAAATCCTCTTACTACGATCTCCAACTCGTATTCTCTCTCTCTCTCTCTCTCTCTCTCTCTCTCTCTATAATGCTTACCATTTGGTTGTTAATGTAAACCAAACACTAGAAAATGATTTCATTTGGCAATGCAGGCTAGAGAAGAGATGTCAAAGGAGAGGCAACGCTACTTGGAATCCTTGGTAGGGTTTCATTCTATCTTGGGTTAACATTTTCTTTGAATTTAATTTCTTTTTTTTTCTAGTCTAATTGGTATTGCATATACCCTTTGTTTTTGGATAAACCT
This sequence comes from Solanum dulcamara, assembly GCF_947179165.1. Lineage (NCBI taxonomy): Eukaryota > Viridiplantae > Streptophyta > Magnoliopsida > Solanales > Solanaceae > Solanum > Solanum dulcamara. The sequence goes on along the minus strand of NC_077246.1, from coordinate 11,209,225 downwards.
TATAGGCAATATACATTGAAGCAACTGCGATGGTAGAGGATTACCAGCAGGCCCTTTCTGTGGCCAATCTTGGTGGTATGAGAGATGTCCAGGGTTTATACTCTCAATTGGGCTTGAAAAACCCTCCTCAGGTTCCACTTTATTCGATTTTATGGATGCAGTTTTACATGCTTAACTACCAACTATGTGTAAAAGGATCCCTCTCCCAATAGATGAGAATGAGTGATAAGTTTCAGGTGCTATGCATTGTACATTTTTGTGGCTCTGGCAATAGTCTTTTCAGGACAAGTTTTTTCTTTTCGTTCATTGTTCAAATAATTTAACTTCTCTGGGTGATTTTGACTCTGGAATGACTTCAGGTTTATGAGGCTCTTGAGCATAGGATGGTTGTTGCAGAAGCAGCACAGAGATTGAGGCTTCCTCTTATCTCCAAAGATGGTGAGATTCACGAGGAGGAAATTGAAAAGTGGAGTATACTGTCAAGAAGTTCTTTTGATAGCACAAGCACCAGCATTACATTAAGTTCGAGCTCAAACTCAATTGGAGCTGTTCCTGCAGCAAGCAGTGCTTGTACTACTAGTACAACTGATGCAACAGAACCAGATGTTGGTGGTGTTCCTAATCGGTTCCTTGGAATTACGCCTGCATATTTATGGCAAACTCAACTACATCAGATGTTGTCAGTGGTATAATACCTATTTGATTGACGTAGATAACCTCATGGTCTTGTGGGGAAATTTTTTCTGTTTTCCTATTAATTCTTCAACGGGGTGTTGTAGTTGTCTTCTTGGCTGTCTTATTTGTATACTTCTATTGATGTGTTGGATTTCTTGTTACCTACAAATGTGGAGTCACTGTTCATCTGGTTATTAAGTGTTAGTTCTACATGTCGATAGATTCTTATATATCTGCTATTGTAGGACGTGGCAGAATACCAGAGATTGCTTTCACGGGAGATTGGTAGCCGGTTAGATGCTAAATGTGATAAGTTAGCTGATGCAGTTGCTATTGATGACATTGGTAAGTTTAAGTTGCTAATTTCTCTTCCTTTTCTACTTGTTTTCCTCTTAAACAAAACCAGCATTTATGCATAGGTCCTGGACATCTGTGTCAGTTTTATAATTAGCCTCTATATACAGATTATTATTTGAGTGGGTATAATATATAGTCAATTGCATTGTAATGTTTCAAATTGTGGTGCAAATAGGAAAAATCTACTGCTGAGGTGCATAAGTTCTAGATTTACTTGTTATCCATTGATACACAACTGTGCCCCATTGCCCCTCAGGGATTTCTTGGTTATAATTATTTTTTTCTAGATTTACTCATGTCAGTGTATTCTTCAAGGGCTGGTTGAGTAGTTCTCTTGCTATTTAGATAACAGAAAACTTTCTTTATCAAAAAAATATTTCTTTATCAAAATAAATAACAGAAAACATTTAGAAGTTGTTGTTTTCAATTCTCATATAAAAATTTATGTAAGAATATAACCGTACAGCCTACCTTGATTCTACAGATATATCTACTGCCAGTCAAAGTTCAGCTGCCCGACTTCCAGAGAGGTCTCTCTCTCTCTCTGAGCTAATGTTTCTAAATTGTATGATTTATGTGAATCATTTATAAAATAGATTGTGCATGTTTTTTTAGCTTGTTAATTTCAACAGAGTGTTCCTCCTAGTTCCATGAAAGAATAGACTCTACATTGAATTTACGTTAAGAATAAAATCATTTAAAAGAAAATTTATTTCTGAAGAATGGATTGACTTGTCATGTTGTTCAATATTCAATAACCATGTATTACAGTCCCCCCGCCCTAGGAGGTGATCTAGCGGTTGAAGAGTTGGAGTAACAACCATAGGAACCAAGGTTGAATGTAGCAGAGATGGGTATAGGTGAACTCCTTCCCATCAATTTATGTTTTGGTGGGTAGTGTTAACCTGTACCTGCGTAGGAGGTAATAAATAAGCAATGCTAGTGGAATAGTTGGTGTATCTGCAAGTTGGCCTAGATACCATTTAACATAAAATGATAAAGTGAGAATAATCATATACTCCCTCCATTTCAATTTGTTTGTCTTAGTTTCACTCGGCAGGAAGTTAAAGAAAATAAAGTAAGAGTTTTGAATCTTATGGTTTTAAAATTAAAGATGTGTAATATACCAAAATGCCTTTTGAATCTTGTGGTGTTAGATATGAAATGTAGGATGTTGGGTATAAAGCGTTACTAATTATAGAAAGAAACATTCTTTTTGAGACAAATTAAAAAGGAAAGTAAGACAAACAAATTAAAATGGAGAAAGTAATAATATTCTTATAGCTTTTTAGATCAGGGTGGGGGAGCTTCTAATCCATGATATAACAGGGTAAAGTTGATCATTGAGGAGATTGAGAGAGAAGAAGAAGCATGGCGTGAGGATTTATATTCGTCTAACAGAAAATTTGCAGAATACTATAATGTAAGAACTCCGTTCTGTATCATTTTTGTCTACCTATTTCTTCTTCCCGGCCTTTCCATTCTAAGGTACTTCCACAGATTTGGTTAAAGGCTCATAATACTTGAGAAAATATTTGACTTTTTATGTTGCCTATCTAAGGTCTTGGAGCAGATCCTTGGTGTTCTTATTAAGCTTGTCAAAGATATAAAGTTGGACCATCAACATAAATATGTAAGTTTACCATTCTGCTATTGTTGCTTTTGTTCAAATTAAGTCATTCTCATTCCTCTGATTTGTCTAATGAACTATGGTAGACACTTCACTAGTTTTGGATATTCTGTGGACTCTGCTGATGGTCTTCTGCTCTTTAGGATAGATGCTTATTCTTTCTATAATTTGTGGATCCATTAATAGGATGAACTACAAAAGACGTGGCTGTGCAAAAGATGTGAGACCATGAGGGCAAAATTAAGGTATGCCATTCATGATTCTTGTTCTGGTTCGTTGTACTAACTGGTGCCTTGTGTTTTTTTTTTAAATTTAACTATTGCTTCTCTGCCTTAGTATGATGACCTTGTCAATTGCCTAATTCCTACTATGAAGGTAGTGATCTCGCACTTCAGTGGTTGAAGTCCTGGTTGCAGTTTGTGTTTTTATTTCTTTACCTATCGGAAGCACCTTGTTTATCATCCCTTGGAGGGTTTGAATTTTCTCATCCAGGGTCCAAGGCAGTATAGTTACTATTTATATGTCATGATCTTTTCAAACTAGTGTGTTCTATTGGTTTTCTTCTTTATGTACAGAAGGATATCATTTCTTGAGAAATCTCAGATAGTAGTGTATTACTTTCAATCTGGGGCGGAACCAGAATATTTGATAAGGGGGTTCAAGAAAATTAAAAAATAAGGGACTGGATGAAAAAAGTAAAAAAATGTGTCATTGCGAGAATCAAACCCGCGACCACGGGCTCAATCACAGGCGCCTTATCCACTGATCCACAATCTCCATTTGTTAAGGGGATGCAAAAATAATATTTGTACATGAATAAAAAAATTCGCAGTATATATATAGTGCAATTTTCCGACGAAGGGGATTCGGTTGCCACCCCTTGCACCCCTGTAACTCCGCCCCTGCTTTCAATGAGAGTATATTCTCTCTCTTTCATGTGGAATCTACAGAAATTTATTTAGCATAATAGGGTCACCATCAACTTCAATAGATCTTCTTATATCCTCTTATTCTCGTACTAAAGAACAGGATCTCTTGCTTTGAGACTTATGTCTTAGAAACACTAATATTATGATCTTATTATCAAAAAAAAGTAAAAAAATACTATGGTTATGGTCATCAAGTGTAACAGCTTCCATGATTTTCTATTGTTCGCCAAATATCTGGAACATAATCTCCTATTTCAGACTTATGCCTCAAAAACAATTTCTGCACTTTACAAAATTAGGTTGAAATTTCTTGAAAACTTCACTTGGTAATGTGTTAAGTTTAATGAGAGTAGTCTCTTTTTAATGTGAAAACCCCAGAAATTAATTAGCATCACCAGTTTTGTAATCAACTTTAATAGCACTTTTACATCCTGTTACTCTGTTAAATAAAGAACACAATGTCTAATATCTTGCTTCTATACTTGTGCATTTGAAATACTAATGTCATGGTCATCAAGTTTAACAGCTCCTGACACATCCTATTCTTTACCAGAGTTCTGGAGCATATTCTCCTACTTGAGACTTATACCCCGGAAACTATTCCCGCCCTTCACAAAATAAGGTAAAGAAACATGACTAAAGAAATCCTTATTGCGTTTTCGATGTCGAAGAACGTATACTCAGTTAACCATCATCCCAGGAAGTATTTGATTGAAGCAACAGAAGAAGCATCACTTGCATATGAGAAAGCGGTACACTTTCTTATACTATTCTAACTTTTTTTGTTTTTGATTTGATGTAACATCTCATATTTACTACATTTCCTTTATTTGGTTACACTTGTTCCTTGGACTCAGACACCTCATTTGGGAGAATCATGGGATCTTGATCAGTCAAAGATTATATAACACTTTTTAGCCCCCATGGATTTGGTCTTGTGGTAAAAGGGCAAGTGGATTAGGCACATATAACAAGTTTGAACCTTGCTAGATAAATGTCTGGTATTTTTGAAGGGTAGAGGGACGGGCCCATTATCCATTGAGCTTTGAACCATGTGCCAACTAGCACCCAGATTTGTTGGTTGTAAAAAAAAATCTGTTATATGCAGTTGGAAGATAGCCTAATGTCATGTATTGATCTTCACAAAAATGCCTCAATTCAGATTGTTCATTGGCAGTTTTCATTTTCCATGTAAATTATGTCATCAGTGGGGGAGGACCTTGATGATGAAAAAAAGTAATCTCTTGGGAAATTGAAGACAATTAAATTGGACTTCACTAAAATAGGATCTCTTTCCTGCATATTTTTGCTTGTCCTCACTATTCGTTTGACAAAAGTAGCTAAATGCTTGAGCAAATGCCATCACTATAGGTCTCTATGTGTCTGGTTTGGTGTTGTATAAGGATGAAATTATAGCTTTGCCTTCAAACTAGTTTATTAATTAGTCTGACGTTGTGGGGCATGGCTTTTGATCCTAATCATCTATTCCTGTAGTTTCTCTTCTATAAGGGTTTTTCTTTCTCTGTTCATTGTATGCTGAACTGTAGGTCAAAAAGAAAAGAGTTCATCTGTGGAATGAAGTTAAATAGACCGAGTCATTAAGAAAGTAGAATAAATTAGCTCTGTTTAGTGCTTGGCACCACAAGACTGACATGTACTTAACTGTGAAATATGTTAGGCTTCCCGCCTTCGTGAGTATCAAGGCGTTGATCCTCATTTTGACGAAATTGCTAGGCAGTACCATGACATTGTAAAGGTAAAGAAAAGTTCCTGCGAGTTTTATTAAATTATTGTAGTTCCTTACTTTTGTTTTGTGAATATAAAGGCTAACTTTGACTCATATCCAAACAGAAATTGGAGAGCATGCAGTGGACCATTAACCAAGTTGAAATGGACTTGAATCCTTTGCCTGCTCACTCCAGCACCTAAGCCATCTCTCTTCATATTTTGGACAAAGTTTGATGTAATATCCATAGTGTTTGCTGTATAATAGGAACATATATAAAATTGTTTATCTCATATTTGCATTTATTAACACTTGAATATCGACATGTATGATGTTCTATATCTGCTCTTTCTAGACCGTTAAAAAGCTCGTCTTGCAGCCATTGTAAAGAACCTAACAAGGAAGGAAAATGTTTTTGTTGTTGCAATCTTTTGAGTTGACTACTCTCAATAGTTCTCTGGATTTTTAGTTGCATCCCTAAAGTATGAACTTTGCTTAAGAAAAGAACTAATTCAATACGAATTTAGTGTTCTTTTATTTACTTAAATCTCTTTGTTCTTTTATTTACTTCATCTCTTTGATATAGTTTCCCCATTGACAGGTAAAATAGAAGCAACAAATAAAAAAGCTTATCACTCAAAGATTGAATTACAAATTTAAAATTTTCAAAATTGACTTCTTTGAGGTGAAGTTTCTTCTTTAAAAAAGAAAAGAAAAGAAAAAGTGTGGCGACTACCTATCTTGGGCCTCCGGCAAATCAATAATCAAGCTTTAGCACATTTTTTTTGCAATTAAAGAGATCTTTAATTAATTACCAAGTGGGAATATTTACAAGAACAAGGAAAGTAATCCCACATTTCCCTTCTCAGACTTGGACAAAAACACTCAACTTACAAGAAAAACCATAAGGCCAAAGTGCTACTATGAAGAACTAATGTAACTAAATAGCCTAACATTAGATCTTACTCTAGTACAAACAGCGATGTGATGAAGAATAGTCTTGTTTGTGGTAGATCTATGTTAAAAGATTCTAACATTCCTCTCTATCCAAATATTGTATATCACAGTAGCAAAGCTAGTTTTCAAGATGATTCCCCGTGGCTGCTTACCCTTAACTAGACTTTCAAGCCATGTCCATTCAGCGGTCCAATTTTGAGGATCTCTTTGCCACTTCTGCCATTTCATTACATCTCTCCATATACCATATGTAAAGTTGCATTCAAAGAACAAATGCTCTTTGGATTCTGGCTCCCTTTTACAGAACACATACAAAGGATCTACATTAATATTTCAGCTGATCAAAATATCTTTAGTCCTTAACCTCCCATAAAAGTTAAATCCATAAGATAAAAATATGTTTAGGCTCTGCAATATTTTGACTTATCATTTTGCTCTAGGCCACATTTACTACTTCACCTCTAAGCATTTTGTAGGCCATAGCAATATAGGATTTATTATTATGAACTATGTTGTTGATGTCTCCCAGTGTAATCCAGTGTTTCCTCATTGTCAAGATCTTCCTAGTCATCCATGAGGCTTGTTGAGGTATGGCCATAGTCGTCATATCTTGCCTCTTTATGTAGTACGTGTGAACCCAAGTAATCCATAATTTTTGTTTGTGCAAGCTTAAAGCTCAAAGCAACTTACAAATTGCAGCTTGGTTCCATAGTTGCAGGTTTAGGATCTCCAGCTCCTTTTGGAAGATAGATTTTCTCCCATGCCATCATAGTTTTTTGTTATTGTAGCTTCCCCATTCCACAAATAACTTCTACAAGTAGCCTCTATCAACTTGTTCTTAGGCATTAAAAAAAATTGAGACCAATAAGCTTGCACTCCAAATAACACAACTGTAATCTTTCTGCATATGGAAAGCATTTGGCCATCCATGTATTGACTTGGTAGTAATCTTTGCCACAAGAGATTTGCATTGCAGAACAGTGAGTCTTTTGGTGGATAATGGAAGTCTTAAATACTTAAAGGGAAGCTTACCTCTATCATATCCAAGCAGATGCAGGATGCTGCTTTTAACATGTTCATCAATCCCTCTGAAGTAGACTTGACTCTTGGATAAATTTTCCTTCAAACCTGAGGCCTCAGAAAACATATTGAATCTATTATTGAGTAGTTGCACAGACTGAACATCCCCTCAAGCAAACATCAATAGTACACTGCAAAGCAAAGATGGGTAATTCCAGTTTTTGGCATCTTGGGTGGAGTGGAAATCAGGATCATCTTTAAGATTAGATAAACATCTATGCAAGTACTCCATTATCAGAAAAAAATATAGGGATTAAAATCGGTACGTGTATAGTTGTCACGACCCGACCTAGGGCCTAGCCGTAACACGACGATTAGAATCACAAAGGACCCCAACCAAACCTCTTAGCATAACATTCATGAGCATACATAAGGTAAATAGGCAATAAAACTAAGATTAAGATACGGAAACAAAACCTCAAGTAGAACATAAGTCTTGAAACGAGAAAAGCGACAACATAGACTCTTTACTATCTAACATGCCTCTACTAGTCTAGATGAGGGCGTAAGACAATCTCCTAGCTTACCCAATATGAAAGGTAAAAGAAGTCATAAATGCATCAGAAATAAAATCTCTCGTCCTCGAAACATGAGGATTCACCAAAAGTACAATAGTGCTAACTCTAGCCACGAGCGGGAGGAGGATGAACGTGATCGCCAAATCTTGCATTATGATACAATGTAGGCAAAAAGTATGCGTTAGTACATGAAAAAGTATGTGAGATCATGCATGAACAATAAACATCAGACATAATCAATATAAATCATTTATGCAAGACCAATATCTTTAAAACATGGATAAAGTCATGAGATCATTTAAAATATTTAACTCATTGGTCAATGAATCAAAACATGATAATCATAATCATAAGTACCTATATATGGGAGATAACCTTAACCGACATTAAGACCATGTGAGCTATTACATAGAATCCGATGATCCCCACATCGAGAAGGGGGAGGCTACTTGTTAAGGTAGACTCCGTATATCATGAACATGTGCTATATGTGGATCCACTAACTAGGCCATAAAGGCAAACTTATGGCGACGTAGTTTAAGGGACTAGAGGTTGCTACTAGGTCTTAAGTCGAGCCCCCACCTCAACGTCCACTCGGTGCTAAGTATATCAACCCACGGAATACATATCATATCATAATCATAAATCATAAACTTTTCATAATCATACTTCATAAACTTATTCAAAGGAATAGCTCATTAAGGATCTCAAGTCACCTTTTCGTTATTGTCTTAAGTCACCATGAAGGATCTTGAGTCACCCTTTTCATTAGTTCTTTATCATGCAATGTGGGTGTAGGCCTTCCATTAGTACAAATCGTTTTTCATATAACATCATTAGGGTCTTAGGTCACCTTCCTTAATATGGATCCTAAGTCACCCTTACATTAACCTGATTGAAAAATCATTGCATTATCATTTATAATCTTCTTTGCATAAAGTATCTTTAAAGTTATTCATTAAGTTTTCATTGGATATAACTTAAAAATCATGATAACTCATAAATCATGACTGAAACTAGAAATTCAACTTGAAATCATGCAATATGATGTGAATTATGCATAATCAGGCTAATAGACTGAAATATATCATAATTGAGAAGATCTAATAAAACTCATTAAATTAGGACTTTTAATTGAAGAGATCACAAAAGGATTTGAGAAGAAATTATTGGAATTCCATGGGTGAAAGGTACCCATGGATGAGGTCCCGCATATCTTGACCTTGATGAGCCCTAAATTGAGGAGAATGGAAGCTTGCCTTTGAAGAAACCCTTGAATTGCTTGTCGGAGGAGAAGACTCTTTGAGAGGGAACCTTGGGGACAGTAAATTTGAATTTTGGCGGATTATGGTGAGAATGAGAGGGTTAGGGGGTTTTATGTTAGTTAATAGGTAGGAATTTAGTCTCAAAACTGTCCATGTACATTAATCAAATATAGGGAATGACCAAAATACCCCAACTTATATAAAACTGACTCTAAAACTCGAGACGGACCATTACCACGGACCGTTATGAACAATACGGTCCGTGGTGAGGGACTTAACATCTGAAAGAGGGTGTGAAAAAGGGGTGCCCACCATGAGACCCATCACGGTCTGTGAAGGACAATACGAGCCGTGGTGGAGGGACCGTAGTAGAGATGCTAACTGGGGTCTGTAGGAGGGTCTACCACGAAAGGCACCACAGCTCGTGGTACTCACCATGGACCGTGGTCCTCTGTCGTGGTCCCTTCCCTGTAGAGACAAACTTTTGAACCTTGACCATGATAGCTCACCACGAACCGTGGTCAAGAGTACGGTTCATGATCTCTCTTGTGGTCATCACCTGATGCCAAAAAGCTGAGATTTCTAGGAATTCATCTTTGGAACCTCGTTTTAGGACTTTTCAACTTTCGAGGTCTTATAATATCTCCCCTTTGAGAACATTCATCCTCGAATGGGACTCAAGCTAGCATAAATGGAATAGGAAAGGAACGTAACAGCCCAACATGAATGCAAAACATTTCAAAAATACATAAAACATGAAATTTTCAATATCAAGCTAAAACATGACTTTTAAAGTCATTTCATGAACATGAATGTATATGAAATCATGAAACAATTGAAACACATGTTTGGGATTAGCGGATCATGAAGGAACTAAATACCTCAACTAGGCGCGGAAGGAAAGAGATGAGGATATCGGGATATCATATTGGCTTCGGCTTCCCAGGATTCATCTGAACTCAATATTTTCATTAAAAGCATAAGTATCTATGTAAAAGAAAAATAGTAAAGTTTTAACAAATATTATATCTAAACCTAATTATGGTCTCAGCCGACAGTTATGACCTCTAACTTTACTAGTACACAAATAGACACTTTAATTATGCAAACCTTGAACAAATAGACACATTTGTCTTACATGATAATTTTGTGTCCTACGTGGCATCCTACGTGTATTATGCCACGTAGGACATGTGTCTCTACTTGTTCAAGTTTATACAAATTTAAGTGTTTACTTGTGCACACCCAAAATTGAAGGGCATAGATATCAACTAAAGCCAAGTTAAATGACATATTTATGTATCATGCCTATTTTAAAAGCACAACAAGTTTAGTGCTAACAACCTTAAAGGCCGAACCGTCAAGTTCAAATCTTGAATCTTCCTCTTCTCACGACACAACACATATGTCAAAATGTTAAAACAAAACATATTTTGGTACAAGCATATGCATGGGGGGACTTCTTTTGGACTCATAACTTTTAGTCTACGTACGCCCTGGATTTTATCTTTATAAAACTGGCCACTGAAACTGTTGAAAAATATTGAATTATAAATCTATAACTTAACCAAGGTGATGGATTTAGTTGTTAGAACCCATGCAATCAATCAATAGAATTAATATCTTGTATGGATATAATATAAATAGATACCTAATCATGGGATACATTTTTTCTTTGTTTTGCAATTAGCTTATATTGCCAGCATTTTACCTAAGCCGTATTGAGATGCTAAAAGAATGGAAGCATGTTGTACCCAAACAAGGATCAAAGGAGTTGGATATTTGGCCTCAATTTCAAAAATTAACAAGTGATATGATTTCTCGTACAACATTTGGTAGTAGATATGAAGAGGGAAGAAGAATATTTGAACTTCAAAACTGAATTATTATGAAACAGTTCAATTCCATTTATATCTCAGGATTAAGGTAATTATGACTAAAGTTATAGATCTTCATCTTGTCTTACTCATTTAGACATATCTGCATCGAGCACCAAGCCAACTATTGTTAACAGAGGTTACAAATAAGTGGGTTGGGGTAAGATTTGCATACACTATCCTCTCAGGTAGGAGTGTACATGGATCGGGTTGGTTTGGATTTTTTACAAATCAAACCAAACCATTTGTGTCGGGTTATTAAATCTATAAACCAAACCAAACCAATAAAAGTTGGGTTTTTCGATATCAATTTTTCTCGGGTTTTTCAGGTTTTTTCGGGTTTTTCGGATTTTTTCGAGTTTCTCGGATTTTTCATAGTATCTAATAAAAAGAACAGAACAGTGCTTCTTTAAAAGAGTTCTAGTACAAAATATCAACATATAAGATGGAGGCAGAACACTGTTTGAAGTTTTAACATTGTAATATAACTTTATAAGATGGACTTTTTTTGTATATTATTTAGATGGGCTGTAACACCCCAAAATATTTTTTCGCAAAGACTCGAACATTTCTTCACGTGTATGTAGACTCGAACCGTATGACTTATAATTTTATATATGAGTTAGGATCAATTTATAAGTATTTGAAGGGTATTAGATGTGGTTTAGGGTCATAAGGGATCTCTAACACCAAGCCGAGTCCAAAGAATTCCTTTCGGCTAAGTTTCCGAATGAGTTAGTATAAGGGTCAACTTTGAATGACCATATATCCTAGAATATAATGAATCGGGTTGCCCATGACCTATTAAATTAAAGGTCTTTGAATCTTCTTTCCAACGCCACCAAGATTGCATTTTTTGGAGTTCGGAGTTAAAAGTTATGACTATTTTACGACAGACTATTATTGTAGGAATTTCAGGCCTAGACTATCACTGCAAGAATTTCAGGCCTGACGCTCCAGTGGCGCCCGACGCCACTATAGCGCCAGAAACTAGCCTCAGTAGTTTGGCCCATGGCGCGACGCGCCACTAAAGCACCTGTAGGGTTTTTAAGCCAATTTTCCAGATTTCAGAAATTTCAGGCTTGGCGCTGCAGTGGCGCGGCATGCCACTATAACTTCAGTAGGGTTTTAGCCCATTTTTTTCTAGATTTTGATGAAGGGCAACTTGGACCTTTTCCACCCATCCTATATTAAACCTAATACACTAGGGTTTACTATTTCCGCCCCTCACATCAATTTCTAAGGGTTTTCTCTCCAAAAACACCCAAGAATGTTGAGAGGAAGAATTGGAGAAAAAGAAGAAGAGTGAGGTTTCAAGCCATTCCTTCAAGTCTTGATTTTCTCCGATTTCCAGGTATGTAAGGCTAATTAAAATATGGATTGAGTTCTTCCATATGCCCATAGATGTGTTGGATGGAAGTATTGAAAGACTTGAACCTTCTATGAAGGTTTTCTTGAAATTTTCCTAAACTCTAGAATATTTTTATATACTAGTAATTGATTGATGATTTTCATGACTTAAATTCTTGAATAATTATCTTTCATATTTATTTCACAAATCATAGTTACATATTGACAACAATGAATTTTTGTATATAAATTAATATGTATTGATGGTGTTCTTGAGTTGAGTTTTGTTGGGAGTATGGATTCATGTATTCATTCACATGAACTCAAGATGAGGCTTCTTTTTTGTCATAATTATCTCGAGGTTGAGATTGATGGTTTTTGTGTGTATATGTATTGATTGGAATGAAAAGAATGAATTGGGATAGTTATGAATGTGAATGACATAAAGAGAAACGAAACTGTCACACCCCGATCTCAACAGGGTGTGATGGGCACCCAACCCCGTGCTCGGAGCCGAGCGAACCCGCTAATTCATATTACATTCTCAATCTCTTTAGAATTTTGCATCAAAAAGAAATGAAAAACATAGCTACGCTTTCCGAATCTTGCTATCCAAAATCCATCATCTCATAAACTCATGACATACTACATAATAACATATCGGTTGGTGACGCCGCTTACAAAGCTGACACTCTATACCCACGACTCTGTCTGCAAAGTCTCTAACTTTGAACGAAACATCATAGCACATATACTCTGACTCGGCAGCACTCCAGGAACAAGTGGAGTTGCTAACCCTGCTGCAACATCTTCTATGGTAACTTCTACTTGTCTGGGTGTACCTGCGTGGCATGAAACGCAGCCCCCAAAGAAAAGGGGGTCAGTACGAGTAATGTACCGAGTATGTAAGGCATGAAAATCAGCATAATAAAGAACTTAAGGTATGAACAACCATATCGTAGAATCATAGACATATAGTGAGATAAGAGAGTAACCTGTACATATGAGTGCCCTTTTAGGCCAGATGCCATGCATGCTTGTCTTATCATAAAAAAACATTTCTTGTTCATATTCATAGAAAATAGAAGTCATATCACCGAACAACGTCGGCGTGCCCACATATGTCCCGCGTCCGGGCATCCCGCGTCCAGGATGAAAATTACTCCAACTGATCAGGTGGGAATGCGTCTATAGCGCCACATATACACCTCCCCATATCCCCTATATACATATACATATACATATAGACAGCATGCACGAGAGCCCAATGAAAGTCGTGTATTTATCGGAGTGACGGAAGGTCGGTAACCTCCGATTGTATTATAGACTAACCATGGTCGCTTTGTCTCACCTTGAAGGAACAATTATTATAGGATGAGACCATCAACGAAAGATAATATTAAGAGAACGTAGAATAAGGTCACAATCTTATAAGGCGTCAAATCGTATACATATGCACATATGACCAATTTTCAAGACTCGTAGAATAATCGGAATGAGCTATGATTAACAAAACAAGATAAGAGTCATATCAAGTACCTTTCAAAAATTACCATGGATTATATCAACATAAAACTTTTGGAATCATATACACGTATTTAAGCACGAGAAAAATATCTTTTGGAAACTCAAGAAAATTGACCATCCTAGTGGCTCTACGAATAGGACTTCCTTGAAATTGTACAAAATGACATATACTTGTTTCATAAAAATCATGCCAAAAGAAAGTGTAGCTCTATATACTTATGTCAAAACATGCCAAGAGAAAGAAGAGTAAACATTACATACATGAAGCCGTTCTTATCATATCCATCATAGACATATTCTCATCCTCGACATCATCAATGTCGTTGTAAAACATATCCATCGTCATTGCCATAAAAGCTAGTAATTTTGTAAACCGTTGTTTTGGAAAATCATAGACATTTTGGAAAACATTGACGGGTTATAGGAAAAAAAAATAGTCATTTCCTTGGGACCATTGACACCTAGCTTTTGAAAACAAAGAAAATATGGAAGCACTTATCAAACCATAACATCGGAATCATGCCTTGAAAGAAAAGGGTAAGCCTTACATACTTATACCAAAGACATGCCAAAAGAAGGAACGGTTAGCTTTACATACCTTGTCCGCTTCCTTAGTCACCCCACCTAACTCTTGGCCTTTCCAAAATCTATAACAAGATTAATAAATGCCAACATTAGCTATAGGTATCCAAGAACCTCATTCTAAACTAACATTTTGTCTACCGAAATTTCGACAGCACTTCTCCTGTAAATACACCATCCCCGAGAATCTAACTCGGCCAATTTACCAACAATCATACCAAATCAATATACTACTTTCTCCAAGACCTTCCAATTCCAATAAGAACAATAACAATCTAATCCCTTCTTTCAAATTCAATTACCACAACCCAATAATTTACACACTAACCACATCATACTAACAATATTAGCTTCCATATATGCAAGAACATTATATTAGATTTACAAACTTCTAAAACAAGTCTCCAACTACTACAACTTTATAAGGATCCTTAAGCTTTTCTTAGCAACATAGAATCCATAACAATAACTAAAATACTAAATAGAATCAATTCACCATAACTTGCCAAACCACCCCCATATTCGGCCACAACAACTATATGCATATTTTCATGAAGTTTCCATCCATTCCTATACCTTGCAACAACCACCACATACTACATAAAATTAATCTATTCTTTCCACACAACATCACATACACGGCCAAAACCCACATACCTATTTTCATATACTTCATCCATTTCTTCACTCTACAACATATACCAACAATCCATAATAAATAGAGAAGATTGAAACTTTACCTTTTCCACTTAGTTCTTCAACTTGCTAGAATTGTGCCTTGCAAGAATGAATAGTCTTCTTGTTCCAAAAATCATTCTATGTTGATTAGGGCCTTCAACTTGCTTGGAATATTAGAAGAATTAATTTTGGAACAAGATTTCAAGGGATAAAATCCCTAGCTATGCCAATTTTCCTCTCTTATTTTTTCCCCCTCTTTTCTCCAAGTTTCTTGAAAGTTCTAGGAATGGAAAATAAGATGACTACTAAGTCATCTTTGGACTTATCTACTTCTTTTTCTCCCTTTTTTTTTTCTTGAAGCTTCTAGAAAAATAAAAACCAAGATGACTAATAAGTCATCTTTTGGGCCTTTTTTCTCTTCTTGAAGTTTCTAGCAACTATATATATATATATAAATAGATAGTAAATGGGTAATGGGCCTTCCTAATTAATGAACTCAATTTCCAAAATTTGGGCCATTTTCTTGATTTGGGCCTCAACTCTTTTATCATTATTCCATTGTAGCCCAAACTTATGTATCTCACTTTTGTAATTCCCAAACTAATTTCCCAAAAATTCCACATAAATTTTTCCCTCGGCCTTCCTCCGTAATTTCACCTCAACGTTCTCTTTAACATTACACCGGTATTAAATAAAATAACTCATAACCTCTTTCCTTGCAAGTCAATTTTTTTTTGTTTTCCATATTTCCACCTCCAAAATTGCATAACCAACTTATGTATCAAACAAGACCAAAACGTAGCATTATCCTTCACTTGTTACAATTATCCCAAATGTCCAAATGTATAAAAATACGGGTTGTAACAGAAACATTAGTAGATCTAGAATGTCATTTTTTTGTTTCTATAAATGGAATATATAATTAAATAAGAATTTTGGAGCAAGATGTTTGATAATGATGTGAATGATGATGTTTGATGATGATGTGAATGATGGTTATTTAACATAAGTAGAATGATTGATGAAGAGGTATGTTGATGACGATGTTTGAGGTAAAATGGATTGGAGTCTAATGTGACTACATGGTATGTGATTTGCATAATTTGATTTGATTGGAGTCTTATGAGCATGTTGAATATAAATGATCTTTTGAGAAGGGGTTTTAAATAAATAATTTGTGAACACTTTTGCATAAACTATTTATACACTATTTTGAGTTTAAAGAATGATTATTTTTATCTTTGATTTAGAAAGAGTTTAAGCATGATTTTAATTTGAAAAGTCTCTTAATCACTATTTTGAGTATAAATGAGTTGACAATTTTTACATTAAAACATCTATTTTGAGATCGAGTTGAGGAGTTAAAACCTATGTTTTAAATGCATTCATTGAGTTGAAATTGTATCAAATTTAAAGAGAAGAGTTTGATGATTGAGATGAGTTGATTTGAAAGAAGGTCCAATGAGGCCAGATTTGATTGGGTTTTGAAAAGAGTCCAATGAGACTAAATGAGTTGATTTGAAAGAGTCCAATGAGACTAAATGAGTATTTTGAGTATTTTACTCACTTGATAGATATGAGCATATTGAGTCTTGGAAAGAGTATTGAGCATCAAATTGGGTAAGAGTATAGTCCATACTCGAATCTCATGAACTACGTAGCCAACGTAGGAAGGGATTGGACCGTTAAAGTCGGATGTTTCCCATTTCATTGTCCTGAAATAATAGGACTTGATTGATTGATGGATCCATGATTGGTTGATTCGTTCATATCCTGGCAAAGTATGAACGGACATGGAAATAACATCGGCTTGTTGTACATCATTGGCTCATAAGTGATGGTTGTCGGTTAGATAAACACCCAAATTGAGTGAATTATGTATGGTATGATTGGTTTGATTATGATTGTAGATGATTGAGTCGAATGGTAAAACGTTGTTAAATTCTAATTTGCATATCTATTGAGTTGAGTCCTTTGACTTGATTGTTGAGTTGATTGTATACGATTGGATTGGATTAGATGATATGTGATTGAATTGGATGATATGTGATTAAATTGGATTAGATGGTGTATGATTAGATCGGATTGTATATGATTTGATTGAACTATATTGTACATAATTGGATTTGATTGGATGGTATATGACTGGTCTCTGTCTAAACTGTACTCTTATTTCAGACTTATGACACATTGATTGAGTATCTCTTATCTTTATGACTTGAGATATTTGAATCGATATTGTTTCATTCTGTCATATTACATACTCGTACATTCCACATACTGACGTCCATTTGGACCTGCATAGTTTCATGATACAGAGACAGGTTTAAGAGATCATCAACAGGCACACCGTTGAGGATCTGTTCACACTCAGCTTATTGGTGAGTCCTCCCCTACATTCGGAGGATACCACTTAAGTTATTCTTGCATCGAGTTAGTCTTTTCATTCTGATTTGAGGTAGCCATGAACCTGTCATTGGCACCAATTAGATAGTGGTGATAAAGGCTTCATAGACTAGATAATGATGGGTCAACTGAGTATTTTATTTTCTTGAATTATTCTTGTCAAACTATTTAACGACATAGATTGGAGTTCGATTTGTTGGCACATGGCCCTTATTATTTGAGTTAGATTGTTGATTTGAGTTACCCACTAAATTATTTCTTTATTTTAAACTTTTCGCTGATTGATTGATATGAATGAATGTGTGATTGGATCAAGTGGTTCGTTTGGGGACAAGCAATGATCTTCGAGTGTCGGCCACGTCTAGGGTACCCTTCCGGGACATGACATGGGCTTCTCAAGTCCAAATCTAAATGTAAGAAAGAAAACAAAAATTATGAATTTTTTTTTTAAAAAAATTATAAATTACATTTTAATAAATATTTTTATGTATAACATAATTTAAAAGTAGTATATCTATAATCGAGTCTGTTTTTATTGTTGTATGGTCCAACCCGTTTAAACTTGGGCAAGTTGCTAAATGATAGATTGATCTTTGAGGTAGATGTAACCTTTTGGCTATGGATTCATCTTACATAGAATTTTCGATACAGAGTAAAAACATATGTAAGAATCTAGCTAACTTAAATCTAAATAAATGTTAGATCTAACTCATACTTTTAACAGTATTAAGGTTGAACTCGTTTAAGTTTAAAACTTAAATCAACCTCTGCTTGATTTTGCACCTCTAGGCTTTGAAACATATGTGGTTTTCTTTTTCTCAACTTACTATATCCATCCTTTAATTTGTAGATTTTTGCCCACCAAAAGCAACAAATAAATGAAAGAAACTGAAAAAGAAGTTCAAGAATAGTTACTGAATCAAAGAATTTGGATTGACTATCCATGAAGTAATTCAAGAATGCAAATTATTTAATTTTGCTGGACAAGAGACCACTTCAGTGTGGCTTGTTTGGACTAGGCTTCACGATTGGCAGGAAAAAGCCAGAGAGGAAGTTTTGCAAGCCTTTTGGAAGTGATCAACCAGCTTTTGATGAGTTAAGTTGGTTGAAAATTGTAAGTTGTGCATCGCCACAGACATTTAGGACGGGTTATGTATGTACATATGTTAAACTCATGAACTAGCTTTTCTCTTAGTACGTATATGAAAAAAATATATCGACATGCATACATATTATGTGATCACTCTCAGTTCGGACTAACTGATTTTAGATCCTGTATTTAATCATATAGGATATTTTAAGATCCATTTTTTATATCAATTGGGAATAACTTACATATCCATAGAGATAGCAGTAAATTTATAAATTTCATTTAAGTATTTAAGATTTTATATATATATATATATATATATATATATATATATATATATATCCATATATATATATATATATCCATATATATATATATATATATATATATAATCAATATATATATCCATATATATAGACTATAGTTGTGTATTTGTGTATTATTATGGAGTTTAAATTCATATATATAATTGTGTAATTATGTAATTCTACCGGCCTCGCATGTTCTTTTTCAAAAATATTTTGTACCCACCCTACCCTTGCAAAAGTTCTAACCTGCATTGCCTTATAAACACTGTAATCTGCCTGCCCCACCTCGCTCCATTGTCATCCCTAAAAATACGTAGCAATTATCCAAACAGAGTGTTAAGTGGAGTAATCTCAAGCTTATACTTATGTGTTTATACACAATATTTTCCGCAAAGCTCATATATCGACGAAAATTTATGTATTAGAGATTTCTAATAACATTTTAGTAGTGTTTTTTGATAATCACCTTCAATTTTTATGTCCATTCAATTAGTTGAACAAATGTGCTTTACTTTAACAATTTTTTTTTAAAAAAAGATAATTAAAAAATCAAGGTAGACATACTTCCATACATAAGGAAGAACTTTGCTAATATAACTCGATATTGGTAAATAGGATCAAAAGTTCAAGTTCACGCCTATAATATTCTATTTATGGGAAAATTACCCAATTAAGCAACTTATACTATTCGAAATTCATTGGACTCCACGAAAACAAACTAAATATGAAAATCAGTCATAAAATATGCTACAAACTCATTGGAGTACTCAAAACATTGATTCGGGGTCATCTTGATCAATAATAGAAAGGTTATATCCCACCCACCCTTAGCAGTGAAATATCTTCATAATCTCACAGTAGTACTAGTACTATAGTTTTTTAGCATCATTATCAAAAAATGTTATATCATTTAAATGTCACAGTAGTACTATTACATTGAAGAATGAAAGGAGAAATCAAAGCTCTCTAGCTGGATATATCGCACACCAAAAAACAATTCCACAAATAAAAAATAGTAACAGAGGAAAAAACCAATTCCAAGATAAATATATTTAGAGTCCTTTATAAATATGTTTGGACATATATTACATAAAACAACATCAGAACAACCAAACATAATTGGAAATAGACAGCAAATACATACACTGATTAATCGTAGTGTATTAATTGATGCAAGGCAAGGCTGCGTACAATAGACCCTTGTGGTCAGACCCTTCCCCGGACCCCGCGCATAGCGGGAACTTTAGTGCACCGGGCTGCCCTTTTTTATAATACAAAGTCTATATCTTCAAGATCGATATTAGCTGATGGATGTCCCTCTAAGCATTCTGCATTATGATGAGCATCATTGTTGTCCATAAGAGCGAGTACTTGATCTCCAACATCAATATCTTCCTCTACATTATTATTCTTGTCCATAAGAGCAAGTAGTTGATCGTCTTCTTGCAAAACTGAATTAATATATTCGTCAACCTCATTCATATCAATGTCATGGGTAACTCCATCATCAATAATGCTTTTTGATCCCTTCTTATTTATCTTACATATCACGTAACCCAAATAAGCATCATACAATGTGTTGCTGTAGTTGTACTTCAAACTTTTCACGTACCCTATAACTCTACCTTTCTTGTCAAAAACCTCTTTTCCCTTTCCTTTTGCCTTCCACGTACCCTTACCCACACTTCGCAAAACTCTTTTCCGCTCCGAATTATGTTTCTTCTGGGGCGTAATGAAATAACGTGTGTTGCTGTTGCTGTTGGTGCCTTCAAAAATCTGCCATGGTTCCTTCTCCGCGTAAAGATCTACCTGATGCATGAGTTCATTCTGATCAGGCAGTTGTTCGTCTCTCGCATACGCTAATAAATATTTCAGCACTTCACTATTCGTAGGGTGAAATCGATACCCTATCGGACGTCCCATTATTTTAATGATGAACTAAAGAAACAATAATATGGATAGATTCGAAAAGAAAACTCAACCCTAATGATTACTTTGTAATGAAGATGATGAACAAGCTGTTAATTACTTTCTATTGCTATAAATGCCTACGTAACTATATATAATATAATCCTAAAACCTAACTCCTAATTATGAACAAGTTCGGAAACCTCTTTTTGGTTTTTTAATCTTTCGAGGGCTGGAAATATATCATTGGAAGTTTTTTTTTTGTTCTGCTTAATTGAAATTATTTTTTGATGTTATTTATTCAACAAAACAATTACAAACCCTCCTAATTATATACTTGTTGGGAAAGCTAGGGTTTTTGGAAACTTTTTTTTGATTTTTAGTAGTGAATAGCGGCAACCTACCAATTTAGAATTCTAGTGCAATCTCTTATTGAAGGGATTTCATTTTAAAACATTTATTTGAGTAATTAACGACTTAGTGCTAAAACGTTACTCTTAGTAATGACAACACATAAAACAATAACTTTATGTGCCTCACATAACTGACAAAGGTCGTGTGTGATTTCTTTATGTTTTACAATAGTTGTGAGCTAAAATCTATATATATTTGTATATATATATAGAGAGAGAGAGAGAGGGTATAGATATAGATATATATAGCAAGAGGTGTAGTCAAGCTTACTCTTGCAATGTAGCTGCTTAATTCTGCCTAATTACGTACTAAGATTTGAGCTAATATGTAATCGTCACAAAGGCTACGAATCAGAGTGGAAAAGAAGAAGTATACGGTGTTTTTTATTTTATTTTAGGTTATTTCACGACTATATTTTTTTAGTTTAACGACTTATTCATTTTTATTTGTTTTTAGTCATATCAAATTACTCTATTAGATATCCAATTTGACTGAGCATTTAAGCTGAAGTCCATTGATTAAGCTAATTCAAATATGCTTGAAACTAAATTTTTCAAAATTATACATTTTTGTGACATATCTAAGTATGGTTGACTGAACTTTTTTATTTTATCTTACAAAAGGTGCCCCACATGGGTTTTCCCCGAAACCCCCCAGTAATTGGGCCGGTCTGGGTCAGACCGTCCCACTATTTTTTTGGCCCACCGAATACCGGGTCGGGCCGGACTATATCTTTATTGGCCAGGGCGGGCCTAGTAGTGAAAAAATCTTAAACGGCCCAGCCCATGACCCATTAAGGGTATAGTGTCCGGGACTAATGGGACAGGCTGGATTGGACTCGTTGGGCTTAGATTTTTTTTTACGGCGTTTATACATTTAAAAATTTGAGTCAATCATCAATATATTGTATCGTTATCTATTTAATTTAGAAGTAATTATAACAATTTATATACTCACAATAAACTATCTATTATAGTGATATACTTAATTATATATTATATATATACTTACAATCTATATCTAATATACTCACAATATACTATCTATTATAGTGATATACTTAATTATATATTATATATATACTTACAATCTATATTTAATATACTCACAATATACTATCTATTAGTATATATATACTTATATTATAATATATATACTTACAATGTATATCTAATATACTCATAATATACTATCTATTATAGTGATATACTCACAATATACCATCTATTATAATAATATACTTATATCATATTATATATACTTACAATGTATATCTAATATACTCACAATATGCCATCTATTATAATAATATACTGACACTATACCATCTATTATAATAATATCTTTTATTATATTATATATACTTATAATATATATCTAATATACTCACAATATGCTATCTATTATAGTGATATACTCACAATCTACTATCTATTATAATTATCTTACATTATACTATATATGCATACTATGTATATCAAATATACTAACATTATATTATATATTATAGTGATATAATTAATTATATATTACATATATACTTATAAAGTATACCAAATATACTCACAATATGCTATCTATTATAGTGATATACTTAATTATATTTGATATATATACTTACAATCTATATCTAATATATTCAAAATATACAATCTATTAGTATACATATACTTATATTATAGTATATATACTTACAATGTATATATAATATACTCACAATATACTATCTATTATAATAATATACTTACATTATATATTATATAGACTTACAATGTATAACAAATATACTCACAATATACTATCTCTTATAATAATATACTTACATTATATTGAAATCTTATAGTGACTACAAATTTAATTTTCAATATATGATTATGTAAAGTAAAAAAAAAAATTTAATTGAATCATACAAAATTTAAAGGGGAAAAAATTAAGAAATGCAAAGACTCAATGAGTCTTTGACTTTATTAATATATTGATAAAATTCAAAACATACAAGTTACAAAATTATAATTAGTTGTATATAATAAATTATAATTTCTACATATTTCGAATCATTTTCTCCAATTCATCTATATTAACATTAACAGGAATTGACTCATAATTTTCAAAATCAACTACTCTGTAATTTGGACTAGTTTATGCAGAATGATCTCCAATTGACATTATTTCTTCAAGTTCTTTTTCTTCTTCCTCCCCCTTCTCCTCCTCCTTCTCCTTCTTCTGCTTCTTATTCTCCTTCTCCTTCTTCTCCTTCTCCTTCTCCTTCTTCTTCTCCTTCTTCTTCTTCTCCTCCTCCTCCTCCTCCTCCTCCTCCTCCTCCTCCTCCTCCTCCTCCTTCTTCTTCTTCTTCTTCTTCTTCTTCTTCTTCTTTATTTTATGCTCTTACTTTATTACTATGCTCTGATCTAATCCAATCTCTGAGGCAAACTAAAACATTCATGACATTGCTCCCCAAAGAGTGTCGATTGCTCCGAGTTGCTGTCTTCCTTGATTAAATGCGCTCTCCAATGCAACAGTTGACATTGAAACATTTAGCACATTCCTAGCCATGGTTGATAGTACTGGATATGTTTTTTGATTGTTCTTCCACCATTCCAGTGTAGTGACACTATTTCATCATAGGTCTCTGAAGCCTGTCCCAAATAATAATTAAGCTCATCTCGATTTGTGCTCCGTTCTAATGTAGGTTATATTTTATTTCAAATAGATAAATTAAAAAAATCATGGGCAGACATACCACGTGCCTGTTTTTTAGAAGATAATAACTCGTTAGAAGGACAAGTTAGAGGAACAGTATGACTAAGGATATCATTATCAAGTAAATCTATATAATGATTATATAATATTTGAATATGATTATTTTTATCACTTATCGCCTTAAATATACTAGGATCTTCATCTTTTTCAATTTCTATAGAATTATATATAAGGCGAACACATCTAGACATAATATTAAATTTCATATACATATTTAACATAGCACCAATTAAATAAATAGAAGGAATAGGAGAAAATATTTTTAAAATTTTTCTATCATTTCAGCGAAAACTTCTTTGTAATCATCTTTCTTTTTATATTCCATAAGCAATACAAAAAATTTCGGCTAATATTAAAAACCATAGGATAATAAGCACCGAAAAATTCAAGAATAGCCAAATAATTTTTTTAAAAAACATAACAACATCATTAGTTTTAGTCCAATCAGATTCTTTCAATATGACTTCGGGAAATTTATATGCATATTGATTAAAAGTTGTAGTTATAGGGGCTTTATAAATATTGCAAGTCTATAAAATCATAAGTAGAATTACACCCAGTCTCAATTTCTTCGGGCATTAATCTTAGTCTAAGATTATTTTTCTCGCATTTTTTTTAAAATTCTTTGAGTCTAGCTTTTCTATTATTTCCTTGAATGAAACCAACTGCATGCCTAATTTTTTCAATTGTTGGCTCAAAAAACTAAAGTCCATCTTTTACAATTAAATTATATATATGACAAACACATCTAATATGAAAAATATCTTCTAAAGGAGAGGTAAAAAACTCAGTTTTCAAAAAATTAATAGCAGTGGTATTGTTAGATACATTATCAAAAGAAATATATAAAATTTTGTGTTGAACACCATAATATTTTGCAACCATTGATATAGAGTCAGAAATAAATTGTGCATTATGTTTTCGGTCTTCATCATATTGAAATGCTAAAATATATTTTTGCATGATAAAATCGCTATCTATCTAATGACAAGTAACAGTTAAATAATTATTTTTATTTATAGCACGATCAAGATAAGAAGTAAGTGAAACTCTATATGAAAAATTTGTTAATAACCAACGTAAATAATATGCATATTGTCCATGAAGTCTAAAAATACTACAAGTACTTCTAGAAATACCGTTAAACATGAGATTATAAATTGATTTTACATAATAAATAAAAGCATCAGAAGAAGCAAATGAAAAAGGTAGACAACCCACAACTATCATTTTCGCTATCTCTTCACGGTCCCTCATTTTATTATACGTCCCTGTTAATTTTCGATCTGTGGATTTATTCTACCTTGAGCTGGCCCAGCAGCACCCTCTATTCGTTTTCTCCAACCAGTATGAAAGTTATCTATATGTCTAGTCAAGTGACCCGTCCCACCTTTATTACCCTAGTCTTATGCTCGAAAATGGATGGATACTCTTTACATTGAACTTTAGTTGTTCTGGGTATGCGTTCAAAATAATGCCATAACTAATTTTTTTTCTTTCTTTTACAGGTCGTGGATGAAGATTAGCAGTTCTAGATTGAGCATTACCTATATCTACATCAGGACTAGTGGTTTAGCATCCTCATCCTCATTATTACCTTGTTCTATTTCTACTTCAAATTCATTTGGTTCTTCTATACCGTAAG
Organism: Solanum dulcamara; assembly: GCF_947179165.1. Taxonomy (NCBI): domain Eukaryota; kingdom Viridiplantae; phylum Streptophyta; class Magnoliopsida; order Solanales; family Solanaceae; genus Solanum; species Solanum dulcamara. The sequence continues at coordinate 11,183,543 of NC_077246.1, read as the reverse complement.
TTTCTTGATATTAATTTTCATTCATATCATGTGCACCTACACCTATTTTTCTAAATTCACTAGGTGGTGCTTCAGGCATACGAGAATAATTTTTACTTGTACTACCTCTACCAGAAACACTTTTTTTCTTACTACCACAACCTCCGTCGGGACACAAATTTTTAACACTTTTACCTACATTTTTAATCTATCCATTATGCAAATTAAACTAATAAAAATTATAAATACAAAAATTAAATATTTAAGTATATTAGAATTAATTTACTAAATAAAAGCAGGAGAAGGAACGATTATACCAAATTGTCGGAATCAAATAAAGAATAGTAAAATTGATGAAATGTTGAACACTTGAAAGTTGAAAACTTTCACTTGATGTTGTTAATTGCAAATAATAATAAAAGATTGATATTACTTTAAGAGAGAATTGAGAAATTGAGAGAGAGTTGAGAAAATTAGATGGTTGTTGGTGGGAAAAAATAATTAAATGTTATGGGTATTTATAGAAAACAAATTTGATTAATAATTATTTTTTTAAAATGGCAATTTTGGCCACTTTTCAGAAAATGGCCCAACGGCTACATTTCATATATTAATTTTCTTTTTTATATATAGAGCCGATTCGGACCGGTGGGCCGGCTACCGGTCCTTACCGGGCCGGTCTCACCGGGCCAGACCAAAAAAAGGACTGGACCGGCCCACTCCGTTAAAAACATGTGTCGACTACCAGTTCGGGTAAACCGATGACGGGACTTTAAAGGGCCGGTCGCCGGTCCCCTTGACAACCTTATTTTATACATCACAGACTCTCTAGGTTGCTTTGTCCAACTTTTATTAAGGAGAAAGAACAAAATCAACCGTTCTTGGTCCCATGGTGTCTTCATCAACGTTAAATAATTGAATGTTTAAATATGAAATGTTTCTTTGGAACTACATAGTCAGAGTATATTTTCGTTAGCTTATTATAACCTCACTAGAATTAGTAAAACAAGGTCTGTTCTCTTTTGTTTATAATTATTTCTATTGTAAATTATTTATTTTTAATAAAAATACCGCTAGACACTATATCGATATGGTGGTATAAATTCTCCAAAGAAAAAGGTAAGTACATTTTTCTTGATGAAATAATCAACATTAGAGTTATGAATAAAAATATTCTTAAGATGGAAATCCAAATTCCTTAATCTAGCAGGACGCATTACCCTTACAGAAGCCTCCCTAAATAATATACCAAATCATGTTCTGCAAGCCATGCTTCTTCCTGGGCATATAAACAAAACAATAAACAAAATTCAAAGATCCTTTATATGGGGATCCAACACTTCTAAAAAGAAAATACATCTACTCAATTGGAACACACTACCTCTCAACAAGGAAGCTGCAGGAATAGACATTCAGGACAGAAAAACAAAGAACATGGGATTAATCACTAAGCTGGCATGGAGATGATTTAAACAAAAAGATAAACTATGGGCTTTCCTCATCAGTAAGTACTCCAAAAAGGGGACCTTTCCTTCTCCTCCAATGTTAAGAATCCCAGCAGAACATGGAAATGTATCATAAAGGGATGGGATAACGGTAAAAACAACATTCACTAGGCTCTTGGCGAAGGGGAAAGTGACTACATTTTGGACAAATTGTTGGATCCCTGACCAAAAAAACCTCCGAAGCTAAATACAAGGACCCCTAACAGAAAACGAAGACATATTGCTTGTCAAAGATATTACAGAACATGGCTATTGGGATACTACAAAAATTTCCTTCCAGTTACCAATCAATACCATAAACCTCATCCAAGGAGTGTATCTAAGAAAAGGAACAAAAGATATTCCTTCATGGAAACTAGAGAGTTCAGGTCTCTTCTCCACGAAATCTACCTACTGGGATATTAAAAACCAAAACAAGGACACTACAACCCAGAATAACAAATTTTCATGGATATGGAAACTAAAATGCCCTAACAAGATTAAAATCTTCATATGGCTATGCCAGCACAACAGACTTCCCACATGTCATACCTTAACTCGATAGGCATAATTATTAATCCCAACTGCTACTTATGTAACACTCCAGAAACTATTAAACACATCTTCATCTATTGTAAGAAAGCTAACCAGTTCTGGCGGAGGATTGGGAAAGCAGACGACATCCAGCTCATAAAAAACTCAACCTATCCATGGGTAGAGTCCAGTAGAAACCTCGTGAACACAAAAAACAAGCCCAAACATAGAATGGAAGGACTCCTTCCCATTCTACCTATAGAACATATGGTTAACTAGGAATGGAAACTTTCATAACAAAAGAAACAACCATATATCACATACCCTGCCACCGGTTAAAGCAATTTAATTCGTAACACTCAATGGGAAAACAAAAAGAAAGAAATCCCCCGCCCCCATCTACATAAAATAGAACCCCCCCTAAAAATGGCTACAAATTAAACACAGACGGCTCATCGATGGGAAATCCGGGACAAAGAGGAATATGAGGAGTGATTAGGGACTCTAGAGGAAACTGGATAAGAGGCTATATGGGTAGCTACTTCCATATCACAAATACAAGAACGGAACTGATAGCACTGCTCTATGGCTTAAAGATAGTAGCACGAGAACAACTATCACCATTAATAGTTGAACTAGACTCAATAACCGTTATAGACTTAATCTCGGTTGATAATCCTATATGTGCTAATATTATCTTTGAGTGCAGGGATCTAATGCAGCAGCTGGGGAACCCCCCCAAATTCAATATAGTAATCGTGAAGGAAATCAGGTGGTAGATGCTGTTGAGATGTAATAGAATTAGTTAGGAATTAGTTAGAAGCAGGGGTATTATGGTCATTTCCAGCCCTCCTAGTTAAACTAACTAACTACTAATTAGTTAGATAGTTAGCCTAAGTAACTAGCTATATATATATGTAGCTATGGTTGTGCAGTGAAGGATTAGGGCATTTGAGCCCCAAATTGTAAAAAACTCTCTCCAGAAAGTTCTCTCAATCTCTCTTCTTCTTCTACATCTTCTTCATCATATTCATCACTAACTCTTGCTTTACTTTCTGTAACTAGAAAAGATCATGGTATCAGATCCATCAACATAGTAATTGCTGTGAAGAATCGATCATAGTCGAGTCAAGGACTCTAGACAAGAGTCAAAGATTCATCCGATTACAAGTTTTTTCTTTTGAATCAAAGCTTAGTCGAAGCTGAAATCTGCAAAAAACAAGTGGTTCCTCAACAAAACTTCAAGGAAAAAGTTGAAGAAAAATGGAAGGTCCCAATCTAGCTCAAAATGGCAATCAGACTCATGTCAATGTTCAACAAGTTGGTGTACCTGTCTCAACAAGCTTTGCAAGTAGTAATAGGCAAGGTATTGACTACAATCACCCTCTATTTCTTAGCCCTATCGATGTGAGTGGAATTAGTATCATATCTTTCCAGTTACAAGGTGTAGAAAACTATACCTTGTGGAATCGATCAATTAAGCTTGCGCTGTTAGGAAGAAACAAACTAGGGCTAGTGGATGGAACATGCATGAAAACATGTTTGGTGAAGAACTGTGGGTCCAATGGGAAAGGGTGAATGCAATTGTGCCATCGTGGCTGATGAACTCAGTTTCAAAGAGTTTACTGAGTGGGATTGCATTTACCTCAAGTGCCTCAAGCGTGTGGACTGACCTGCACGAGAGGTTTGATAGAATTGATGGATCAAGAACTTACAGTTTACATAAAGAAATAGCTACTCTACAACAAGGAACAACATCTGTATCTGTATATTATACGAAGCTAAAAATATTGTGGGATTAATTTGAAGTGTTAGTGCCTTCACCTGGGTACAGTTGTGAAAAATCCAGAGGATTTGTAGCTCACATGAATAGACAAAAGTTATACCAATTTCTAATGGGACTGAATAACTTATATCATCAAGCTAGGAGTCAGATTCTAATGATAGATCCTCTACCAATCATCAACCAAGCATATGCTATGATATTAGGAGATGAGAGTCAAAAGGTTGTTGTTACAGGCATCAACAACTTAGGACTACACTCATCCATTCCGGATTCAATTGCTATGTACTCTAGAGTTGAAAGCAATTCAGGCAGCAGTAACAGATTTAAGAAAAATACATTCCTAATCTGTGAGTTTTGCAAGTGCAGAGGTCATACCAAAGAGTCCTGCTACAAAGTAGTTGGATATCCACCAGATTTCAAGTCCAAAAGGAAGATACAAAGTGCAAATATTGTATATCCTGACACTACTGGGCAAGCTAATTTCTCTTATGGATTGAATACAAATGTGATTGATGAATCAATATAGGGAAGAAATATCACAACACAGCATATTGCAGCCAAAACACCAGCTGAAGAGTCAACTTCTAACAATACTGTGAGCTAAGCAGAGAAAGATGTCAAGCAACTACTTCAAGGTTGCACATTCACAAAAGATCAGTATGAACAAATTCTCAAGATAATGAGTCAACAGTCAGGTTCCAGAGCCACTGTTCCTGACTGCAATAAGGCAAACAATGCAGGTAAAACCTTATTTATAACTGAAAACAGTGATGTGTGGATTGTAGATACAGGTGCAACAAACCATATGGTATCCAAGTTGGAAATGCTGCTAAAGGAGTCTGTGATAAAAGTTGACACTTCTAAGGATGTGTGTCTACCAAATAGTGGTATTACTAAAATAACTCACCTTAGGTCTTGCAATCTACCATCTAAAAGTGTGATAACTAATGTGTTCCATATACCATAGTTCAAGTATAACTTACTATCTGTCAGCAAAATAACCAAGGAATTAGGTTGGTCAGTCTCCTTCTTCCTTGATTTCTGTTTTTTCCAGGAGCTTTACACTGGGAAGGTGAAGGAAGTTGGTAGAGAGGAGGGAGGCTTATATCTGTTGTGGAGACAACTAACTCAAGATAATGCAAGCAATACTACTACAGATTCTGCTTACACTATTGATGCTGCTCAATCAACAAGCAAGGAGGCAGACATGGAACTATGACATCAAAGACTTGGACATGTCTCTTCAACTATACTTGCCAAAATGTTTACCATAAATAAATTCAGTATGTGTAAGGTGTCTAATTGCTTAGTATGTCTATTTGAAAAACAAACCAGACCTGTGTTTCCTTCCAACATAATCAAAAGTAGTAGGTGTTTTGATTTGATACATATTGACCTTTGGGGATAATATAATACAGCTACCTATAATGGCAATAAGTACTTTCTTACAATAGTTGATGACTATTCAAGAATGACTTGGAATTTCTTACTTAAACAAAAATTAGATGTGTGTGTATTTCTTAAATTGTTCTTGCAGTATACTAAGAATCAGTTTGCCAAAATAGTCAAAGTCCTCAGGTCTGATAATGGTATTGAGTATGTTAACTCAGTATGTGATAGTATGTTCAAATCACTAGGGATCATACATCAAAGATCTTATCCTTACACTACTCAATAAAATGGTGTGGCTGTGAGGAAACATAGATATCTGCTAGAAGTAACAAGAGCCCTCAGGTTTCAAGCAAACATTCCTATCAGGTTTTGGGGTCACTGTGTGCTGGCTGCTGTTTATCTGATTATAGACTTCCAAGTAGTGTGCTTCAGTTCCACACTCCCTATGAAAGATTATATGTTAGAAAACAGTGTTGTCCCATCTGAGAAAATTGGGTGCCTAGCCTTAGCAAACAACCTCACTGAACATGATAAACTCATGCCCAGATCAAAGGCAGCTATTCACATGGGATACTCTGAAGTGCATAAAGGATATATCCTGTTTGATTTGGACAATAGTTCATTCTTTGTCAACAGATATGTTACCTTTAGGGAAGACGTATTTCTATTTGTTTGCAAAGGTGACAGTTTTGCCCAACAACAACTCTTTGTACAGAATCTTCAAGGACTAAGTGAGACAGACCAACAATTACATCAACTGGCTCCATTAATATATCCAGGTAATGTTCCATCTGAGACAATATCAGGGGATGCAGATGTGGATCCAGGTCCCTATGAATAACTATGTGTGCAGCAACCTGAGCCACACACTGATGCAAGTGGCTCTGAGGCACCTCATACAGGCACTCCAACTATCACTAGAAGGTCTACAAGATCTAAACAGCCTCCTATATGGATCAAAGATTTTGTTTCCCTGAATGTTCAATATCTTATGTCCAACTATGTAAGCTATTCTCATCTCTCACCCTCTCATTAGTGCTTTATTGCTGCTACCTCATCTATGATAGAACCAACCAGCTATGGAGAGGCAGTTAAGGATCCAAGATAGGTGAAAGCCATGCAGGTAGAGATCCAACCTTTAGAAAGCAACAACACCTGGGAGATCACTTCATTACCTACAAGAAAAAGGCCTATTGGTTGTAGGTGGATATACAAAGTCAAATACAAATCCACAGGTGAAATAGAGAGATTCAAAGCAAGGTTAGTTGCAATGGAATACAACCAACAAGAAGGCATTGATTACAAGGAAACATTCTCTCCTGTTGTGAAGATGGTGACTGTCCGAACTATTCTCTCCATTGCAACTTCTAGAAAATGGCACATTCATCAAATAGATGTGTTCAATTCCTTCCTACATGGAGACCTGGAGGATAAAATTTATATGCAGTTTCTTCAAGGATTTGTTAGTCAAGGGGAGAAGGTGTGTAGACTAACAAAGTCCCTCTATGGGCTCAAGCAAGCTCTAAGGCAGTGGAATCACAAACTCACTGAAGCTCTAACCTCCCTCAAGTTCAAACAAAGTCAATATAATTACTCCTTATTCATTAACAAGTCAGCAGAAGGTATTGTAATTGTACTTGTTTATGTAGATGATATGTTAATAACTAATAGCAGCCTAAAGCTGATAGAAGACACAAAGCAGGCTTTACAAAGAGCCTTAAGATGAAAGACTTAGGGGAGCTTAAATACTTCCTAGGAATTGAATTTGCAAGAACCACAAAAGGTATACTCATGCATTAGAGGAAGTATACCCTTGAACTTATAACTGAGGTAGGAATGACTGCAGCCAAGCCAGCCTATAGACACCAACATCAAGGTCACATCAAGACAATATGATGATCATGTGAACAAGCAGCTGGAAGAATCAACAGATCCCCTGATAGATCAATCTGCATATCAGAAACTCATAGGTAAGCTACTATACCTCAACATGACAAGGCCAGACATCTCCTTCAGCACTCAGACATTGAGCCAATTTTTAAACCAACGAAAAAAATCCCATATGGAAGCTGCACTAAGGGTTGTCAAGTATTTAAAGAGGCAACCTGGACAAGGTATATTACTGTCCAGTCAGTCAGATAGGCAGGTCACTGCATTTTGTGATGCAGATTAGGTAGCTTGCCCACTAACCAGGAAGTCTTGACTGGGTACATGATCAAGATGGGAAAGTCCCTAGTCTCATGGAAGGCCAAGAAACAAACCACAGTATCAAGGAGCTCAGCTGAAGCTGAATATAGAAGTATGGCTTCTACTGTATCAGAACTTGTATGACCGCTGGGCATGTTGAAAGAAGTGGATGCAGATGTTGAGCTGCCTATTCAAATGTATAGTGATAGCAAAGCTGCAATTCAGATTGCAGAAAATCTAGTATATCATGAAAGAACAAAACATATAAAAATAGATTGTCATTTCATTAGAGAAAAGTTGCAACAAGGCTTGGTCAAAGTAAGCTACCTATCATCTCAAGAACAACCTGCAGACTTGTTAACCAAAGGGCTGTCAAGAGGTCAACATGAGCATATTTTGTCCAAGCTAGGAGTTTTGAATATTTTTGCACCTCCTAGCTTGAAGGGGAGTGTTGAGATGTAACATAATTAGTTAGGAATTAGTTAGAAGCAGGGGTATTATGGTCATTTCCAGCCCTCCTAGTTAAACTAACTAACTACTAATTAGTTAGATAGTTAGCCTAAGTAACTAGCTATATATATATATATGTAGCTATGGTTGTGCAGTGAAGGATTAGGACATTTGAGCCCCAAATTGTAAAAAAACTCTCTCTAGAAAGTTTTCTCAATCTCTCTTTTTCTTCTACATCTTCTTCATCATATTCATCACTCACTCTTGCTTTACTTTCTATAACTAGAAAAGATCAGATGCTTTAGCTAAGGAAGGAGCTAGATCTCAACTTTTTGGTGTTGTGAAGGAATGGCCAGTTCCAACTTTGTTTGTAACCCACGCACTGGACATAGACAAAGCAGGAACTACTTTTGTAAGGTATAATAAACCTCCTCCTAACACTAGCAATAGTTAAATTACTACTACCACTATTAACTCTACTACTAGGCCTTTTGTAATTGCTCCTCCGAACTCTTCTAGCAACAATGCTGCCATGATATCTTGTACTAATGTATATTATTAATTAATACATTACTCTCTATTTTCCCTAAAAAAACTCTTTTTTTCTTCTGGGGGGGGGGGTGTGTGCATGTTTCTTTTTGCATCTTAGTGAGTCGAAAAATTTAATATATCAAAGTTAATATTATAGACTAAAATTTAGTAAGCGAACGTGTTTCTTTTTAACAAATGAATACATATGGAGATCGATAAGGAATTTTATTGAAGATTTATATATATTTGATTGGACAATAAAGGTCTTTGAGTATTCTTTCCAACTCAATCAATCATTTTTTTTAATGCAATCACCCATTAAAGCTTGGGTGAGCTTTTATTCCTTCATAAAATAGGAGGGAGGCATAACTTAACCTCCTTAGAAAAAACAAGGATGAAGAGACATCCCTATACATAAAATGGGAAGTTTTTGGCTGTGCTAAGTACCAAAGTTCCCCTGTCATATGAGTTCAACTAACAAAAAGATTTGCCTTATCATATTTAATTCTAAAACAAGGCATTTGGCTCTTATCTAAATGATAAAGGCCTTTTGCTTCACTGGGAAAGTTATGATAATTGCAATACACAAAAGATTCACCCTTCATAGAAACATTTTTGGCCAAAAAATAAGCAACCTGATTTGCTTCCCTAAAGCAATGAGTAGTTGTTGCATTAGCTTGGATTAGAATTTGAGATGTATCTTCAATAATATTCTTTAGCATCAGGTTTCTGGATTGAGGTTTTGTAATCAATTCTTTTATGATGAGAGAATCCAGGTCTAATATGAATATTGTGTAGCCATTCTGCTAACACCATTTAGCACCATAGTTAGCAGCTAGAGTCGTTGCCTCATTGTTACTTCTGCAATCGATATGTAATGAAAAGCCATGATAAAATTTCCTTGCTCATCTCTGACTATACCTCCAATTCCGGCTTCACCGGTCTCTTTGATAAAACTTCCATCTGTATTTACCTCTACTTTTTCTTGAGGAGGTTTTTCCCAGCAAACTTTTTTCCATATCTTCATAGGCTGAATGGTATCAAAAATTCTAATCCAAGATATATCCAAGTTGCAGTTAGGAAAAGTCAGATCAACAATTGCCTTGAGGTTCCATATGATTCGGTGTATCATCCTACTATACAAAAAGTTCTTTTGTTCTCCATATTTACAAGAGCACCTACTCTTCCATAGTTCCTAGATAACCAACATTGGGATTACATAAACCACCATTTTATGAATTCTATTTTTAGCATCCAGATTCCACCAAGTATTTAGGAGAGTTCTGATGATAGAAATCTGATGGAATATGCCTAGAGGTCTTCCAAAACAAATTCCAAAGATATCCGGCAACCTCACCTTCTACAATGACATGTTGAATGATCTTTATTTTGAAATCTCGACAACAATAGCAGAGCGATGTAAGTTGATTATGTTGGCTTCTTTGTTTGTTTAAAACTTCATCAAAAGGAATTCTTTCTTTTAGTATCCTCCAAGTATGAAAATATATCTTAAAAGGGATATTGTTTGTCCAACATTTCTTCATCATATCATCCTCTTGCCTTTTGATCCTGGTCTTCATCCACGTTGACCTACTAGAAAAATAACCATTATTAGTAGGATTCCATATAGGAATATCATTTGTATCTATTTAGCAATTCTAATATAACTTATATGGTGCACAAATTAATTGTTATGGGAGAAGGTTAATGAGCTTATGAATATTCCATGTACCGTTACATATAAACGCAACCACTTGAAGTTTACCAGATTTGGTAATATTATCAAAATAACTAGTCAAAGGACCAAGTCCTGTCCAGTTATCCCACCAAAACCTACTATTTGCCTTATGAATATCCCAAATAATATTATTCTTAGCATCTTGTTTGATCTTCATAAGTTTCTGCCATTCATGGGATTGCCCTGATCTCCCTTTCTTTGAAACAACATGCCCTCTGGTGCAAAACTTAGCTTTAAGAATTTAGACCAAAGTGAATCCACGGTTCTAAAATTCCACCATCTCTTTGTAGCTAGAGTATTGCACACATCCTGCAACTTTATTATTCCAACCCCTCCTTCTTTTACACCGAAAGCTCAAATCATCTCAACACACCCAATGTTGCTTGGTTTTTTCATTGGAATATCCCCAGAAATACCTAGAAAAATATTTCTCCATGAGGCTCATAGTCCTTTTAGGATGACACACAACAACAAAAATGTGAGTTGGGATAGCCTGAAGAACATGTTTAATCAAAATTATTCTACCACCACAGGACAATAACTTACCCTGCCAACCTCTGAGCCTATTTAACATTTTGGAGATCATATCATCAAAGTAACTAGTTTTTTTTACCAATATAAAAAGGCAACCTAAATATGTGAGGGGAATTGTTTTTTCTAAGAAACTAGTGAGGAGCCTGAGTCTATTGATTCTGTAAGTAGACACTTTAGAATTAGTAAGAAAGAAGCTTTTCTTATCATTAACCAGTTGACCAAAGTTTATTTCATACTTTTTGATAACCTTCATAATGAGATTAATAGAATCTGAGTTACCACTGTTAAAAGTAATAAAATCATCAGCATACACTAAGTGGTTAATGCAAGGTCCATTAGGATTCATGAAAAGAGGAATAAACTTATCATTGGCAATTAACTTGTTCAGCATCCTGGACAGAACCTCAACGGCTATGATAAAAAGGGATGAGGATAAAGGATCCCCTTGTTTAAGACCTTGTTCTGATTTAAAAATCCAGTTCTGGTACCATTTATGAAATGGAATACCAAGCACCTGAAATAAGTCTCCAAATTATATTAATAAAAAGGTTAGAAAAACCAAATTTCTTTAAAACAACCAACAGAAAGACCCAAGATAATCTATCATATGCTTTAGTCATATCAAGTTTAATAACAACATTACCACACTTGTTAGGATGGGAGATCCATGAATGATCTCTTCGGACAATAACACATTGTCCGTGATAGACCTCCCCTTGACAAATCCACTCTGATTATCAGAAATTAGTTTTGGCAATAGAGTATTAAACCTTTTAGACAAAACTTTAGTATAATCTTAAGCGAAAAATTAGAAACACTAATAGGTCTTAGATCAATAAAACTAGTAGCGGAGTTAACTTTGGGAATAAGGGAAAGATAAGTGTGTGAAAAATACATGGATAGTTGCCTTCCTTCGAAGAAATCTTGAACAAATTCAATAACATGTTTTTTTAATAATATGCCAATGTTTATGAAAAAACTTACCACTAAAGCCATCTGATCCTGCTGAACTGTTGGGGATCATATTCATTACCGCTTCATGAATCTCATCTTACTTTGGATAGGTGTTAAGCATATCATTATCTTCATTAGTTATGATAGAAAGGATCACTTCAAGGACAACTGGATCAATATCAATATTTTGTTTCTTGAAAATCTTCTTGAAGTATCTTACTGTTGATCTACCAATTTTATTACTACTATGAAGCCAACTTCCCTTACTACTCTTGATTCTATGAATATGAAGTCTTCTTCTCTTATCCCTGATAACACTATGAAAATACTTGGTGTTACTATCACCTTCTTCAAACCATTTGACTTGAGACTTTTGCTTTAGTAAAGAGTCCTCCATAGCCTGCCATCTTATATATTCAGCATAGGTCTTGTTGAGATCTTCTCTGACTTGATCACTATTGTCAATAAGCTCCAATTCTTCAAGAGTTTGAACTTTATCCTCCCATTCCTGAACAATATAAAAAATGTTACCAATGGAGGTTCTGGACCAATCACTAATTTTTTTTCTAAGCAACTTAAGTTTTTGATGAAGTTTCCACATAACATTACCGTTAATATCAGTTTCCCAAAATTTTTGCACCAAGTTCATGAAATCCTGTTGATCAACCCATGTCCTAATTATTATGACACTTCAGTAAAAGATTTCTATGATCAGACCCCGTTCTGACCAAGTGTCTAACCACATTGCTTTGATAATTTTGTTCCCAAAGATCATTGGTAAAGATTCTATCCAATCTTTTCCAAATTCTAAACTTAGGTTCTCGATTGTTACACCAAGTGAACTTAGGTCCATCAAAACCTACATCAAACACTCCTCATTGATCCATACAACTGATAAAATCCATACTCTTATATAAGTTCTATGTGGTCTACCTCCAACGCACCATGGACCATCAATAATACCACTAATATTGGTGAGACTTTCCCATAGATCTATTCTTTCTATAGAAGTACATTTGGCATACACTGCAGTGATAAAAGTATCTTGAACACCTACACTTTGATGGAATTTGATAGTGATTTGCTTATCCTTAATGATATTACTCCTCTGTATATTATGGCTCCAGAAGCACCACAATATTTCATTATCAGTAGTAACACATTCAGTGAAACCTAAAAACTACTGTAGCCCTCTATCTTGTTCTTCTTGACCTTTGGTTGACTAACAGCAACAAAATTTGAGTGATTGATGTTGATCAGATTTTTCAATCTGTGAATAGATTTTTGGGATCTTACTCTCCTTATATTCCAGAATATAACACTAATCATAGAAAATTAGGACAGGATTCTAGTTTTGACTCTTTCCCTTGTAAGAGGGAGTAGTCTTGTCTCTTAATTTTTTTCCATTTCTTCTATGTTAACTTCTTCCCCTTTTGATCAGAGAAAACCCTTATTTGTCAACTACCTCTTTCAAATGAGTCTCGACAATACCTTTTTGATCTTCTTCTATATTACCTTCGTCATTGATGTTTCCAAGGCTAGGAGCAAGAGACTCTATCAAACTATCTGCAACCTCATCATCAGATGCACCTTCTATTTCAGCAAAAGGTTTGTTAACCTTAGAATTCAAGTTCACAATCAGTTGTATGCCTTCATAATTTTTAATTCTAGGACTGAAGTTATTGGAAATAGCCTCTGTATGTTTTTTTCTTTATTCTTGTTGCTTTCTTGATATTCATGATTGCTACTAGAATAGTCTTGTTGATGGTTCTAACCTTTTATTCTAGACTTTTGATTTCCTTTCTCAATATTGTTGTCATTGCTACTATAGTCATTGTTGTTATCACTATTATCTTTCTCAATATTGTCACTATTTCCTTGATCCATGTTGCTATTGTTTAGTTTCTTGAGGTTGTTTTTCTCAACTTCATGACTGTCAATTTTGGCCGATAGCTTCCGTGCATCCTTCTAACTGATTTCCTCATCACTTTTCTCTTGATCACTGTTATCAGTATCATGTCTCATTTGTTGTTCAGCTTGTTGTTCAACCCCTCTAACTATCTCCTTAGGATCCGATTTATTACCATTCTCTACCATGTCATCATCATTCTTTTTATCCCTTTTTGTGATAGTATAATTCTTCCTCCCACTATTGCTTTTGAAATAAACCTTATTTTTAATCATTGGAAGCTTCTTCCTTACTCTTTTCTTTTTCTTAGTTGTTTTGATCCTTTGATTAACTATAAGTATATCCTCAGTCTTACCTTTAATCTCTTTATTTTTCCTTTAAACATCACCATTTCATTCCTCTGCTTGTCGCTCCTTTGAGTTACTGTTTTAAACAACCTCTTGGTTGTTAATTTGTTCCAGAATATTGTCGTTGTGTGTTTCTTTCTTCTGTTGTATTGTCTGAACTTCAGCTTCCTATTTTTCTTTTCCCTCGGTGCTTTTCTTTTCAGCATGCTTGCATTGAATAATTGAATGACCAAGAATTTTGCAATGCCTAGAATATTTTGGCACATTTTCATAATCGAATTTCTGGGTGTAACCTTTCAAAGGACTAGATTCATTCCCCAACCCAACATAAACAGTTAGTTCTAGGCTTAGTTAAATCGACTTCGACCCTAACCTTGGCCATAACTCTCAACCTCTTAGTTCCTCCATAACACTTTAACTGAGGTTATTTCCTTGTTCCTTCACTTCCTCACTTACTGGTCCAAGATCTCAACCTGGACCTCCTCATAAGAAAGACTCTCTTTCACTTCAATGCCATTTAATGGCACAATGGAGCTGGGATCACCAACAAACTTCCTCAACAAGAACACGTGAAACACCTGATACACTGATGCCAAGTCAGAAGGCAAATCCAACTCATAAGATATCTTACCAATCCCTCTCAAAATCTGATATGGGCCTATATAGGGGGGAATGAGCTTCCCTTTCTTACCAAAATGCATCACACCCTTCATGGGTGAAATTTTCAAGTAAACCCAATCATTAACCTCAAATTCAAGTTCTCTTCTCTTCATATTCGAATAGGACTTTTGTTGGTTTTAGGCTCTCTTCAATCTATTCCTAATGAGTCTAACCTTCTTTGTAGCCTCAAACACCAACTCGGGTCCTATCAAAGCAACTTCACCAATCTCGAACCAACTGATAGGGGATCTACACCTCCTACCATACAAAACCTCAAAAAGAGCCATCCGAATGCTAGAGTGGTAACTGTTATTATAGACAAACTCTATCAATGAAAAATGATTCCCTTTAAATCAATAACACAGGCTCTCAACATATTCTCTAGGGTCTAAATAGTCCACTTGGCCTACCCATCTGTCTGAGGCTTCAGTTGGGTACCTAGACCCTTTTGGAATGATCTGCAAAACTAAATACCCCAATCAAAAATGATAGACAATGGAACACCATGAAGTTAACCAACTCTCAAATGTATAATCTCACATAATCCTCGGCTGTATATGAAGCCTTAACAGGGAGAAAATGAGCCGACTTAGTCATTCAATCAATAATCACCCAAATAGAGTCATGTTGCTTACGAGTACGAGGCCACCCAGTAATGAAGTCCATAGTCAAGGCTTACCACTTCCAAGTATGAATCTCAATGTCTTGAGACAAACCTCCCAGTTTTTGATGCTCAACTTTCACTTATTGGCAATTTGGACACAGCCAAAAACTACGCAATATCTCTTTTCATGCCTTTCCACCAAAACACTTCCCTCAAATCTCGATACATCTTTGTGGGACTTGAATGAATAGAATATCGTGAACTATAAGCCTCAGAAAAATCAGATATCTCAAGACATCAACATTGGGAACATATAATATTTCTTGATACCTCAAATCCCCATCTTCCCCTTGGAAGAAAGCCTCAATGGCTTTTTCAAAAGCCACTTTCTTCAATTACACCAACGATGGATCACTATACTATTTTTCCTTAGCGACAACCACAAGAAATGATTCAGAACCATTTTGCACAATAACACCTCCATCCTCAGAATCAACCAATAAAATACCCACACGGGCAAATCTATGTATATTCCGAACTAGTTCTTTCCTTTCATCCTCAATATGGGCAATATATTCATGGACAATCTACTAAGAGCATCGACAACTACATTTGCCTTTCCCGGATGGTATAGCACACTCATATCATAATCCTTCAATAATTCAAGCCATCTACTTTGTCGAAGGTTCAAGTCCTTTTGAGTGAAGACATATTGCAATCTCTTGTGATCGGTGAAAACATCCACATGGACACCATATAAGTAGTGTCTCCACAATTTCAAAGCAAATACTACTGGCGCCAACTCCAAGTCGTGAGTTAGGTAATTCTTCTCATGCACCTTGAGTTGTCTTGAAGCATAAGCTATCACTTTACCATTTTGCATTAGAACACAACCAAGACCAAATTATGAAGCATCACAATACACAACGAACCCAACATAACCTTCCGACAAAGTCAACACAGGAGCGGAGGTAATCCTGTTCTTCAACTCTTGAAAACCTTTCTCACATGCCTCAGACCATTGGAATTTCACCTTTTTTTGAGTCAAAACAGTCAAGGGTGATGCAATGGAAGAGAAATCTTCCACAAAATATCTATAATAACTGACTTAGCCTAAGAAACTTTGAACATCGAAAGGAGTCAACGGTCTAGGCCAATTCTTAAGGACCTCGGTCTTTTTTGGATCAACCATAATCCCTTCTCCAACAGCGATACGACCAAGGAAAGCAATTGAACCGAAACTCACATTTACAAAACCTTGCATACAACTGAAGATCCTTGAGAATCTGCAACACAATCCTTAAATGCGGTATGCTCTTCCTCACTCCGAGAGTAGATTAAAATATCATCAATGAAGACAGTCACAAACATATCCAAGTATTGCTTAAAAACCTTGTTCATCAAATCCATACAAGCTGCAAGGGCATTCGTTAGTCCAAAATACATAAACAAAAATTCAAAATGACCATACCGAGTTCTTAAGGCCATTTTCGCAATGTCACAATCCCTTACTCGGAGTTGATGATAACCCAATCGGAGATCAATCTTTGAAAAGTAGCTCACTCCTTGAAGTTGATCGAACAAGTCATCAATTCTTAGAATAGGATACTTATTCTTAATTGTGACCTTGTTCAATTGTCAATAGTCAATACACATTCAGAGATAACCATCCTTTTTTTTTGATAAAGAGAACCAGAGCACCCTATGGAGAGATACTCTATCTAATGAAACCCTTATCTAGAAAACCCTTCAATTGTTCCTTTAACTCTTTCAATTTTGCCGGAGCCATTCTATAAGGAGGAATAGAGATAGACTAAGTATCAGGAATGAGATCGATACCGAAGTCTATTTTCCTTTCAGGAGGAATGCCTGGGCGATCATCGGGAAAAACTTCTGAAAACTCATTAACAACTAAAACTGACTCAAGAGTGGGACTTTTGGAATTAGTATCTCTAACCCAGACTTAGATGATAGATGCAACCTTTGGAAATCATTTTCCGAGCTCTAAGGCATGAAATGAATTGACCCTTAAACACGAAATTACTACCTTTCCACTCTAGGAGTGGCTCATTTGAAAACTAAAACTTAACCACACGGGTTATACAACATATAAAAGCATAACATGCATGAAGCCAATCCATATCGAGAATAGTATTGAAATTAGTCATGTCAAGCTCTACAAGATTGACTGAGGTGACTTTATGAGAAACTGAAATTGGACAAATTCTATAGACTCGTTTAGTCACAACTGAATCACAACCTAGGGTATAGAGCGAAAAAGATTCTAGCAAGATCTTGGGACTAACAATGAATCTCATAGCAAGATAAGTAGTAAAAAATGATAGAGTAGCACCAATATCTAACAATTCATAAACATCAAAGTCAAATACTTTCAACATAATAGTCACAACATCGGGGGAGTCCTCTAACTTGTGACGAGTTTGAAGGGCATAAAATCTATTTTGGCGCTGACTGCCACCTTGTAGAGCCTTTCCACCTTGAGTTATTTGACCTTGAGGATGCCCTTCTCTTTCCTTGCTACAAAATTCGGAGATCTTGTGCCCTATATTACCACATCCAAAGCATGCACCCGTACCCACCAAACATGCATCTCCATGTTTTTTCCTTTACTTGGTACACTTAGGATGAGCGGGTCCACCAACATCACCTTGTGCCTTAGGATTGGAGGCCTTATCCTTATCAAACCTTTGACTCGGAGCTTGTGGAATCATGGCCTTGAGACCTTTGGCCTTGTCAGAAATGGCCATTACCACCACCGGATTTTTTGTAAGAAAACCCATCTTCATACCAAGCCCTCTTGGACTCCCTTACATTCCTCTTCTTTAGCTTCTCCCCTTCAATTTTCTCGACACAGGTCATGAGCCTAGAGATATCGATCTTTTGATGAGCATAGCAGTTCGACATTCTTTCATAACCAAGTTTGATACACCCAAAATAACCTTGCTCCTTCGGGCACAAGAGTCGGCTACCAAGGAAGGAGCATATTTGGACAACTTTGTGAACTTGAGGGCATATTCCCTCACATTCATATTTTCTTGATTTAGGTTGATAAACTCCAACACCTTCGCCTCCTTTAACTCAAGTAGGAAGAATTAATCAAGAAAGGCAACTGTGAAATCTTCCCAACCTATGGTACCCTCTTCTGCCCTTTCGGCTTTCCATTGATTGTACCAAACTTGAGCGACACCCTTGAGTTGGTAGACCGCCAATTTCTCCTTCTCCTCCAAAGACACTGCCATATCAAAGATCTTGTACAACTCATCTATAAAGTCTTGGGATACTCATCAATTTGGACCAATGAAATAAATGAGGGTTCATCCTCATGAAGTCTTTCACCTTTGAAGACATATTAGGAACATTTTGAGGAGCTACCACCTCTCAATTCACTTGAGTAGTCACCGGTTGGGCTAACGTCTAAAAAGCCGCTCGAAACTCCATATTTGACACTTGATCATTCACGGGGTCATGACAGAACTCCCCTTCCACTCTATGACAACCTCATTTGGGAATTTGAACGTAACAGTCTGAGTTCTACAATCAATAGAGGCATAACAGACGTAAAGCCAGTCTATGCCAAGGATCACATCAAAATTAACTATGTCCAACTCAACTAAGTTAGCCAAGGTATCCTTGTGATGAATTGACATGGTGCAATCTCTATAGACTTTCTCAACTAAGACAGAATCACCGACAGGAGTAGCTACACTAAAAGGCTCAAGGAGACATTCGGTAATTTTATTAAACTTACTTGCCACGTAAGGAGTCACAAAAGACAGTATGGCACTGGGATCCATCAAAACATAACAGTCAAGAGAAGAGACTCAAATCATACCTGTCACGACGTTTGGAGAGTTCTCTTGATCTTGGCGACTACCCATGGTATATCAACGGTTTGTACCTCCCCTCGTGCCTGAAGTAGTGCCTCTCTGATCACCCCTAGATGGTGGTGTGGTGGTAGAATGCTAGGCTTTGTTTCCCCCTGTTGGACACTCCCTTTGAAAGATCCATTTGGCCACATTTATAATAACCAACCCTTCATGCTCTGCACTCCCCCAAGTGGAGCCTACCGCACTTGCCGCATGGTGGCTTCCCTCTCGAACCTTGACTCACACTAGTTTGGGATTGAGAACACTGGGGTATGAAACTCTGGCGACTCTGTCCCTGCCGATCATACCTATTCTGTGGCATAGGTGCACTTACTGTGGACGAGGCATAGTTGAAAGGCCTCTTCTGGAAGAAGGACCTATTGCCCTTGTTCTTCTTCTATTCATTCTCATGCCCAGCTAACCTTGCCTTCTTGCTCATATGCTCCTCTTTGTCCTTTATCTTCTCTTCCTCCACTTGTTGAGCATACACCATCAATCTGGAAATATCCATGTCAGAAATCAACAATGCTGCTTTGCACTCCTTCTTCACATGTCTTCCCAAACTGGAGACAAATTTCCTCATCTTTGACCTCACATCTAGGATCATCTCTGGAGCATACCTGGACAGTTGGATGAACTTCAGGTCGTACTCCTTAACAGTCATACCTTCTTATTTCAGATTCACAAACTTTTCCATTTTCGCTTCCCTCAATTCTCGGGGAAAGAAGTGGTCAAGAAAGGCTCCCTCAAATTCATCCCATATAGCAGGTTCAGCATCCTCACCTCTACCTTGTTCCCATTGGTTATACCAAATATTTGCCACATCCTTGAGTTGATAAGACACCAACTCAACCCCCTCAATTTCCGTAGCATGCATAGCTTTCAGAATTTTCCACATCTCATCAATAAAATTTTGGGGATCTTCATCAACCTTAGAGCTCGTGAATGCCAGCGGATTCATTCTCAAAAAGTCTCTAATTCTGGCGGCAGCAGACGGCTCTTGGGAACTAGAGCTAAGAGTTGGCGAACTCTGGTTACCATTTTGGGCAGCCACTAATTGAGTGAGCATGGTAATTGCTCCTCTAAAGTCTACTTCCGAAGTTGGTACAGGTGGAGTAGTAGGCATTTGAGGTGCCTCCGCATACCTCGCCGGTCGGCCTCTAGCCCTCGATGGGCGTACCTCTGATTGGGGCATCTCTGCGTTATCAACATTCCTCTGGCTAGCCGTACGTTTAGGAGGCATTATCTGTAACGTATAAACGTACGAATTAAAAAGGAGTTTTATAGAGTTTAACTCTATTGCACGAATTCAGAGTATGAAAGAAGTTAAACAATTCCTAATGTCTTATAGCTTCCTGATTATAAGTGTGGTGCACAACACACCCATAAGCAAGACTCTACTAGACACGACTTCATAGACTCCCTAGGACTCTTAAACTCTAGGCTCTGATACTATATTTGTCACGCCTCGGGAGGGTACCCTAGACGTGACCGACACTCGAAAGCCATTTCTGGCCTTCAAGCGAACCACCTGATTCAGTAACACTATCATTCAATCACATTCACTTAAAGGAGGAATTAATCATAAACACATTATTCATATTATAGGGGCCGAAGGCCAAACACTATCAACTCAACAAAATAGATATGATAAGACTCCTCAAAATAATAGTCCAACCTCCCCACACTCTAGTCTATGAAGCCTCTATCAAAGTCTAGGAGGTGCAAATGACAAGCCCATGACTACCAACATTCAAAATAAAAGGGAACAACATAAAACTATACAAGAAACTCAACATCCTCCAGAAACTAGGAGGACTCACCAACTAACTAGAAGTGTGTGGATCTTCAATGGTGCGCCGGTTGATGATCTCTGGTACCTGTCTCTACATCATGAAACGATGCAGGACAAATGGCGTCAGTACATGGAATGTACGAGTATGTAAAAATTCCGAATAAAACAACATCAGAAAAGGATCAACCAACTCAGAAATCTAACCTCATAAATAAGTGACAACTCACTCAAGGGTCCTAAGTTTAACAAGAAATGGTTTAGACGGGACCAATTTACATGCCACTCAACTCGACTGACTCGGAGCACTATTAATACCAAAATGGGAGTTTCTCTTATCCGACAACCATCACTTATGAGCTAGTGATAGTACAACAATCAGACGTTGTTGCCATGTCCATCCATACCCTGCCAGGGCATGAACGCCTCCCTAATCATGGATTCCATCGATTAGTCAAGTCCTATCATTTCAGGACAATAAAATGGGAAATATCCAACTTTAATTGTTCAATCCCACGGGAAGCATCCGACTTTAACGGTTCTATCCCTACCTATGTTGGCGGCGTAGTTTTTGGGGTTCAAGTATGGACTATTCTCTCACCCATTTCGGTGCTCGATACTCCTCCCATGACTGTATGCTCATAAAACTCCATCCAATCATCTCAAACAAGCCCTCACGGCTAGTTTCATTTAGGACCTTTCCATCTCATCAATTCTATCCTCAATTTAACTCACTTAAGTCACAATGGCAAGTCTCGTTTAGGACCTTGCCAACTCATCAACTCTATCCTTAAATAAACTCATTCAAGTCTAAATTAGATATGCATTTATAATATCTCACCAACATAACAAACCAATCCTCTCCTCATTTATCACCTCCTTAGGACTCATCACAACTCTAAGAATTTTAAACCAACAATTCAAGAGGACTAACACATTTAAGGGAATTGACGCATTCAACATAATCACATGGTTAAGGAAATCAACCGAGCATATTAATAAACCATCTCCATCAACTTATGCTAACATAAAGGTTTTAGAAATTCTTAGCTCAAAAACTTCAACACAATAAGAATCAAATTAATAGGAGACAAGACTCATTCAAACATAAACCATTTCAAGAAACTCCATTCTTATGGACATCTAACCTCAAAGAAGAGTAGGGAACATGGGTGGACCCAACCCATGCTTTGAGTAGCCTTACATACCTTAGAATGGATTCTTGAAAAAACCTTGTTGTTGGGTCTTCAATGGAAACTTGGAGTCTTGAAGCTCTTGGAACAATTCCTTGTTGGAAATGGAGAAGAAGAAGAAGAAAAAGAACAAAAGAGGGGGATTTTCTAAGGCTTTTTGGAGAGAGAGTGAGGGATTGAAAATGATCCCAAAACATGCTAAGGCTGATACATATATAATTTGGGACAATTCCCAAATTGCCCTTTCTCTAAAATTCTAAAAAATAGGCTGAAAACGCTCCTGGCGTGATAGTGGCGCACCGCGCCTTTGCAGCGCCAGGTCGATTAGGCCTAAAACCTGCACACCTGTTAGTGGCGCACCGCGCCAAGGACCAAACTACTGAGGCATGTTCTTGGCGCGATAGTGGCGCGTCACGCTCTTACAACGCCAGTGCCATATTTTCTGGGTTCTGGAAAATAGGCTTGAAAATCCTGCACACCTCGTGGTCATCACCTAAGGCCAAAAAGGTGAGATATTTTGGAATTCATCTTTGTAACCTTGTTTTAGGAATTCTCAACATCCGAGGTCTTACAATAGGTAAGAGACTAAAATTGATAAGTGTATAGCTGAGGGACTAAAACCAATAATTATATAGTTAAGGGATTAAACCTGATAAATATTTAAATAATTAAAGAAGACCATTTTAGACCAACCCCTATAGTTAAAGGACCATTTATGGCACGCATTTTCTCAATTGTTTTAGAGCAGAGTGTTTTGTTTGTTTAATAGAGGTAGAGATTTGGAAGATCTTCAAGAATAAATGGTTGAGATCTGGGACTTTAAATAAGGGATGAGATGTGTTGCCTCATCAAAGGGAGATTCTATTTGAATTTAGGTGACATGACATCGAATTAGGTTTTGAACAGAGCAAAGGGTTCTTATGTGGCAACTTTTAGGAAGTTTAAAAGATTTGCATAGTATGTTCAACAATACTAACTTGTGATGATAACCTTGCTGGTTTTCTTTTGAAAAGACGGGGCAGTGAAAAATGATTGAAAATTTGAAATGACTTTAAATAATTTTATTAAGCATTGAGGGGCTCTAAATAGCTAATTTAAAACAAAAATCTGCACAATTCCAAAATTCAAAACTAATTAAAATATCTCAGCAATCTAATCTATTTAATAGAAATTCAAAATTCAAATTATCCCAAACTTAAGCAACTTATTAGACGAAAAAATTATTGCAGTAACTAAGTAAATTTCAACACTCCTTCTTTTCTTTAGTTATTGCAATTAAAAAAATGCCCCTCCTCAATTTTTTCTTTGGTGACGCTGAATTCTTTTCACTGTTTTTGAACTTGCAAAAATTCTTCTTTTTTTTACTTTTGATTTTGTGGTTCAAAAACACCTTCCATGACATTGTTTTGTGTAGAAGTTCTTTTGAAAGTGCTCTTCGTTGGACAATTGTAGGATTTTCAAAATGTTGTTGCCAAGGATTTTTTTTATCACAACATCACATACAACATATGTTTCAAAATACAATTTCATTTTGATTGACCAATTCTGACAGTTTTTGCCAGTGAAAATTCGTGGGGTATTAAAAGAGAGACTACTGAGATGGAAGAACAATATTATCTTGGATTGACTTGAAATACTATGGATACATCACCTTTAAACTAAGATTAGTTGAAGCCTTTCTCTCTAGCTAAACTTTGGTGTGATAATCAGGTTGCTCTACACATAGCCTCAAATCTAGTGTATCATGAATGGATGGAGCATATTGAGGTTGACTGTCACTTCATTCATGAAAAAGATTCAAGAGAACATGATTTCTACTGGTTATGACAGGAGAGCAATTGGGTATGTGATATATTTATGAAGGCTTTAAAAGGAACCCGAGTGGATTATCTTTGTTACAATTTGGGCATAATTAATATCTATGCTCCAGCTTTAGGGGGAGTGTTACTAATGTACCTAGACACATTATCATATTGTATACATAGCACAATTATAGATAGAAGATATTTAGGGATTTTCTGATTTTGTTTCCTTAGATTGACTTGCTTGTACACATATAAAGCTGAATGTACCTAGACACATTATCATATTGTATACATAGCACAATCTTAGATAGAAGATATTTAGGGATTTTCTAATTTTGTTTTCTTAGATGGACTTACTTGTACACATATAAAACTGAATGTACATAGACACAGTAACATATAATATACATATCGCAATCATAAAGAAAATATATTTAGGAATTTTCTGATTTGTTTTCCTTAAATAGACCTTCTTGTACACATATAAGTAACTCCCATTCTTGGAATGATATGAGTAGGAAGATTGTTACTTTATCTCTATATTTCACAATGCAAAAGTTTATGGTACTCACAACAAATGGCCATCTTTGATGAGATTCTTGTTGGAGATATCTATTTTTCCCTGCGGTACAATGCAAACTAATTTCAAAAGGAAATTAAAATTTTGAAAAGAAAGATAAGAAGATTTACAGATACTATGCAAAAAGAACATTAGATGCACAATGTAGTTGGGTGAGTATTGACCCTAACAAAAGGTATGTACAATTCTTATGAAGGATTAAATATTTTTGTTAGCTTCGAATTGTCTGTTTAAATTGACAATTTTTTAATAATAATTTTCTTAATAACCATTCAGCTTTTTTTCACCTACTTTCCGTTGGCTCTTTTCGTCAAATGCATAGATTGAATTACTCGCACCTCCGCTTTTAGTATTGTCCTTTTCAATACTAGTGACAATAGCTTTCTCTTTCTCAACCTACATCTCAGGAATATATTACATGAACAAGAAATAAGTATTTGAAGACCATATAGATAGACAAGAACAAACCAAGAAAGTGAAGTCCAATACATGATCTTACTGATGCCAGAGAACTCAATGAAATTTTCCTCTTCTTTTTTTCACTCTGCAGTAATAGTTGCTTTTCATATCTTTTCATAATTCCTCCTATAGGATCTATTATTTGTTGGTCGGATAGTAAATTCTCCGAGTTTCTTTGATTTGTATCACCAAACACCTGTCCAATGCCACAAAAAGAAGAAAAGAATAAGAATAAGAATAAGATCTCAATCACATAAACATAATATGGCAACCTATATTTTGTCCATGGTTACAAAATATAGGTTACCTTACTATAGTGATGTGATTGAGATCTTTTTCTTATTGTTAGTCTTTTCTAATTCTTCTTCTTCTTTTGGTGGCGTTGGATGGGTGTTTGGTGGTACAAATTAAAGAACCTCAAAGAATTTACTATTTGAACAACAAATAATAGCTTCTATATGAAGAATTATGAAAAGTTATGGAAAGCAACCTGTGGTGCACAATGAAAAAAGAGGAAAACTCCATTGAGTTCTTTGGCATCATTAAGATCATGTGTTGGACTTCCCTTTCTTGGTTTGTTCTTCTCTATCTATATGGTCTTCAAATACTTAATCGTTGTTCATGTAATATATTCCTGAGATGTACGTTGAGAAAGAGAAAGCTATTGTCACTGGTATTGCTAAGGACAATACTAAAAGCGAAGGTGCGAGTAATTTAATCTATGGATTGATGGAAAGAGTTAAAAGGAAAGGTAGGTGACAATAAGTTTAGTGGTTCTTAAGAAAATTAAAATTAAACAGTTGGCAATTTAAACAATTCGTAATTGACAAAAATAGTTAATCCTCCATAAGGATTGTACATACCTTTTGTTAAGGTCAATACTCACCCAACTACATTGTGCATCTAATGTTCTTTTTGCATTGTATTCGTCAATATCTTGTATTTCTTTTCTAAATTTAATTTCCTTTGATATTATTTGTGCATTGTACCTACAGTGAACAATAGATGACTCCTACAAGCATCTCATCAAGGATGGTCATCTGTTGTGAGTACCTTGAACTTTTGCATCAATAGAAATGTGTAGTCTCTTTATGATGTTTATGTTTGGGTCAACTTTTAGTTAGTTCATTCCTTTCTTATTTAACCCTGGGTGCCATCTCAGTTCCATGTGTCATTAGCCATCAAGGTGCATATACCAGGGCAATAGTGCAAACTCAAAATAATAATTATTTTTAGAACTACCTCATTTCCTCAATAAGATGTTTTACCTAATGTAGCAGTTCAAAAATTGAAGAGGTTAAAACTTTCTACCCCTACAAGTACTGGTGTTTTCTTTATGATGGATCATATGAATCCACCAAGCGTCAAGGGACCAAGTCCTTTACTCACAATAGTTAATAATGATAAAACAATCTTCATAGCAAAAAGTAAAGGAACACATAATATTTACGTGGAAACCTTCTTAATCAAGGAAGGAAAAACAATGACCTACCACATAGGATTTCACCAACAACAACTCTACTAAACAAAAGCCAAGACTAGATTACAACCCTATGCAATCTAGGAATTAAAAAACACATTGTTCCTAGCCCTTGTAATGCCTCTAATACAAGTCAACCAATTAATATACCTATTGCCACTATATCAACTAACCGTAGCTGACATAGACTTCAATGACTACCTTTAGCCAGAACAAACTCTAGCTACCTCTAGGCACAACACTATAGTTACTTGTAGCCAACAACTCGAATCTGAAAGATAATAGAATAAAAATCACCTACAAGCTTCATAGAGAAGAGTAGGTCTACAATATTAGCACTAAATAAAGACTCAAGCAACAAGGAATAACAGAGATCAACTTCAGTGATAAGATCATGTCCCTTGTGATTGAAGTTTTTGTTTATAAGAGAGTTGAGACAGCTTCAAAGTTGATACAAGAGCAAATATTTTCCAAAATTAAAAAGCTATGTTTTTCTCTTTGTAAAGTTTCCATATCAATAAGAGAGAGACAAAGGGAAAAACCTTGAGCTATTCTCATTGGTCGAGGTGCACAAGCAAGCAACTGTCCTATTGCCACCCTGCCCTGCTGCTCTACCACACTATGCAGACAAAGTACACTTTACAGCTGGGTTGTAGTTTGCGACATCATAGGTACCAGGTCCCTTTGATAGGTTTGTCAATTATTGAAATAGTCATTACAACAATACTACATTTTCACCATTTTTGATGATGACAAATCATGCATTCATTTTAGTCGATTTGCAGCAACACATCAACACATGTTCCCTCTGTCAGATACATTCATCTTCCTTAACTTCATTTTCTCCATACACATTCCCAACACATTCCACCTGAGAGCTAGTTCATTATTTTCCTCTTTTGACATCATGAAAAAGAGAAAACAATAAACCAAGACACGTTGCATAAGTAGTGTTTCTTGGATACCTACCGTCTGATAATAGTCATATGTAGGATAATTTAGGAGTGAGGTGACTTTAATTTTATCTATCCTCACCTTAGTCGATTAAGTTCAAAGTTTTCTCTACATAAAGCTTTGGTGAGGATGTCTGCTACTTGTTACCTCTATTTCACAATAATTCATGCAGATCATCTCCTTTTCCACATTGTCCCTTAGCAAGTGATGCCAAATGTCAATGTGTTTTTATGCTGAACCGTATTTTCCACCATATTGAGAGCACTTGTGTCATCACACAAGTGAGTATGCAATCCATTAGAAAACCAAAATCTTGGAGCTTTTGTTTGACCATAGAAGTTGTGCACAACATGACGCAACAACAACATATTCAGCTTCATCTGTGGGCATTGCAACTGAGATTTTTTTTTGGTTCCCTAGGATATCAATGAGGATCCCAAATATGAGCCATTCCTAAAGTACTTTTCGTGTCTACCAAATATCTGGCATAATCAACATCTACATAATCAATGAGATCGAAGTTGTCGCCTATTAGATAGAAGAGGACCAGGTCGGGAGTCCTCTTGAGATATTGGAGAACTTCCTTTACAGCTTTCAAGTGGGGCTCCTTAGGACAACCCTAAAATTATGCACACATTCCAACATTTAAAACTATATCTGGTCTGCTTATTATGAGGTATAGTGAGGAGCAGGGGTGTATCTATGTAGTTAGAAGGGGCTACCACGCCATACCATGGAAGTTACCAAAACATACCTAGAGGATACCGTGCTCGCATAACGTATCACCTCTAATATTTTTGGCCAATTCGAGGCCGAAATATCGATAGGGGATAAAATTAAATGAAAAAATGGTCTCGATTGAATTTTAGGCCAATCAGATCAAAAAAAAAAATTCAGGGAAAAATTTCAATTTCAGAAAAGTGCGCGACCAGTTTGTATCGCGGACTTGCTCCCCCATAGTTCAATTTTTCCCAAACTCGGGCCAGGAATATTTTTCACAGAAATAAGCCA
Organism: Solanum dulcamara; assembly: GCF_947179165.1. Classification (NCBI taxonomy): domain Eukaryota; kingdom Viridiplantae; phylum Streptophyta; class Magnoliopsida; order Solanales; family Solanaceae; genus Solanum; species Solanum dulcamara. Next base: position 11,155,293 of record NC_077246.1, on the reverse strand, counting down.
TTAACCGCAAGCGTCGAATGCAATTTATGCTTTGTGCATAAAACGCACTCCACGAATGAGATTTATGTGTAAAAGTATACTGATTCATTTTTTTAGTAAGGGGCATTCTGGTCTTTTTTCCACCCATGTTATACTTACCCACGTCGTTTTGAGGCCATTTTCAACCCCCTATAAATTTTTAAGAGTGATTTTTCTATCAATTACGCTCTTAAACTTTGAGAACTAGGGCTAAGCAGAAAAGAAAAGGCTTGGGTTCAAAGAAATCAAGTTGAATATTCAATGTTTGATTATCCAATCTTCATCTCAGGTATGTAAGGCTAAACTAAAGCATGAACCTTGTTCTTCCATGTGCCCCATGATTGTGATAGGTCGATTTGTGAATGAATTGAGTCTCCATGATTGTGTTTCTTGAGAATTTCCTTAAATTTAACATATTTTACATAATATTGCGTAATTGATATTTTCTACGAACTTGTTTTTTGAACAAATGATTTAAACTACTTATTTCATAAACCCTAATAGTATTTTGACTAATATTGGATGTATATACCTACAGATTGAGTCTAGAGCCTTAACTTGTGAATGCATGATTGTGATTGGGCTGTGAGCATGATGATAATCTTGATGAAAATTGATAGTCCTTTATATCTTAAAAATTGAACCCAAGTGAATGGTCTCATCTAAATATTGTCATAAATGATTATCGCAACTACTTTTAAATAAATGATTAGAAAATTGATTGGTTGAAAGGATTGATTGGATAAAACTGATGAACTGGGGAATTGATTGTATTATGAGCATTGAGTCTTAGGAGAAGTATCGAGCACCGAGTTGGGTAAGAGTAAGTTATAACTCGAACTCAATAACTACGTTGCCAAATGCAGGAGCGGATTGAATAGTTAAGTTGGATGTTTCCCTATTTTATTATCCTGACATGATAGGACTTGATAAATTATTAGATCCATGGTTGGTTGATTCATCCCTTACCCCAGTAAAGTATTAGACGGTTGTGGAAACAACAACCAGCTTGTTGTACAATCACTGGCTCATAAGTAATTGTTGTCGGATAAGAGAAACTCCCATATAGGTCTTGATAGTACTTTGATTGGATTGAATTGTATATGATTGGTATGTGTCTAAACCTTACTCTTGCTTTAGACTTATGACATACTGATTGAGTTCCTTACTCTTGATCGAGTTACTTGAGTTGATTTTATTCTACCTTATACATATTTTATTCTGCCATATTACATACTCATACATTTCACGTAATGACGTCCATTTGGGCCTGCATATTTTAATGATGCAGGGACATGTATTAGTGATCATTAACAGGCGCACTGTTGAAGATCTTTTACACATTCTAGCTGATTGATAAGTTCTCCTTGTTTTCGGAGGGTACCACTCTTTTATCATCTAGATTTAGAGTTTAGAATTTTACTTTTATTTTGATTAAGATAGCCATGAACTTGTCATTGGCACCATATAGACAGTTGATAGAGGCTTCATAGACTAGATTGTTGATGTGTTGATTAAATATTGTCTTTTGGATAGTTTCATTCATTCTAGTCTTGTTGATTGGATTAGATAGATTGTTGGTCTTTGGCCTTATTCTATAAGTTATCTATATGATTATCATGTTGTGTTATTTTCTTGATGCGTTAAGTCTTCTGCTGATAGAATATTGATTAAATGAATGTGTGAATAGACCAAGTGGTTCACTTGGGGACTACTAATAGTCTCTGAGTGCCGGCAACTCCTAGAGTACCCTCCCGGGGTATGACAAACTTGGTATCAAAGCATAGAGTTCAAGAGTCCTAAGAAGTCTATGAAGCCGTGTCTTGTAGAGTCTTACTTATGGGTGTATTATACACCGCACTTATAATATGGAGGGTATAAGACATTAGGAATTGTTTCACTTCTTTCATATTTTGAGTTCGTGCAATAGAGTTTAACTCTATAAAAGTTCTGTTCTAATTCGTGTGTTGCTCAAATCCATTCGACTACCCCTCATACTCAATGTGAAATTCTAAAATAAAGATACCAGTCTGGTTGGATTAGTAAATCTCAGATTCTTATTGATGAGTTATTTCTGATAAAGTATTCGAAGAGTAAAAAGACGACACCAGGCTCGAGAGGAGCCGATTAGTGTGCTTAAGTCTATTAATTCGAAAGAATGCACTCTTATTCACTTGAAATCGTGCATTGATCCAAGCCAAGATGTACTCCAAGACTCTCTTCCTTAAACCTTACTTTAGATGTTATCTTTGAGAAGGAAGTTATGTCCCAAATTGATTAGTGTCACCATCCGATGAAATGTAATTTAAGACATGGTAAGCTATGACTCGTAGAATAATTGTAAAACTTAAAAGATGGAGTTAGAGGAGTAGAAACCAAATTGTGAGAACGGTGGTTGATTGAGGCATGTACCTAGATTAAGGTATCTATAGGGTAAGCAATGTGTTCAAGTCCTTTTGGCTTTGACTAAAGATGTAGTAAATATCGCCTAGCTTTCATAATAAAAGGTAGAAGAAGAGTTGTTGGTTAGAATGAGTTAGCGTATACTTTAACCTAGTACGGAGTTTATGTTGATGTGTCAGCGTGTTAGTAAAGACCAGTTGGCAGTGGTGGATAAAAGGGAGGAGTAGCTATAAGTTTATAGATCTAAGCTAGGATTATGAATTTGAAGGGAGAGCCTAGGATATTCATAGAGCTATGGACATAGCTAGGCAAGGAGGTGTAATAAATGGCTAAATAGTACCCAGGTTGTGAAAGGAGATTTGGTGATAGACTGTAATTAGAAAGACAGTGCGACGAGGATCGATTACTTGTCTTTGTAGGAGAGTGTTTCTTAATTTCACCTAGTAGTTGTAAGTTGGTATAGTAAGCACTAATAAAAAAATTAAATTTAGAGACGAAAAAAATTTGTAGCTAAATAGCAAAATTCATTGCTAATCCTACTTAACAATGAATTAACGACAAAATTTGTTAGCTACCAGGAAAATAACGACGAACCAACAACAATGTTTGTAGCTAAATACAATGTTTTTAGTAGTGATGTGAGCAGTGTGTGATCTGCGTGTTAGTACTAGACCCTAAGCTTAAATTTGAGATGAGTGGGATGAAAAAAGAGGGGATAGCATTATGAGTGTGATAGTGCTAGTTTTAAGATTTGATCTAGTAGGCTTGTTATGGCGTATGCAAAAGATTAATATATTAACTTACGATGAGTGTGTGTTAAGAATGGGGGGTATGTGACCCTCATGTGAATAGTGAATTAAGGCTAAGTCATTTGGTAAAAAAAATTAGGATGTGTATCTGAGGTAGTATAAAGTTGTATGAGGCTCTAATTTTGTGAGTTGCTTTGGATGACTAGTTAGTATCTATTAGTTGCTAATGTGGAGAAGGATGGATGTGAGTTTTCTTTCTATTTAGTATCCATAAGAATTGAATCGAAGGGAGTTGTATATAGATAGTGATAAGTCTCATGTAATAGTTCAAGTTTCCTTGAATTAAGTTAGGGATATGTGAACCTAGAAGATAAGTGTTAGCAGGCTAAAAAGAAAAGGTTAGATCATAAGAGTTAGAGAAAGTGGATGTGTACGCCAATAAGAGAAGCAAGTATAGAAGGATGCCTATAAGAAATAAGGAAGGGGAAGTATCTTAGAATATTGCCCCAGTAGCAGTTTGGTATCTTTGGGTATAGTATAACAGGACAGTTTACGTGATCTTGTGAATAGTGATACTCTGTCGTGTGGAGCAGTGTGCTTATAGCTAAATGTGGAGAATCAGTACGCAAGCTCAGATTAGTGACCTTAGAGATAAGGGGAAGATGATGATGTAATGAAACAAAGTGGGTCTTGAGTTTTAAGAAGTGATAAGTTGACCAGGACGAGACATTAATATTTTTCCATTACGTTCCTTACACTTCAGTTAAGGTGATACCCTATACCTGTCTTATGTATGAGATCCATACCCGTGACTTAGACCCATGTACTTGATATTGATTCGTGTTCATGCTCAGTACTTAAAGTGAGAAGTCGTAACTTCCTTCAGCGATCCCGATCTTATTCCTTGAACCTACGAATTTTCAGCCATATTGTAACATTCTTGAAAATGCTCATAAGTGCCTTAAGAATGCATTGGGAATAGGCCACTAGCGTAACACATTATCCTTATTCTTTTTTGCAAATCCTAGTTCGGAATGTCGATCAGGGGGTCAAAACTTGCAGAAAAATGGTCTTGGTGGATTTTTAGGACCCGTGTATCGAAAGTTGAATTTTGTCAAAAATTGCTTAAAATAGTGAAGTGAGTGGCAGCTCCGCGTCTCCCACTTGTTCCCGTTTAGTGTAATTTTTTTCCGATTTAAAATCTAGCCAAAATCTCATTTTGCTAAAAATTGGCCTATCCAGGAGCAGTTTTGCGTTGCGGACCTGGGAGAAATTTTTCGTCTGAATTCAATTTTTAAGTTGGACACTTTAGACTTTTTTTAGTTGTTAGTTAATGAACCTGAACGTTTTTAGGAACTAATTTATCTCTATAAATTAACCTATAGCTCTAAATTAATTCATTCTTCTACAATTCACCTACTCAAATATTTCACTCTCTACAAAAGATTCTCAAGGACTCCATTAAAGACCTCCAAGAAATTCGCTCAAGCTCTCCATCAAAACTCTCAAATTCTTTTATCTTCTCACTCAAAATATGTGGGTATTGATTCATGGATTCCTTCATCCATGAAGCCCAATCAATTTCTCAAGTTTTCTATTAAATTAAAGTATGTACTTTTATGGGTGCTATGAATTTTCTTCCAATTTCATCAATTGAGTTTAATTACATAATTCTCTACTCAAATATATATGAATTTTATTTCTATTGCATGATTTTCCAATAAGTCCTCTTACATGATACTTAAGGTTCATAATCTCACTATGGGTTTTGTTTAATTCTTATTAAATTGCATGAATTATGATTCTAATTATGATTATGAATCTATTTTAACATAAATTGATGTTTATTGTTTTGAATTAAAGAGTTTTTTCCATGAATTCTCCTACATTGATCTCTAGGTTTCATGTTATGAATTATAAGTATTTTCAATTATACTTCTAAATGATATTATCTTTATGAATTATGTATGGGCTGATAGAAAATATATGACCATGTATGTTTTCAATTCAATTTCATTATTTTCAAGTCAATTGATCATATATTCATGTTTTACCTAATTTCCAAGTATGAATTATGACTATATATTTCAACTTTGATCATGAATTATAACTATGTTTCAAATTGTGATTTTCATGCAAATTAAGAAATAGTTGACTTAGGGCCTAATGTGGTTACTTAAGGCCTAATGCTATGAATTATGTATGTATGAATTGTAATGTGGAAGGACAATACCCGCATTGCACTTATGTTATGAAAATGAGCTACTCTATGATTTCAAACCTATGATCATGACTATGAAATATGTTCATTACAATTTCTATGCTATGTATGATATTCCGTTGAGAGCTTACCTAAGACCGAGTGGACCTTGGGATAGGCATTCTCTCCCATAGTAAAGTCAAGAGACACGAAGTAAGATCCCATTTTTCCATAACTACGTGTCACCGTAGGTTAAAGGATCACCCGTAGAAGAGGTTTGATTCCTTAAGGGTCACCCGTGGTTGAGGCTCAATCCTTTATGTAGCTTAGCTTAGTGGATCCACTTAGGCATATTGGTATCTACATTTGCAAGTAGTCTCCCCCTTTCCTCTGAGGTATGGGTAAACATTGGGACTCCATGTTATAGCTCACATGGTTTATGTCAGTTAACGGTCACTCTCACTAAGGTAAAAAAGTCTCTCTCTCTCATTTGTCAAGGTATTTCTTACTATGGCTATACCTTTCACCAAGACTATGGATTTCAAAATGACTTTTATCTCCCACATATGTATGGTCCTTTTTCTATGTTTTAAATGACAAATCCCATCCTTTACTTCATATGATACTCTTATGATTTATTATGCATTGATCCTTCGTAAGACTACTTATGATTTTTACTACTTCTCCTATCACGCTACTTAAAATGATGATTTGTACAAACATGGTTTTCTATGCATTTCATTGCCTACATACTTAGTTTATTCAAATGTACTAACGTAAATGTTTTGCCTATATCATATCACAATGTAGAGATGGACGCTCCTTTCTCTTCACGTGGCTAGTTGGTGTTCCATTAAAGATTAGTATGGTGAGTCCTCATGCTTCGAGGGCAACCTGAGTAATTCTTTCCTTTATCATTGTTTTAGAGTATGGTGATGGTTAATGACTATTCTATATTGTGTCATTACTTTCTTTGAGGGTGAGCTAGGAACATGTCCTAGTACCTGCTTATGTAGTCATGTAGAGGCATGTTGGGAATATGTATAAAGAGTCTATGTTGTCTTGATTATCTCTAGTTATGATTTGTCTTTTGGACTTTTATAAGTTTTCGCTTACTGTTCACCTTATGTATGCTTATGATATGCTAAGAGGCTTGGTTGGAGTTTTTTCGGGAATCCTAATCGCCGTGTCATGGCTAGGCCCTAATTCGGGTCATGACACATATGTTACATGAGACATGATATATTCTTTCATGTTTTGGAGTATGCTTAATTTCATAAACCCATGATAGTCCTTAAAGATCTAGTGAGATCATGTTACCTTATGAATGTTCTCAAATCAGATTTCTTGAATGAATTGTGCTTATGATCTGTCGCTTCTGTTTTGAAGTTTGTTGAAATGTCTGTAAATAGGTTTGGTCTTATTTAACGACCAAAGAAAAAATTACCCTTCTCAAATGCGGAGAAAAGGTCCTGCAAATATGGAAGGACAGACTCACACGCCTTAGGGCCCGCAAACGCGATGCCCAGGCTCCTAAGGTTCTCAGAATGCGGCCTGAGTTAGAATCACTGGCCACCGCAAACACAGCCATAGGCGTGCAAACACGAAGAAGGCCAGGTGCTGCACCATCCTAAGATAAACATTTGAAAAATGCTGATGGGGTGCTAGGGATTGTTTCGGAACCGCGTCAATGCAAATGAACTATGCTACCTAACCAAATTCAATGTTCTGGACTCAACAACATAGTTGAAATTTCCATCTGAGGTCATTTTGAAAAAAAAGTGGGTCCCGCACCCAAGCACCATTTTAAGCAGAAACAAGGGGACTCGAAATGAGATCGGAAGTCTCAAAAACCACACAAAAAGTCATTCTAGACCAAATTCGATATTTCGGAGCTAACCACGCTGACAGAGTTTTGATCCAAGCACATTTATCAAGAATGTTGACCAAGGTAAAACTCGAGCCAAATTTTAAAGGCTAAAATGCCTAATGGTTCAAACTCGGACTAAAAGCCTCAGAAATCAAGCCGGTCATGCCATTAGCCTAAAATGACCATTCTGAAGCCAATAGAACAGTCATAATTCAATTCTGATATCGTTTTGTTAGAGTTTTGACAAAGTCAACAGTAACTCCAAAAGCTGCAAAATAGGGAAACGAGCATAAAATCTAAACGAACGACCATACTACCGAACTGTTAGTCCCAGCATCATAAATGACTTGGGGTCGAGGTCGCTATAGGAAAGCTCTAAATGATGAAAAAATTAGAAAATAGAGAAAATGACCTGGAGGATCATTAGAGTTACAATTTTCTACATCTAGGGATGAAAGTATTTTTCACTAATCATAACAATTTATAGCGACAATTCTATGTTGTCGGTAAAAGAAAAACTTTTGGTGAGAAGATGATAGATTTAACTATAAAATTGTTAACCTTTTTTATAATTAGTAATAAATTTTCATTAATTTATATATATAAGGAAAAAATACTTTTTTTGTATATAAAACAATCATTAGTGACGAAAGTGTGGAAAACTAAACGGAAAGAAATATGCAGAAGTAAAACAAATATACTAACATAAGCTCGGAAAACTTATTCAATTTCAACAAACCCCCAAAATTTGGTTGTTACGTTTAAAATCCACTAGTAAATGCAGAAATAAAAGATAAATACAAGTTTCAAATGTCTTTGTTTCTCAAATAGAGAAAAGCATAAGTAAACTGCAAGAGGGTCCGCCGGATGTCAACAACTACCTCTCAGTGTCTCCTCAGAAAGCCTTAGATGAACAAGAAAAAATTTAACTCACGAGCTTGGGCTCGGAACATACACAAGTGTAGAAGTAAGGAGTGAGTACCAAACAACACGGTACTCAACAAGTAAGCCAATAAGACAAGGTAAACCTAAATAGAATACGTGAACTCCTTTTATCTGAATTGAACCTCCATAACTACAACCTGCACAGAAATCAGCCCAACCTAAATGTTCACAATACACAATTCACAAGGTCTCATAAGCACAGTTCAATCATTTCAATTTATTATTGAAAAGCACTAAAAATATCAACACAATTATCACAATCGTCATACACAATCATTAAGATTATCACACATAATCATCAAGAGTATCACACATAATAATCAGTGGGGACTCATCGGAGACACCATAGCCATAATGCACCCATCACTAAAGTCCTCGACGTCAATAACACTCATTGGTAATGACTTCGGCATCAACACACTCACCGACAGTGACCTCAACATCAATAACACTTGTCGGCAATGGTCCTGACATCAATATAATTCACCGACAATGGCCTCAACATTCATAACAATCACTAGAAATGACCTCGATATCAATAACACTCTCTAAAAATGACATTGACATTAATAATAGTGTCGGAAATGACCTCGACATCAATAACGATAGCTGGCAATGACCTTGATATTAATACCACTCATCGATAATAACCTCGCCATTGACACACTCACCAGCAATGACCTCAGCATCAATAGCACTCATCGGTAATGACCTCGTCATCCACACATGTCCATCTCATTACCATATTCTAGAACTAATGAAAATAGATATGTTCACACAATAATGTGGAAATAACAAGTTCAAGTAACTCATAATCATAACAAAACTATCAAAGCATCACATCTAGTACACATCAATATCAACATCACGAGAATTCACACTTTTCAACACATGGCCATTTTTGTTAGCCCATTCAATAATTAAGGTTAATTCGTGTGAGTAAATAACCCATCACCTCATTCTCATTACTCCCCAACACATATAAGAAAGGAAATTTAAGAATTCTACAAGGTTTACAAAATTGAAGAGGTTCACTTTCCTTATTCAATCACAATCAATCCATAACTTCAACTTTCCCCTTTCGAATGGTAGCCAAATCAACACAATCTAATCAAATAAGTATTCATAATAAGATTTTGGAACTAACAACACCCATATAACACAATTTGAACAAATGGGTCAAAACGGCTCAAAAACCCAATTTTTAACAAAGTTTGAATTAAAACATTGTTACATATATAGGTTACCCAAAGCAATTGGAATCTATTAGTGAAAAAAAGAAATTATATTCAACTCAAAATCACCATGTTTCTTTGAAAACTCAAGTTCTTGAAAACCTCCTATATTGACGATAAAAAATCCCAATTTTTGATGTTAAAATGACTATTAATAATGGGAATTGAAGATTTAGGGTCACAAATCCTTACCTAATAGATTCACAATAAAAGGTCTCTTCAAAATCGCCTTAGAGGTTTTTTTTTTTTTTTTTTTTTTTTTGGGGGGGGGGGGGAACAGACCCTACACGAGGCTCCCACCTCTCGTGCACAGTCAGGGGTTGAGCAACACCCCCAAGCCTTAACATAAATAAATAAAGTAAAAATACACGGAGGGGGACATAAACCTTACCTCCGATCCTATGTTGGTTCATAAGTCGGCTAACCTACTAAGGTTGTCTAACTCATTCCCATTACAAAATAAAGGCTAACTAAAACTAGAAAGCATTAAACCTATGGGAGGACTCCTCCCGGTACAAATCGACTAAGTAAGAATAAATGAGGGAGACTCTCCCCTTCCATGAGAAAAAACAAGAAAGTAACCTACACTAGTCCTCTTTAACTACACGACGATTCACATAGTTAAACTGAAGCAGAACAAGTATACGAAACTTGTATCTTGCATGGGATGAGAAAGTTCTATTCATCTTGCCCTTTTTAGTCTTGTTATACCAAGTAAGTCCAAATGGAGAGATGCATCAACTTTAATATCATGATTATAGCAGCTATGGAGGATGAAAAATGGAAGGAAGTGTATCAGTCAGCCGCTTTGGATCTGTATTAGTCAGCATGTTTGGAGATGTTGTGGATTGGGGATCCAGCTGCAATCTTGTAGTAGGTTTAAGGAAGGCTTCAACTTCCTGTTGCCTTTCTAAACTGTAGTATCCTGCAGTAGAATTGCACATTAAGAAGTGCAATTCTGCTGATTCATGCTGCAGTTCTGCAAGTTTCTTAGATGCTGCATGTTGCTGGAGATGTTGTGTATTGAGGCTTGTATCCCCAAATGTTCTCCAGCTACCTGCAACTGCATAACACCAAGCTAACAAGACCAAAAACAAAGATCCACAAACAGAACTGCTGTGGATGGACCAATTGCTGTAGATGTAGCTCCTCATGTTGTTGTTGTTGTTGAAACAGTTGTACCTGTTGCACCATGCTTTTGCTGTTGTATATTGCAACCTGTAGGAGAAGTAGCCTTGGTTTGAGTGTTTAACTGATGGAGTCTTGCCTTTTGGAAAGTTCCATTGCTGCTGTATTATGTGTCTACACTCCAATAAATAATCAAAAAAGGAGTTCCAAGTAGCTTGGATGTAATGGTGTTGATGCAGGTAATAAAGGATGGAATCTGGCATGGTTGGATTATTGGTGAAGGCTGGTGATGCTTCTGCATCTCTAGAATTTGTCTCCCTTTGTTTGGATCTCTGTATACCTGCACAAACAAGTAGCCAAAGAAACAAAGGAATGTGGGGGGGGGGGGGTATAGTCTGCTGCAAACCTGTAGCTAGCTTCCTGGTGCCTCCATAGTGGAAAAACTCAGTTGTTTGTTGTTGCAATTTACCTTCAGGAGAAGACCTTTCCTCAGTTCCTTAGAGCACCTGCACATACAAACAAACACAAAGCATTGAAAGTAACAGACCACAAAGAGTGTTTTGGAGCTTGTTAGCTTTAAATCGGCTAACTTTTTCAAGGCCGCTCGACTAACGTCTCCAATTATCCGATTGAGGTGAAACTTCTTGGGCTTTGCAATTACTATATTTGCTGTATTCTTGCAACATTTGGGGGTCTTTTGTACAAGATGGGGACTCCAAGTTGTGAAGTGCATCAGTTGGAGACTTAAGTCGACTAACTTTTTCAAGGTCGCTCGACTAACGTCTCCAATTATCCGTTGGAGGTGAAACTTCTTGGAATTTGCAAATACTGTATTTTCTATATTTGTGCAACATTTAGAGGTCATTTGGATAGACTGGAGGCTCCAAGTTGTGAAAAGCTCCATTTGGGGACTTAAGTCTGATAACCTTTTCAAGGTCGCTCGACTAACGTCTCCAATTATCCATTTGAGTTGATACTCCATGGGATCTTCAAGAAGTGTATTTGTAGTAATCCTACACAATATGGAGGCATTTTGGTGATGCTTGATGTATTTGTTAAGTACTGCTGGTTGCTTTTGGTCTCTTGTGCTGCTGTTAGAAAGCTGCTGCTGTTAGAAAGCTGCTGCTGTTAGAAAGCTGCTGTTGTTTATCAATTGGAGCCACTGCTACTTCTGTAATGTGGCTTGTGCAAAGTCTGCTAACATTTGAATTCCTATACCTGTTAAGCCAAGAAGGAAGAGAAGACAAAATACAAATTATTCTACTTCTTACCTCTAAGGTTAGACTGGTTATTCTAATAAAATAATAAAGATAGTAATAAGGAAGGGAGATTTTCCTTTTGTCAGGAGTTCTAACTGTGAGATCTTCAAGGTATTTATAGCTATGCATAGATAAAAACATGTTGAAGTTTGAGCTAGAACCAAAAGTGGAATGAGTTGGGGAGGTTTCTTTAGTCTCTTGAGTTTCTTTCTTCTGAAAGAGGGCATTTCCAGCTTGTCCATCTCAAGGTATATGTTAGCTTGTTTGGGGAGATCATGCACAGTGAAATAGAGTTCAGGATATTTGCATTTGTGGCTGTGTTTGGATAAGACATCAGCTGTGTAATTTGCTTCTCTAAGGATGTGTTTACAGCTGAAAGTTTGGAATTGGTTGATGATGTTGTTTAAATTGTCCAGCAGCTCCTTTATTGACCAAAGGGGGTTTGCTTCTTGTTGTAACCACCTGATTAGTAGTTGAGAATCTACCTCTAACTCTACTTGTAAATAACCAAGATGAATACACCAAGATAGACCAAAGATAGCAGCCCTGATTTCTGCTTGGTTGTTAGTTCCTTCCCCCAATGGAACTGCATAGGCAAAGATAAGGTCACTATGAGTATTTCTAAGTATTCCTCCTCCACCAATGTTGCCTGGGTTGTTTAGGGCACTACCATCTGTATTTAGCTTTACCATGTGATCAACTGGTTTGATCCAGCATACAGGGGTAATTTTGGTGTCATGGTAGCATTGTTCCACTGAAATGACTAGGTCCTTCCAGTTATTTGGCCATTCAATATATGGAAAAGCTGTGATGAGCAGGTTAGAGATGCCTTTGTACACAGAAAATTTGACTCTTGAAAGGTTAGATTTCTTCCCACCATATTTGGAAGCACATCTATTCTTCCATAAGTTCCAACAAATGAAGATAGGGATTGCTTGTAACAGGAGTTTATGTGCTGCATTCTTGTGTTTAGATGTCCACCATCTCATAAGCATATTTATAAGAGGTGTGTAATCCTTTTTTATGCCCAAAGAATTAGCAAACACCCTCCAAATATTCTTGGCAAAGGTTCCTGCAACAAAAGTGTGATCAATGGTGTCTTGGCCAGGGCTTTCACAACAATGACACTGAGAGGGGGGTTTGCCAAAGCTGGTTATTTTCTCATTGGTAGGTAATTTCCTTCTAAGATCTCTCCAAACAAGAAAGGAGAATTTGAAAGGAATTAGTTGGTGCCAAGTACATGCATTCAGCATAGTATTTGTCCTCTTGTCTCTAATGAGCTCCCAGGCAGAAGAATAACTGAATTCCCCATTGGTAGTAGGAATCCAGTATGGATGGTCCTGTTTGAGGGGTTGGTAGCTGAATTGAGTTGCTAAAATGTTAGGAACAAACTGAGGAAGGGCTTTTTGGATAATGAGATAAACATTCCATTGGCCATTAGTTAGAAAAGCTGAAACTTGGGTGTGGTTAAACCTATAGCTGTTAGCAGAAAAATGAGCTAAAGGGCCAATACCCAGCCAGTTATCCCACCAAAAAAGACAAGAGCCAGACTTAATTTGCCACTGAATGTGAGGCTCAATGTTGTATTTGTTGTTCATAAGGTGCTTCCAAATTAAGGACTGACCAGTGTCCCACTTTTTTGTAATAATATTGGCCCTCTGACAGTATTTGGATTTAAGGAATTCTCCCCATAAGGTGTTCTTGATTCTAAGGGTCCACCACTGCTTGTATTAAAAAGATTTGACCACATCAGTGATTTGTCTAAACCCTATGCCCCCTTCATCATAAGGATAGCTAAGGTTCTTCTATGAGGACCAGTGGTACTTCCTCTTGTCATTTTTCCATCCCCAGAAGAAGTTAGCAGTGATGCTCTGAATCTGCTTAATGATGGTTGAGGGAGGGATGCTGGCTTAAAGCAAATGTATTGGCATGGCTTGAATAACATGCTTCACAAGAATAGCTCTACCCCCATAGCTCAGGATTTTAGCATGCCAACCAGTTATCCTGCTTACAACTTTTGCAATAAGATCAGAGTAGTAAATAACTCTTTGCCTACCAATATAAATAGGACATCCCAGGTATGTTATAAGACTACTCTTTTGGTTGAAACCAGTGATACTCTTGATTCTCAGTATAGTAGACTTGAAAGCATTGGAGGGAACCATGAAATGACTTTTTTGCTTGTTAATCAATTGTCCAGAAACTCTTTCATAGGTAGTTAATGTTTCCATAATGAGATCTAAGGTGTGCCTTCTTACAGAAGTAAAGATGATGATATCATCTGCAAAACTCAGATAATTGATCTGAAGTCCCTTTTTTGCCATAAAGAAGCCGTGGAATTGGGGGTGATGATGAAGATTATTCAGTAGTTTGGACAACACTTCAGCACCTAAGAAAAATAAAGTAGGGGAGAAAGGATCACCTTGTTTGAGACCCCTTGTGGAGTGAAAGAAACCATGTCTTGATCCATTGACTATAACAGAGTACCAGTTTTCAGCCATGATTCTCCAAACCATGTCAATGAAAGTTTCTTTAAATCTCATTCTTCTCATCACAAGACAAGTGTAATTCCAAGAGACTCTATCATAAGCCTTGGTCATGTCAAGTTTTATCACAACATTGCCTCCAACATTTGGTTTTTTGATCTGGTGGATTATTTCCTGGGCAAGCATTATATTTTCAGAGATGTTTCTATTCTTGACAAAGCCAGATTGGTTCAAGGAAATAAGGTTGGGAAGAATAGGAGCAAGTCTTAGGTAGAGGAGTTTGGAAATGATTTTGTTAGTGAAGTTGCTAAGGCTTATAGGTCTGAACTCAGAGATTTTTGTAGGATGGTTTACTTTTGGGAGTAGAACCAAACAAGTATGGGTGAAATATTTAGGCATAGTTTGTCCACAAAAGAAGGATATGATCACTTTAAGGAGATCTTCTTTGATGATGTCCCAGCACACCTGAAAGAAATTTCCATTCATCCCATCAGGGCCAGCAGTAGAGTGAGGATTCATAGTAAAAACAATAGTTTTCACTTCTTCCATAGTAGGCATGGCTTGTAGCTCATCATTGTCTTTGTCAGTCACCATTGTAGGGATGCATTGGAGTGTCTGCTGTTGGATGTGCTCCTCTTTTCCAGTAAAAATTTGTTGGAAATATTCACAAGCAGCATTAGCTATCTCTTTATCACCTTGCACCCAAAAGCCTTCTTCATTTTGGATTCTGTGGATGTGGAGCTTTCTTCTCCTGCCTCTGATGAGAGCATGAAAGTAGCTAGAGTTCCTGTCACCTTCTTTGAACCAGTGAAGTTGAGATTTTTGTCTGAGGATAGAATCCTCAATCTTTATGTATCTAATGTACTCAGCATTGATAGCAAGCAGTTGAGACCTATTTTCATTGGTGTTCAGACTGATCAGATTCTCTTCAGCTTGTCTAGCCTTCTCCTCATATTCTTTGACTTTAGCATAGATGTCTCCAAATTGATTTCTTGACCAGCTGCTAAGAGTAGTAGTAAGTCTTTTTATTTTCTGATGAAAACTCCATATTGGATTTCCATTTGAAGGTCTGTTCCAGTAATTCTTGACAGTATCCATGAAGGAAGGTTGCTCAGGCCAGCAGTTCAGGAATTTGAAATACTTGATGGGGTTGTGTTGTTGGTCAATCATTTCTAAGAGCAAGGGGCAGTGATCAGAACCCACTGAAGGAAGATGAGTAATGCTGGTATGGGGCATGGTTTCCAGCCAGTTGTCATTAACCATCCCTCTATCAAGTCTCTTCCAAATTCTAAAGTTGATACCCCTCAGGTTGGACCAGGTGTATTTCTGACCTGAGAAACCAAGGTCTTGAAGACCTGAAGCCTCAATAATGCTAATGAACTCAAAACTCTTTCTCATATTATAGGGGACACCCCCTAATTTTTCTTCAGGGTCTACAATAACATTAAAGTCTCCTATAGTGCACCATGGATTGGATGTAGTAGACTGCTGTAGAATGCTGTCCCATAAAGGTCTTCTGAGATGATCTTTACATTTAGCATAGACAAAGGTAGTGATGAATTGATTTGGGATCAAAACATGATTGAGTTCACAAGTGATTAGTTGTTCATCATTCTCCAAAATTTTGCAATTCACATCTTTGGTCCAGAAAATCCAAATCTTACCATTGGGATTGTGGATGGCATGGTCCATATTGAGCTGGTTTCTGAAGTATTGTAACTGAGAGTTATCAGAAAAAGGTTCTATTAGAGCTATAAGAGAAATTTGATGGATATTTGTGAGAATTTTTATTCTATCCATGGCTCCTTGGGTATTTATACCCCTTACATTCCAGCTAAGGGTACTAATCATTGAGAAATTATTGAAGTATGGGACCTGGTACTTGGTCTGCCTGTGGGGGCAGTTTTTGTAGAAATGTTTGCCTTGTTGCTGAATCTGGTCCTATGTATCCCTCTAGGAGATAGACCCTGTGAACTAGCCACCTGTTGGATATCTTCCTCATATATATTCTCAGAAGAGGGGTTGATGTTTTTGATTAAGTGCTCACTTATAATATCATCCTCCTCCTGATCATGCAAGGGCTGATAATTATTATCTTCTTCATTTTCTGAATCACATACAGCATACTCATCAATAGGGTCCTGTATGTTGGTGTTGAAGGTGAAGTGATCTGTAGCCACCTCTGTATTTTGAAGAGGGGTGATATCTATACCCACCTGGTCATCAGCAAGTACAAATTGTTGACATCCCTGTTCACTTTGTTGCATTCCAACACTGTTAGTTAAAAGAGTTTGGTATTTCTCAGAAAGGTTTGATTTCTTTTTGATGGCCTCTCTCCTTTTTTTGCTTAACTTGTTCTTTTTTGCATTAGAGTCTTTGCCACTACTGCTTGCAAAGGATCCCAAATCCTTGGCCATAGAGCCTAAGATGTTTTGCATGGTAGAAACATCAGTAGGGGGATCTCTTCTGATGGATTCAGTATTTGGTATGTCATTTTGAGCCATGTGTGCAGGGGTAGCAGGGGCTGTAAGGGAACTCCTAAGGTCAGTGATATTCTCATGCAGAACATGAGACAAAATCCCTCCCCTTTTGGGTTCCCCATCCTGCAGATTAGTAGGGTTCTCCATTACTCCTCCAACCTTTCCTCCATCAACTACACAGCCAACAGCAGCAAAAGTATGATGTGGGGGTGTAAGGGGTATGGGGAGTAATAAGTCAATACCTGCATTCATTGGTACATTGCTCCCTTGAGTAGTACCTTGTTGTTGAATTATGGTGTTTTCCTACATTTTTGCTGAATTCTTCAAAGTGGAATTCCTTTGGTTACTTGGTTCTCCTGCATCTTGGTTATTGGTTTGATCCTGGATAACAAGATCAACATAATTATTGAGAGTATAAATAGGAGTAGAGGACTTACCTAGACCTGTGATGTTTTGTTGAGGTTTATCAACTCCCCTGTTCTGCTGTGGTTGAATAGAACTGATCACATTTGTTTGTTGGGGCTTATTTTGTCCCTTAGATTGTTTCTTTCTCTGAACTTGCCACAACAGTTCTTTTGCATTGTAAAGTATTTGTTGTGGCTGGGCATGAGAATCTTTTACAGATGTATTGATATTTGTGTCATCATGATCCTTGGTTAGCATGCCTTCCTTGTTTTTGTTCATTTTTGCTGTTTCTTCTTCTTTTCTTTTTTTTGTTCTTCATCCCTTCTTTGAATATTACAAACATGTATCAAGTGACCCTGATGTTTGCAGTACATGCAGTAATCAGGTACATTTTCATATAAAATAGCTTGCCACCTCCCTAGAGTTTTATCAGTTTTGTCATATCCCAGCCAAACATGGGGAGGTCTTTTATTGGTGAGATTCACTTGAAGTCTCACCTTGGCTATGCTTCCCCTTGTTTTTTGTATGGAAGCAGTGTCTAGATAAAGTACCTTCCCTACAGAGGCTAGCAGGGAAGTGGTGAACTCCTTGTTATAGCAATGCCAAGGTAGTTCTGGTAAGGCTACCCAGATTGGCACTATTGGGGTTTCTTCATCCGGTTTAAAAGTAGGTGTCCATGTCTGAATCCTCATGAGTTGGCCCTCTATTGTCATTCTTTGTTTGGTCCAGACAGTATTGTAATCCAACTCATTATCCAAGTCAATGTAGACATGCCTAGCATTGAAATGAGCAATTTTTACACCTCCTGAGAGCTGAGTTTGAACGATAAAACTCCTTCTTATCAACTCTATCTTTGGCATGGTGTGGGTAAATTTGCCAACCAAGGTGTATTTGCATCTTTGAGCTAGTTTGTGCATAAAGTCTTCTTTTTCAAAAAACACAGCAGGCAGGCCCTGTTTGGTTGTGTATTCAGGGGTGGCTAATTCAATAGGAGCCTTATTTTTTGTTTGATTATTTCTGAGCTTGGCAGCAAAGGTCTGAACTACAGTGTAAGGGGCAGGCTGAAGGACCTGGTCCTTTAAGTTGGGAAAATTATTTTTCTGGAGGTTTTGGTTAGTGGAATTTGGTTGAGGTTGGGTATTGACTGATTTAGGTCCAACATGTCTAGGAACAACATTTGCATAGCTGATGGGCACCTTAGATTGGCTAGTTTGAACCTGGATGTCAAAATTACTAGACACCTTAGGGAAACTATTGTGGGTGGTGGTAGGCTGTTGAGTGTGTAGCTGGTTGCTAGTTTGAGGAATAGAATTGTTAGGCATTTTGGTAGGAGTTTCAGGGCTGCTTTTAGAAGTGACTTTGGTATGATCAATGCCCTGCAAGGAGTTACCTACAGCAGTACTAGGAATTACATTTGCATTAGGTTGCAAAGGAACTCCACTGGGTATCAAGTTGGTAGTCTCAGAGTATATCAAGTTGGAAGGATTAGTCTTACCTTGGGGGTCTGTAACATTGGTACTGTTATATTGCTGTGAAGCTCCTGAGGCATGTTTATCATTTTTGGAAAAAGGCTGCATCAACTTTGCATTATCAATTGTTTGCATATTATCCTTTAGTTGATTGAATTGACCATATTGTTGATATTGGTCTTGAACCAATGTGTGTTCATCATCTTGACTATCAGTGAAAATGTGCATATTACCTTGACGAGTGTCTCGACGACTTTTTGAATTTGAATTTGTTATTGCTGATTCGAGACACCTCTTGTTGATGGGAAGTTGCGCATTGCCCTTAGGGGCATTTTGGATTTGATCTTATGACAAATGGTTCGCCGGAGCTCCGGCGCCGGCACTCTGACCGTGACCCTGTAGATTTGGCAAATTCGAGCTAATTTGAGAGGATTTGAGTCCTTCTTTAGTGTTTGTGAGTTGCTGGTGGGGTATTTTCCATTGGTTTCCACCTGAAAATGTCGCCTGAGCTCCGGCAACCTCGCCGGTACCATCGTCCCCAACAATTTCACCATCCATTTGGGTTGAAATTTTGGTGGTAGGAGCGCCATGAGTTGGAGAACAAACCCCAGGGGGTCCGCCGTCTCGAAAGTC
The DNA here is from genome assembly GCF_947179165.1 of Solanum dulcamara. Taxonomy (NCBI): domain Eukaryota; kingdom Viridiplantae; phylum Streptophyta; class Magnoliopsida; order Solanales; family Solanaceae; genus Solanum; species Solanum dulcamara. Next base: position 11,136,013 of record NC_077246.1, on the reverse strand, counting down.
ACCGGAGCCCCTTCGAATATGAAGGCGCAACTCCGACGACTCTGCGATGTTTATCTCAGGAGTCGCCTGATCACTACTCTCAAATGGTGCGGCGGTTTGATCCAATTTTTGGACTGTATGTAGTCCAAAAGATAAGGAATCATCTACCATGGTTCTTGATACTCGAATCAAACCATGTTTTTGAAAATTGATGATCTTGTGTGCAATTCTCAGTTCCTCTTTAGAGACAGTGATTGCCGATTGTTGTTGATTCCAACCAGCTTCACTTGAAATTGCAGTATTATTTTGTAGATTCAGAGTGACAGTAGCTGGCGTTGTTTGTTGCTCTATATTTGGTGGCCACGGGAGCTTCACCGGCGGCGGTGAAGCCATTTAGAAACGAACGGAGATGAACAGTGTGAGATAGGAGATGACCGTTAGAGCTGAGAGCGTTCACGAATTTGTAGGGGATGACCCTTCCATTTATTACGTTGCCCCTAATATGTTCTGTAATGGTGAATGATTCTTCACAAAAGCAAACAACACCCTCATAATTGCGACATCAGAGAGGCACTAACACACAGATCAAAACTCGAAAAGTCTAAACATACACTGAATGGACTCTCGAGATTCATTTAGAACTACCTACACACAATCCATATATGCTACGCTACTAAAATTGACATTCCAAACTCAATAGAACCATTAGAACCCGTATTCAAGGTCTCCTTGACCCGAAACTCGTAAATGTCGCAATAAACACACATAACGCCTAAATTGGCTAAAACAAGCATGGAACCTCTAAAAATTCCACCAGGACCTCCTCTAGGCCTAAATTATTCTCCGAATCCAAAAAAACTGTCAGAAATCCGATTCGAGTATCCGAACCCTAAATATTGATCAAATTCAACCCAATAGCTAAAATCTCAATAATTTCCAACTTAGGACCTCAAATCCATAAAGTGACTCTGAATTTGAAATCGAAAACTCTCTTAGACCAATGTCCACATTCTAGGACTGGCAAAATCGACGGAATTTCATTCTAAGACTCAAAACTTCAAAAGACACTGAAAACCACTTTAACCATTTAAGCATTTCAAAAACTCAAAACTTCTCTAAAATCAAGACTTTTCAAAAAATTCCACTACTAACTTTGTAAACTAATCAAATACAACTCGAAGAAATAATCGAGATGGGTACAGTAATAATTTTATGTAAATTTCCAAAAATGACCGACCAGGTCATTACACAAGTAAATCTTGAACTTATGCACCTCAGCAGTAGATTTTTCCTATTTGCACCATAATTTGAAACATTATAATGAAATTGACCATATATTGTACCCATTCAAATAATAATTTGTATATAAAGGCTAGTTATAAAACTAAAATAGATGTCCAGGTCCTATGCATCTATGTTGGTTTGTTTAAGAGGAAAACAAGTAGAAATTCGGCAACCAACAAAGATATTGAAATGCATAGGATCAAGGGAATATAAAGGAAGAGAAATTAGAAACTTAAACTTACCAATGTCATTAATAGAATCTACATCAGCTAACTTATCACATTTAGCATCTAACCAATTACCAATATCTGGTATTTTTCATCGTCCTACAATTGAAGATATATAAGCATCTATGGACGTGTAGAACTAATACTTAATAACCAGATGAACAATGATTCCACATTTGTAGATAACAAGAAATCGACACAGCAGTAAAATGACACAAATAAGACAACTACAATGCCCCTTTGAGGATCGAAATTAATAGGAAAACAGAAAAGATTTCCCCATGTTTTGGAATCATGTTTTGAATTGGTATCATGTTGTGACTGTTCTATATGCGTGTGTTGACCGGTTTTATAATATGGTTGTAGTTTTTTTACTTTCATGTTTTGGACTAGCCGCGTGATCCTATTAGTACGCGATTATTTTGTGTACGATACTGTACTTGCTCTTTTTTTATTTAGTACAGGACATATTCCAATGTTTGATCCAAAACCTCAGTTAAGGGACGTATGACTTTGAATCCAAGGGTGAGCTATTTTTATCTGTCTATCATAGATTCCTCTCAGTTTCTCAGTCCTTTTTTCAAACTCAGACAGTCTTAAATTCTAGTTATGTTTATTGTTTTGGGGTTGCATCGCAATACTCTAGACCTTTATTTAGAGTTTTTCTCACTATTACTTTTAGATTCTAGGGGATTGAAATCTGCATGTTATTACTAAACACTAATTGAGTTTATGGGAGCGTTGTCCTTTTATTTGCTTTGGACTATTTTACTCTCCTACATAGCATGTCTTGTTCCTAAAAATGGTGTTGTTGGATTATTTTGAGTTAGTAGTTGGTTATCCCACCAGAGGTTAGCGTAGGTGCCACTCATGGCGATTCAGGATCGTGATAATCAATAATCAAGCTTTTGCACTGTAATGACTCTGAAGGTTATTTTTGGTAATTTTTATAAAATAACCATTTTATACCTCTTGATAGTTTCCCCGAGTCATATTTGATCAGTATCCAATATCGGTTTTGTGAATTTCCTTGAAAAGTTGAGATTTTTTATAAACTTTGAGGTTTAAGTGGCTTAAAAGTGGAATTTGAAGTCATCCGAAGTTTTGGGACTTGGAAAGAAATTTCGTCGATTCCATCAGCTCCGGAATGCTAAAACTGGGCTAGGAGATTTAATGGAATTAGATTTGGGGTTATATCATGTATTTGAAGCGTTGAGTTGGAACTCTTTGAGTTTTTAGCCATATAATTGACTTTGGTCAATAATTGGTGATCGGATGCTCGAAATTGAATTCCAAAAACTTTGTTGGATTGAGGAGATAACTTTAGGCCTAAAAAGAGTTTTGGTGTAATTTTTGGGAGCTTCGATGGCATATTTGTATTTTGAGGTATAAAGTTAGTTTAATACTGACTTTTTGAATTTCGGGTCATGGAGACATTGAATTTGAATTCGGATGGTTCCATTGAGTCCGATATGTCAAACAAATCCCGAGGGTTCGATCGAGATATTTTTGGAGTTGGGAATCTTCTATGTTTTGAGATGTTGTAGGCTTCGCTAAAGCAAAGGGTGTATCGCAAAAGCGAACTTCTCTTAAGCAAACCCAACATTGCTTAAGAGACATCAGAGATATTTTTAGCCAGGATTCAAGCCTTTTTCACCATTTTTGTCACGACCCAAACCCGTAGGCCGCAACTGGGGTCTGACCTAGACCCCCTTATTCGTATCTATCAGCTATACCCAAGTTGTACCATGTGTGATGTGATACTATACACAAAAGACCGAATGGGTTAAAAACTTTTTCATATACCTACAGTCTCTTTCACTTATATCATGACATGAAAGGGCACGCAAGCCGACAAGGCTGCCATAACTCAATAACATGTATAACATGACATACTCACCAATAATCCACATACACATGTCTACAGACCTTTAAAAGAATTAACTTTATCATATGGCGGGACAAGCCCCCGCCATACCCCTTAATAAATTAATATATACATCAAATGACCAGCATCAAAAGGTAGGCTCCAGAATAGTGGAGCACTTCCAACATAGCTGAGTGGAAACCCTAAGCTGGCGAATCTCCAAAATGAACATCTGTACCTGCGGGCATGAAACGCAGCCCCCCGAGGAAAGGGGGGTCATTACAACATATGTACTGAGTAGATAAAGCATAACATATCATAACTGAAACAACAACTGAAATGGGGCTACAGGAAATAAGTATGCTAGTTAACAATTCACTATACTTGCATCTTATGAAAAAAGGGCATGCATATCATCCTCACATATTACTTCCGGCCCATTGTGGGACTCAATGTTACCATATCATCGTATACGACATCATACCATCATTTATGGTATCATTCATACATTACAAGTACCTCACTATGTCTTCATATGTATGCTTATTTATCGTATCCGGCCCTTTGGTGAGGGTCTCGGTGAAAGAGTGGTGTACATGTCGTCCCGCACTCGACCCGCTATGAGACTCGATGCCATTATTATATAGTAAAATATACCAAGGAATGTTCGGCCTGATCCATACTTTTAAAATAGTATCGAGGAACGTACGGCCCAATCCATATTTTAAAATAATGCCGAAGAACGTACGACCCGATCCATATTTTCCATCATATCATCGTGTAAATACCCGGATCGGGATGCGGTGAAGAGCATCATCACATACAGCGTCATCGTATGCTTCATTCATCGTATACGGCATTTCATCATCGTATACTTCTATATATATATATAGCCGGCCCAAGACTCAGTGAGCGAAGAGTAAAGTTAAGCACGATCGCATTCTCGGCCCCCTTATGGGACTCAGAGGAAGATGGGTTACAGCATGCATGAGTAGGGTAGTGAGAAACTATATGGAACTAAGTCATCATTTGAGACTCAATGAAACATTCAAGTGAACCGTCACCTGAAGACCAGAGTAGTAATCGTCTTAAGTACCTTCTAAACACTCTTAAGGATCATATTAGCTGGAGTCTCAGGAATTGTAGATGTGTATTAAGACAAGGTTACACAACTTATGGAAGTAGATACATTTGTCGTCGCAGAGACCTAAGGAATATGAACTGATGCATTCACTTACTATTCATCATATAGGAGACTCGAGGGTAGTAGTTCAACTACCTTAAGAATTCTAACATCAAGTAGTGAATAAACATCATGAGTTCTAATCGGAGCTTATAACTGGAACTAACTCCACCTCATATCATATACTATTCCATGTATACTTAACACATTCCGAAAGGAAGAAGGGACAAGCCTTACATATACTAATGTTCAACATATAGAAGCCTTAAAACACAGTAACTCAACTATTACGGGAGCTTTAACCTTACAAAATGAATAAAGTCTATGAATTACATGTAGAGTTTCATGAGTGGAATTATCCCCACATTTCATATTCAAATCATTCATAACTTATACATAGGACATGCCAAAAGAAAAGAAGAATAGCTCCACATACCTGTTATGGACTTCTCTTAACCATGTTCGCGTCGTCGTCCTCTGAACCTATTTAACATAGAAGCAATACAAATATCAACAAACATCGACCTTACAGCATCTTAAGTTACATTCGAGCATTCATAGAACTCACTTCCTCGCACACCTTTCTCGACTAGTCGCTTAATTAGTTAAGGAGTTAATGGAAATCGGGCAGCACCTCCCCTATAACTTGCCCTATCAAAATTCCATTTTAACCCCCCAAACCCTAGAAGACATAACAACCACAACAACCAGCAGATATACAACATTGAAATCCCACAATACGACGCAATACATGTTCCAAACAACTCGCCCAAAACTACGATACCAAAAGAGGGTTTTTAATCTCTATTTTGTAAAACCTTTAACTATACGAAGAGGAGGGTCATGTGGATGCAACAAGAATCACCCACGCCCTATTTAGACCATTTTACATCCCTTAAACACACCACCACACACTGCAGCTGCACACCACAAGCACAACACCTTGCCTCGACTACAATTTAACTATAGCGACTCTAATTTAGTTTGTTTCAAACGGCAAGCATCCCTATGAAATATTTATACTTACATCCACATAAAAGGCATAAAATACACTCCATAAACACCCCATAACCCCCAAATTTAAATTAAAGACCTTACCTTACCCAAAATTGGCCAAAGCTTGCCAAAATTCGCCTCGGAGGTTCTCTAGTTGCGGCTGAAATGTCGTGGCTATTTTCTATCCGTTTGGTGCTTCTAAAAACCCTAAATTTACATAATTAACACCCTAATAACATGTACAAAACCTTACCAAAACGTGGGAGAATAGAACCAGGCCATACCTTGCTAAAACTTGTCTCGGAAGTTCTCTTAACATGCTGAAAATTAGCGGACAGTTTGTATCTCTTCCTTGCTTTCCCAAATAGAAATTTTATATTATTAATCACCTCTATATCACCGTAGGATATCTTAAATAATTAATTCATGGAACAAAAGTCGGAGGCTTACCTTTAATTAACCAAACCCGTGGCTGCCTTTCTTCCAATTCTCACGTTTTCTCTCAACTTTCCTAAGCCAACGATGAATAATTGAAGTACAAACTGAAGTTTATCCATATTTACATGTGTATATACACTTACTTAGGAGGTTACACATGTCATCCCCTAAGGGTGACACGTGTCAATCCCTTATTTTTCCACCTCAACCATGTAGCCACCCCTAGGCTGCCACATGGCAGTGGGGTCCACCCAAGCTGCTGCATCACCTACTTGAACCTAACTACTTGTCCAAGTAGGTGCATTACCTACTTGTTTTGAGTAGGTGCGTCGTCTTCTTATTTCTCTTTCGTGGGTTCTTAATCTCATCTCACTCTAAGAGCCTATGTATTTCTTGCTACTTAAGCTTGGTATGTACTCAAATAGCTCAAGTATGTAAAACTTCTAAGTTGGTAGCTTACATAGGTAAGTCGAGTCCTACGACTCATTTCTTTGCCTCTAACTCCTTCCGGATCCTTACAACCCTACTTCCAATCTTCTTTATTATGGGGTATCTCGTTCTCCTTTCCTTAGAGTCATTTGGTAGAGTTGTAGCTAACCTGGGTCACATGGAAACTTTTAGGAAGTTTAAGAAGGCTTTCCGAAGTACAAAAGTATGGGGCATAATAATTTTGGAGTTTGTGAAGCTTGGGTAGGTGATTTTCAAGAGGAATTTTCATGGAAAACCTATTGGATAAGTGATTTTAACCCCTAATCTTCTTAACCCATTACTTAATTGTGGATTTTAGCTTGGAAATTGGTGATTTGGATTGGTGAAAATGGGTCTTTTTCAAGAACATTGGGAAAACTCTTTAAATGGTGATCTGATTTGAATTTTTTTTGAAATGGTTTTCACCAATAGATTTCTAATACTATGTGGAGCGATTTTATCCAAAAATTTCCAGATTTAGACCCCATTTCTAAAATCTAATTTTTGAGCCATTTTGACTCTTTTTGTGGAATTTCGTGTTTTTGGTGTCATTGGACCCAGTAGTTGATTGTGAAACCTTATTTGACTAGATTGTGGTGATTTAGAGTATATTCGGAAGGGCTAGGCTCACTTTGATTGATTGATCATGATTTGGGTAAGGCAAGTGGACTTTTAAAACTCCGTGAATCTTATAGAATCCTAAATTTTCCTTTATTATGTGTATTAGGGTGTAACGGGGATGAGGTTATGGATTGAATTATGATATGAACTAATCTAAATGATTGATGAGGTTAATCAAATATAATATGTGCTATTGTAGTGATTCAAGATGGACATGTCGTGATCTTGATATCTATGTGTATTTGATGAAATACTGTGATAGTCTGATTATGATTGTAGATTGTTTGACTTTATATATTCCTCATTACTTATGTGAGCATGCAGAATACATTGGTTCTAGAACACTGTGATAAGAAGGATATGATTGCAAGCTTGAGGTCATTTTTTGGCAAGATATTATGAGGTTGAGGTCATTTTCAGTTAGATAATATGATGCCGAGGTCATTTAAGGTAAACGAATATGATTCCAAGGTCATTTTCGTTGAGATATTATGATGCTGAGGTCATTTCTAATGAGATAATATGATGTCGAGGTCATTTCCACTGACAGACTATGAGCCCAAGGTCATTTCTAGTGAGATTGTGAGGCCGAGGTCATTTTCGGGGAGGTTGTGATGCCGAGGTCATTTTCAGTGAGATTATGATATCGAGGTCTTTGCCAGCAATTGCACACACGTGTGATCATTGAGTGTGCATACACATTCCTGCATATCTGTGTGACAGACTTGATACTTGTATTTGACTTGTGATTATTTGTACTAAGACTTGTGGTATTGAACTGCGATTTAAACTGTTTAGCATGAATGGTTAGGTTGGGCTGAATTTCTGTGCAAGTCATAGTTTTGGAGGTTCGGTTGGGTTGGAAAGGAGTTCGTGTATCCTATTAGATTTACTTAGTTTTGTTAGTCGGCTTGCTGGGTACCATGTTGTTTGGTACTCTCCCTTTGCTTCTACACTTGTGTAGGTTCTGAGTCCGGACTTTGATTATTCATCTTTCTAATCATCTAAGGCTTCCAGGAGATTGAGAGAGGGAGCTATTGTAATCTGGTGGACTCTCTGATTCTTGTATTTTTATGCTTTACTCTATTTGAGAGACAAAGACATACTTGAGTCTTGTATTTTTATTTTAGTTCTATCTTAGTGGCTTATACACATGACAACCAATCTCTAGGATTATTTATGTTTAAAGACTTCCGCTTTTTTTATTACTTGCCTATTTAAACTGCTTCCACTTTATTTTTTTGTAAATATTGGGTTTTAGGCTGACTTGTCCTGTGGGAAAGGACAGGTGCCATCACACCTGAATTCGGGTCATGATATGCACAGATTGTCTTGAAAATTAATTGGTGTTTAATTTTTTCTCTCGTATATCAGGTGTTTAATTTTTGTTTGGGAGACATCAAAATATTCTTATCAGACCAAATTTGCTCAACATAAGTTTAGAGTATTTATCTTTTGAAATTTAACTTTTACTTTGCTCGATATAAGTTTTGTAGCAATTAAATTATACAACATAACTTGGGTAGTATTTTCAGAATTTATTGTAGTGTTCAATAATTCTTTTTTTTAAGGGAACAGACCATACACGAGGCTCCCACCTCTCGTGTGCGGCCAGGGGTTGAGCCGCTCACCCCCAAGTTGTATCATACATAAAAATAGAAAAATCACAGAGGGGGACATAAAACTAACCTCTAATCCTATGGTGGTTCATAAGCCTGTCATCCTATTAAGGTCAGCCAACTCATCCCCGATACAAGCACACAAAAGGTAACCTAGAAACTATGCACCTTAAGGAGAGGACTCCTCTCGATACAAAGAAACTAGTAAAGCATAAATAAGGGAGACTCTCCCTTTACATAGTAAAGGAAAAATCTAAAGAAAAAAGGAGATGAATCCTCATAAAAGCTATATATACAACAAAATTTTAGCATAAACGAGGATCATCAAATAACATGGCTAAAATTTAACATGGAGAATCACAAACACTCCAATTGGGCGCTTAGTCCAAGGATGCAACACAAAGTAGTAGATCATAAAGGCTTCTTAATCCTTTTGGTCTTCCTCCGTCTGAATCTAGGTAGGCCGACTCTATCTAGCATGTAGCATGTAGCATCCTCGAGAGTGTTCAATAATTCAAGTTTTTGTTTTGGGGCATGTGTTCACTAATATGAGATGGTAGAGTATTTATGTGAGTTTCTTTTTTGAAAAACATTATGTCTTTCCGGCATACTATATAACTTGTTATGCCTTACGACATAATCTATGGATATTATGATACAAAATTATAAATTTATGCCCTGAAAAAGTTATTCGTTATTATTTTTCACATACATTATATAAATACTTTCTATGTCATGTTCATTGATTTCCTTTTTATAAATAGAGATATGGACCAAATATATCTTTATGTCAAAAAGTGTAATGGAGCCTCTCCCACCTTTTGTATATTGTGCCTCTCCCAAAACTAAGTCACGTCATTTGACACTCCTAGTCTTATTTGTTGGGTTGAGTGTGTGTGTTTGTTTTTACTCTTCCTTTGGGTGTGACTTGTGAGATATGGTTGACAATACTTTGGTGGGATATAATATTTATCAAATAGTCAAAAATATACTCATGAGTGATGATAAGGTTTGTAATTTACTTCACGAATAGCAACCAGCCAACCACAATAGATTGCAATAACGTGGATGCACTGAACAATTCGGGAGAGATTTTATGTGTCTTCTAACATGTGTCCAAATATAAATGGTATTTGAATCATTTTCATTGGGTGGGGTACTTAATCCAGTTTGGATATCAAACACATTATTTTTAAGGTGTTGTCTTTTACTATCTAGTTAATAATGATTTTTATAATCAACATCTTCTAATTAAAAAAATTCAATTGATAATATAACCAATACATTTAATATTTCTTGAGACATAATACTCGAGATATGTCAAACTTGATGTAATGAGTCTTTTTTCATGCTCCGACTGTACACCCTAGGCATGACTGGCACTCAGAAATCATTGATGGTTCCCAAGCGAACCCCTATTCTGACTAACTCACTAAGCGAAAGACTTTAACTAATAAAAATAGTATTCATGATTGGCATGAGTTCATTGGGTAGGTTGTTGTTATTGTTGTCGTTGTTGTTGTTGTTTTTGATGGGTATGGAATTTATAAAATGCACTTCTCATAATAAAGTCTCAAAACATACTCTGAATATAATAAATCTCAAAGTTTCAAAACATGAACTTAAATGAATATAATTGAATAAATCAAACTCTATCTGACTAGTCTATGAAGCCTCTAAAGTGACTCTGAGGGGTACTGAGATAGGCCCATGGCTACCTCAAATACTAATGAAAAATGACTGAAAAATAAAGACTCGAGAGTTTCTTCGAATGTAAAGAGGTCTCATCAAAGCTAGGTAGAAAACTGATATCAACGATACTCCTGTTGAGGATATCTATCACATCTGTCTGCATCATAAAAGATGTAGTACATGGAATGTAGGGTATGTAAAATAGATGAAAGGAAACTTATTCAAAGATACTCAACTCAACTCAAGGAACTCAACTCTGAAATAGCTCAACTCAATAAATCATGCAGTACATGTAGAAAAATACTTTAAAAGATATGAAATAATAAATGCAACTCAGTATATAAAAATATAATATTTTACTCTTGGGAGTTTCTGTAACTGACAACCATCACTTATGAGTAATGTAATGATACAACATCTTGCCCACGTTGCCAGAGCCATCCCATACCTTGCTAGGGTATAGGAAAAACTTTAACTTAGGGATCCATCTTATGAGCCTTCTCAGAGGCTATAAGGAGTCGCCCAACATTCGGTAAGATCCTATCCTGCGTTGGCTACGTAGTTTATGGGATTAGAGTTATTTGGCTCTCACCCAACTCGGTGCTCAATACTACTTCCAAAAACATGAAATGTAATGCTCATACTAAATTGTGAGTAAAAACTCAAAATACTTCTTTTAGCTTTCTTATATCTTTAACTCATACTTCTCAAACTTCTTTCTCAAACTCATGCTCAAAAGACTATTTATACTCAATACTTTAACTCATTTAGACTTGATTGGAATCATACTTAAAATCAGTGAAATAAGGATTTCTCAAAACTCAACCTTATGCTCAAACTATTTTTCAATTAAAACATGAAATATATCATTCTTTTATCTTAGATTAATGCATAAAATATAAATAATGCAAATACTTATCTAGGGTCTATGTGAAAGCAAAAATGAACAATACTCTCAAGGACTTGAACTTATATGAACAATAATTTCATGACTCAAATCATGAAAATCAACATAATATACTTATATATACAAATAGCTCAATGAGAAATTATATAGATAACTGAAGAACTCAATTTAATCGGATTGAAACTCAAGCTCAAACTCAGACATGACTGAATAAAGATGTAGGGAATGAGGACGAACTTAGTCCTACGTTGTAATTAGCCTTTCATACCTAGAATAATGATTATCTAAGCAAAACTCGAAGTTCTAGGCAAGAACACTTGAACCCTAGCTTCTCCTCTTCTTTCCAATTCTTGCTCACAAAATATTCTAAGTGTTAATGAGAGAAAAGGCACATTGGGTGCAGATTAGATACTAATTTTAGCCCTAAAACGTCTTGGATTTAGATTAGAAAGGTAGGAAAAGACTAGTTTGTCTCTCATTAAAATTGTATAGGGTCCATCTACGGGCACTTCGATAGGACTTAGAGTCTTCTATAGACCATAGAAAGCTGGGTCGTAGGAGCCTGGTGCCAAAAACTTGGCATTCTAGAAAATGTACTATGGGTCTACGATCACCCTTCTATGGATCGTAGACCCTAAGATGAGTTATCTAAGGTCCCTATTAAAGCTCAGCTGGTGATGGGACTTGGGAACCATGAGCCATGTTATACGGGTAGTGCAAGTTTGTACAACTCGTAAACCTAGTCATAGGACCTAGGTGGACATTCTAGTAGCTACTGGAATGGTCACTCACTTCTATCATCGACCCTATGGGTCATAGAATGGATGATAGGCCGTTACATGCACTCTTAGGACTGACCTTCAGGACTCAAAGTTTGACTAAGTATAGAGGAGTTCCATGGGCCCCGGCTCATAGAATACTCTACGTGCCGTTGAGTGGGTTGTAGACCTGTTACCGCCTCATATTTCTCAATTTTTTCTCTTGGTTCTAGGAATTTATCTAAGTTAAAATAGCACAGGGTTAGCATATTTCCTTTTGTATGAAAAAGTCACCTTAACAATATGTTAATTTGTTATTACTTAAAATAGGAGGCCCTCAAATTTGGGGAATTAAGCCACTTGCCTAAGTCCTGTATAGTCGAGACTGATTCTCTAATAACTTGTACACACACACACATATATTAGTTTTATGGGTTCTTAATTTGCAAACGAAATGCTGTATTAGGTGCATTGGATTTTATATAGTGAAAAAGAATGTTATCAAACATGGTATTACTTATGCATAATTTAATGCATGAAAAATTTTACTCCTAAGTTCCTATCAAATGATCCCTAAATACTTATATGTAATGAAAAACCTTGATCGGTATCATATTTTACTTACAATTTTTATCATTCATCATTTTTAGTAGATTTTAAATACAAATGCAATTTAACTTTGATATATTGTTGTAATGATCCTCCAGGTTATTTTTTGTATTTCTTGATAATTTAAGCATTTAGAACTTTCCTATAACGAACCCAAGTCATTTATGAATTTCTTGGACTGATAATTTGATCTCCTGGTTGTTCCTTTAGATTTTATGCAAGTTTTCCTGTTTTGGAGCTTCTGAAGTTTGAACGGTTGATTCCAGTCAAAGCTTCAGGTGAACAACCCCGTAATGCAATTCTGATGGTTCCATTAGATCTGAAATATTGATTTTGGTATAGAAGGTGTCACACCCCGGGAGGGTACCCTAGACGTGGCCGGCATACGAAAACCACTGCTGGCCTTCAAGCTAACCACTTGGTCCAATCACACTTCCATTTAGTCATATTCTATTAGCGGAAGACTCAACTTACAGGAATACTATTCATAATTAAGGCCAAAGACCCACCACATATCCAATCAACAACTAGTAAGAATAAAACAAGTCAAAATGAAACAAATCAACATCATCCACACTCTAGTCTATGAAACCTCTATCAACAATCCAAGAGGTGCCAATGACAGGTTCATGGCTACCACAGATCAAAATAAAAGAAAACTAACTCAAAGCTAATAAGTTAACTGCGGTATCCTCCAGAAACAGAGAGGACTCACCAACTAGCTGGAAGTGAATAGATCCTCAACGGTGCACCTGTTGATGATCTCTAGTACCTGTCTCTGCATTATAAAATGATGCAGGCCAAATGGTGTCAGTACGTGGAATGTAAGAGTATATAAAATGGCCGAATAAAACAAACATCAAGGTAGAATCAAATCAACTCGAAGAAGGAATAACTTAATCAAGATGTACTGAGTCTAAACAAGAATATATGATTTAGACGAGACCAATCACATACAATTCAACCTAATCCATCCCAATCTGACTTAGAGTACTATCAAGACCTGTATGGGAGTTTCTCTTATCCGCAACTAACACTTATGAGCCAGTGATAGTACAACAAGACGATATTGTTGCCATGTCCGTTCATACCTTGCAAGGGTATGAACGAATCAACCAATCATGGATTTATAACCAATCAAGTCCTATCATATCAGGACAATAATTTGGGAAACATTTGACTTTAACGGTCCAATCCCCTCCTACGTTTGGCGACGTAGTTATTGGATTCAAATTATTACTTACTCTAACCCAATTCGGTGCTCGATACTCCTCTCAAGACTCAATGCTCATAAAACTCTATCCAATCAACTCAATCTAATCATATCGATAAGTCTCATTTGGACCCTTGTCAATTCATCCATTCTATCACAATCAACATCTCAACCAATCATACTATCCAATCAATCCCAATCACATCTTTCAAGAGTAGTTTAGATATGCATTTATGACAATATTTAATCTAATCCAATTAGGGTTGGGCATAAAATACCAAAAACTAAATTACCGAACTGAACCGGTTATTTCGTTATTCAGTAATTCGGTTCGGTATTCGATGCCAAATTTTATATTTTGGTATTTCGGTTTCGGTATTTACAAATATACCATTTGGTATTCGGTAAATACTGAATACCAAAATTAAATGAGTAAATGACCATCCCATTGTATTCTCATTTCTCAATTCTGTATGGCCTAAAGGAGTAAAGGCCCATAATATATTATTAAAATATCCAGCCCAAATCCCTAAATTATCTAGCCCAAATCCCTAACCCTAAGTAAATATATTATACACCTTAACTTTTATCACTTTCATGGCTCTAGAGGCTGGTGGACGCCATTGCTTTTTACAGAAGCACTGTCATCTATGAAATATTTCATTCGACATGTTTCAAAATGGAACACCCTGACTCAGGCTCATTGGAATATCTCTCATCATTATAACTTGGTAATTATCTTGCATATTATATCGTTGAAGTACTATGAATCCTTGCCATATTTTTGCCATTTCAGTATATTTATCACTACCTTCCATTTTTCTGTATTTTTCTTGTCTAAAATGGACTGCTATTGTGTAGATGATAACCATAATGATGTCACATTTGAATCCCTAATTCTATTCGGTTTTCCCCCTCCATTTTCCCCAAATCCTTTCCTATATAAACTTATCTCTTCTTCATTGATAAAGGGGGGTTCTGAATACACGAATTTTATCATAAAAATAGAGATTTTTGATTGCTAAGAGAGTTTCAAAGCTTTTAGATTTCTTTAGAAAAGAGTTATTTTCTTTCTTCTACTGCCTGAGTTTTCGTCGGGAACCAGAAGATTTCAATCGTTGTGTGGAATAGCTCGTTTCAACTGATAGTACCAGTTTGTTTCTCTTGAAACGGTAAAATGTTTCTTTTATCTTAACTCGTATTAGTCGATTTTCATGTTTGTGAATTGAATGAAGCTTTAGATCTCTTTTTTGAACTTTATGTCCATCTTTTCCTTCTCACTGTAGCTACATAGAATTTCTATATAGGCAAAAATTAGCAAGGAACATCACATTTTAGAGATTGGATTTGGTTGGGGAACTTTGGCTATGGAAGTTGTCAAGCAAACAGGATGTAAATATACTGGAATAACTCTCTCCAAGAAGCAACTGAATTATGCACAATCGAGAGTTGAGCAAGAAGGCCTTCAGGTGTAGTACTTACAATGCCTATAGAAGCTCAAAATTTTCTAAATGACTAAACTTACATGTATACACAGTTTAGTTCAGGATGATGTTTGTTTTTGTTGTTTGTTATGGTGATAACTTACTTTAATTGTTCTTCCTGTTTAATGCTCTTCAGGATATGAGTGTGGGCACATCATGGAACATATTAATGCCAGAGACAGTGTCTTAATTGATGCTGCAAGCCTGGTTATTGCAGTAATATTGAAGTTGATACCTATTGAACATAATAATATGTATGCAAAGATCACTGATCAGCACCCTGGCTCAGTTGTATTCTCAGTTGTATTCGATCCATTAAAAATCTTCACATTTTTATTGTTGCTATTGTGAATATGATGTACTAACATATTTCATGTGGACTTCGACTTTAATATGGTATTACCGAATATCGTACCGAACTGAATTTTATTTTACCGATTACCGAATTACCGAACCGAAGTTTGAAAGTTCGGCATTTGGTATATACTTTGAATTACCGATTACCGAATTACCGAACCCAAATTTTGAAAATACCGAACTGAATACCAAACGCCCAGCCCTAAATCCAATCATTCCTTCATTCATTTCACCAATCTTTTGGGGACTCATCAAGACTCGAAGACTCTAAATCAACAATTTAAGATACTCAAAATATTTAAGTTTTTAACAAAAATATATTTAACAACTCATATCAATCAACTCTTAGGCATAACAAAATATGTATAACAACTCATATCAACATGAAGCATTTATGAATTTCTCGACTTATCAATATCAACATAACAAAAATCAAGTTAATAGATGAAACAAAACTCATTAGGACATAAATCTATCAAGAAACTCCATTCTTATGAACATTAAATCTCAAAGAAGATGTAGGACACATGGGTGGATTCAACCCATGTTTTGAGTAGCCTTACATACCTGAGTAGATTTTGAAGAAACTTTGTTGTTAGGTCTTCAATGGAAAGCTTGAATCCTTGAATTTTTTAGGGCAAATCTTTTTGGAGATGAATTGAGAGAGAAGAGGGTGAAGGTTAGGGTTCTTTGGAGGTGAAAATGTGCAAAATTTGATTCCAAAAATGTTCCAAGTTCGTGTATATATATATTTAGGAAAAATGTCCAAGTTGCCCTTCATCAAAAAATCTGGAAAATGGGCTAAAAACCCTGCAGGCGCTATAGTGCCGCGCCGCGCCAAGGGCCAAACTACTGAGGCTAGTTTCTGGCGCTATAGTGGCGCGCCGCGCCACTGGAGCCCCAGGCCTAAAATTCCTGCAGTGATAGTCTATAGAAAAATGGTCAAAACCTTTGACTCCTAACTCCAAAAATTGCAATCTTAGTGGCGTTGGAAAGAAGACTCAAAGACCTTTAATTTGATAGGTCATGGTCCACCCAATTCTTTATATTTTAGGAGATATGATCATTTGAAGTTGACCCTAAAACAAATCTAATACACTTTAATTACTTATGAATTGTCCCCAACTCCTATATACAACTCGGAGTCACCGAGTTCAACCCTACACGCACATAAGAATTAGTTGGGTCTTGGAATAGAAATTTTTGAGGTATTACAGAAGGAGATTTGGTTCAGGTCTCGAGGCTTTTAGTCTAAGTTTGATCCATTAGGCGAGATGTTTGAGAAAGTTTGGCAAACATTTGACTTGGGTCAATGTTCTGGGTAAACAAACTTAGATGATATTTTCTTTAGTGCCATTAGTTTTAGATCGTTGAGTTTGATCTAGTAAAATGGTTGGCTAGAGTTCCTAGACTTTTAGTTGTTTGGAAAACAAGTTGAGTTTTAGGCCTAAAGTGCACCTGAGGGGGCATTTCTATCATATCAATCTTTTTTCAAAAATCCAACGATTAAGCCTAGAATGTTGAATTTATGTGGTAGCATATCTGGTTTATTTTAATTAGATCTTGAACGAATATGTTGAATCCATTTGGAGACTTTCAAAACTTGCAAAACCTATTTTTGTTGGTGCAGACCTTTAATGATGAAAAAATAGGCACTTAGCAATGGAAAATGACTTTTAGCAGCGAGATTGTTAATTATAAATCTCGAATTTTCATCCTTCTTCCTCATTTTCAAAATGTGATTGTGAAATATCTAGACCTTCATTTTTTGTGATTCAATTGTATATTATCAAAAATTGGTGTGACTGCATATTGGACTAATTGGGCAAGCAAGGGGGGGAGGGGATCGGATCATGGTAGTTTCTGCCCAGAAAGGGCTGCCTAAGCTCTTTGATGAAGATTTTTGGATAATTTTTACATTGGATAATTTCTCCCTTATGAGCATCGAATTATGTCCCAGAATGGCACAAAAGTTTAGTAAGTCAATTATTAGGACCTTTTGATGGAGTCTATTTAGAGATTCTCGGTACAGATCCTATAATCCCATTTTAGACCCAACTTTGACTCTATCTTCGATAATTGCAAATTTGGTGTGTAAACATTCATGATGATGTTGTGATCTATATTTTGATAGCGTGTCGGTGATCAAAGGTGATTCATAAGTGGAAAGCTTCATTTCAACGAATTTGGAGCACGTATTATTTGCTTCGAGGTAGGCTACAATCTATTTTCTTGATTAAACTTCATTAGATAATGTTTAGATGAATTGCACGTGATGTAGGATTGTGCTTCTCGAGTATTAGAATTGCTTCCATCTATTCTATTTTCCTGGTTCCTCATTGAGCCTTAGACTAGTGTAATCTCGTGTAATCCTTAGTTTAGGCTAGACGCTTTGCTTGTTGTATGACTTAATGTGATTACCCTTATTATTATTGATTCTAGTGGCCTTAGTCTAGGTTTGAGTATTAGATGCCTTGGATTGCGTTGTATCATCCTTGTATTTGTGTGTGTTGCTTCCTATAGGGCTTGTATTGGGCTACTTATCTTGTGTTAGTGCTTGAAACCTTAATGGATTTTCGTAGCCATAGACTTTCTTTTGATGTGCTCGATTGTGAGCAGGAGTGGCATGATATTGGGGTAAGGCATCGATCTTTGAGTTATTTCTCCCCCTATTTAATTCAGAGCAGCTTCTAGATTCCTTCACTTGTTAATTAGCATTAGGTCTATTGTACTTTATTGAGCTGTTATTATATTATTGGGCTCGAGGTATGTTCGAGGAGCAGTCAGACCTAGGTTAGTTCTCTTTGTTTTTATAGCATATCGTATTTTGATCTCGTGTGCCTTGTTTGATGTGGGTGATGGTATGCATTACATTGGTTGTTCATTCTCACATGTTTTGTTGTATGATCCGCGCTCATGCATTGGTTCATCATTGTCATTCACAGAAAAATATTGTTTTTGCATTGTTGATATTTTAAATTGGTTTTAACAGGAGTCGTACCACTTGAATCAATTTGTTAATTTTTTTTTGAGATTTATGATGCATTGATGACGTGCTCTTTTTCTGCTTGAAACATTAGAGGCATCTAGATGTACTTAGTTTTTACTTTAACTATCCAGCGCGTCGTCTTTCTTTCTTAAATTTGTTTCTACTCATTCCTCAGGAACCACGATGGAGATAACTTGTTGTAAGACCAGGTTTGGCCCATGCAATGTATACAGACTTCCCCCATTCCGTATAGGACCTTGTGAGTACCACTGTACCAGATAAGGGAGCTGAATGGGTCCTATCTGACAGGTGAAGGGCCAGGGTAGGTCTATACACTTGGTTACCGATTGTTCAGTTGATTCTACTGCATTCCCTGCATTCATATGCATTGCCTAATACTAGTATAATTGATTGATGTTTGCACCCTTTGATTTATAAGGGCCAGTTGGGTTATGGTTGCTGCTTGTACCTTTCAGGCTTATGGGGGTTCAGTTGGTTATTTGATTGATTATAATTGTGTTATCTTATGTGATCTGATAGTTGGTTAATTGTGTGGATTATTTTTGGCTTGATGTTAATACACCCTGTTAGGTTGAGTTTTATTAAGCTTTAGGTTGTTATGTTGTCTAGTGGTGATTGTCGTCGGTATGTCCTTAGTTGACTCCTGTAGTACTTATTTCGTGTGTGTAGGTTGTTGGGCTTCTACTTTTAGGTCCATGTTTTACTCGGTTCCTTTACTTTGTGTGTCTTATTACTTCATTCTCATTACCTATTCTATTATATTATATCTCCCGTGTAGTTACTTGTATTGTTCTTCCTTTATTTATATGTTGTTTATACATGCATTATCTAGGGATCTTAGTCGGCCTATGCCTAATGAGTACCATTTCTTTGGTACTCATACTACACTTCTGCACCATATAGATCGTACTACGAGTTGTAGCTGTTGATTTGGATTTCGTGCAGAGCTACCTTTGGACTTCAGAGATTGGGGAGAGCTCCTAGCGTTTGGACATACTAATTTCCATCTATTTTAGCTAGACTGGTCTTTATGTTGTATTCAGAGACAACATGTTTTATATCATAATTGTAAAAGCCTTATACTCCTATTTTGACTAGATGCTCGATTACTAACTGATGCCAGGTCTTGGGAATGTTTGTTTTTGTTGTATTTCAATTGTTTTCTCTTTCTTCTCATTCTTTGTCAGCTTCATGCTTATTGTTGTTATTTTCTGCGTGATAGCCCGTTGTTTTTTATTTTGGTCTATGAGTTAGGCTTACTTACTGGCGGGGTGTAGTATGTGCCATTATTACCTCAGAAGTTGGGTCATGAAAATTGTACGTCAAGCAATTTTCATCTAAACAACTTAACAAAGCAAATTTCACGTAAGCAATTTAACATTCAATGCAATTGAAAAGAGCACATTTGATGAATCAATTGATTTGTAAGAGTTCTAGTTTTCTAACTCAATTATAAATACTAATTTCTTGCAACACTAGTTTTTGTTGCTAAATAGTTGCATAAGCCACAATCGTGTGACTTTTTACCAATAAAATTTGATTTCTAATAATAACTTTTTGCTGCGTATGTTAGCTTTTACAAATAGTATATTTTATTGTTACATAAATTTTTCCTAACAGTATTAACTCCAACAACAAACAACTAATATGTTCTTGTTGCCAAAAGTACCCTTGGCAACGGCATTGAATCTATTTGCAACACGAAAAATGAAATTGTTGCAAATTCACAATTTTTTTATCGTTAATTTACTCATAATTTACGTAGCATTTTTTCACTAGAATTATATTTTAAAATGATATTCTCTATATTACATTATGATATCAATTTTCGAAATTTTTCATTGCATTTTTAGTTCTCACAAAACTATTTATCATCATGTATTTAACTAATTTGATAAAATATTTTATATGACATTTATTATTACTAATTATTTTTATGATTTTTATCAATATCGTTTTATATCGCTGTTGTAGTATTTTTTTGCTTTTTAAATGATAACCTGAAAGATAATTACCAAATATTTTAATTTGTTTTTGCTAAATTATGTCAGTTTTTTGCCAAAATTCACACCCAATTTCAACCCCTAAATAGATCCAATTTGCGAACCAACAAAACAATCCAAACCCAACCCATTAGATCCTTTTAATCTCCACCGTTCATTCAATTTAACTAGATGAACCACATATCTCCTCTTCACTATTTGTTTGACCCTCCCAACTATTTTCTAAACCCTAATCAATTTCTATTCTCTTTGGTTGCCCCCATCTCTCCTCTTTCTCTCCCATTCATCCTACAAACCCTAAAATCCTTCTTCAAGCTCAAACGGGCCTGGGTATGAGAGTATGAATGCAACGTATTAGTTCAACTGTGTTTTCATTTTCTGAAACTTCAACATAGTTTAGGTCCTTCACAGGTTAGCATAACCTTAGGGGTGGGTACCTCAAACAATAGCTGAAGCAGTAGCTATGAACAGTTAAACAATAGCTGAATTTTCATTATTAAGTATAAATACTCTCTTCATTAAGAATTGTTTTGATCTATCCAGAAGAAAGACCTGCAACATTTTAGAAAACCCATGTGGTGAGTTTAATCTGTCTTTTATATTAATATTTTTTAATTCATAATTGTGGCATTTTGGTAAGTCATTCTTGTAGCCTTGTTTGCTTAAAGCCATGTGCTTTTAAAATTTTTTCTTGTACAGTCTTGTAAAATTATGAAATTATTTTTGAATTATCGAAAAGTTGCGTTTTATGGTCACTTAATTTATGCTCTAGCATTATGTACCTAACAGACAAGTTAATGTAGTTGTTAGTTGTTTTTGCTTTCGTTTTTTTTCTTTTAAGGATATGCGGCAAGTTTAAATACCTAATACTAAATTTATTGATGTTATCAGATGGTATGTCTTTGTTAGCAAGAGGGGGATCAGACATTCCTTTGTCAAGCCTTGTCAATTAATTGTGTTGGAATTTTTTTATCGAGTTTCTTCAAAATCGAAAGATTAAAAATGTCTGAGGGGGGAGGTTAAAACAAATCTCACGTCAAGATATACAACTAGTCAGTGCGTAGTTCATATCATTGGTGTAGATTAACTTTCTACTACTAAAAATATATTTTTTTGTAATTTGACCTGTACATCATAACAGCTGGTTGTCATTTTCTGATACTTTATTCAAATATTTTCACAATATTGAGTTCAATAAATTTAGAATTTCAATTTTACTTTTGTTTGTCTTAGAAATGTTCTATACCATATACCATTAAGCTAAGTGACCGATAAAAAGTTTGCAAGTTCATTTTTTAATTTTGTTTTATTGAACTAATTCTTTCTTTAATCTATTGATTAATTGAAAAGGAAACTTACGAACGGCGAACCATATGACAGAAAAAAGGGTTCAGAACTTCACTGTGCTTTTGTGGTTGGTGGTTGTGCCTGCACTTTGCTACCATACGAAATCTCCCATTTCTTTGATCAGGTATGATAGTATCGTAAAGCTCCTCAACATATTTAAGTTTTTTTTTTCAAGTGAAACACATGGTTGAAGTGTGACAACTTACTTATAATATTGGTCAATTTTCATTTCGAGCATAGTTTCTTTCTTGCTAATATATTTGCCATAAAAATTCATGATAATCAACCAACAATTCTATCAATTCAATTGCACTGGAGTAGAACTCATTCCTTCAAATTCTTTATCTGTCTTAGTTAAAGGTTAATTACAAGTATATTTAAAACCGACATGGTTTTCTTATGAAAAAAGTCTTCTTTTTTTCCTTACTCTTTCATAAATATTGTTAAGAATTCTTCTTCATGAAAACAAGTTTCCTATGTTCAAAAGGTAAAATTATGAAAACATATGACATTTCTAATTTTGTCACACGAAAGTAAGAGAATGCAAAATTGAGTGTATGCAATCTTAGCAAACTAGCTTTCCTTGTTAGTTTTGATTGAATTACATCATCAAATAACTGATCCATTATAAATAATGTGATTTGTTCATATGACTAAATGATTGTGGTAAGTTGTAACATATCTCAAAAAAGCGTCAACAATTTATAATGTAGGCACGGGCATAAATCATCTAGTAAGTAATACAAATAGAATGAAGATGGAAAAACCAAATATAGCCTAAAAAGAAGCAGAGAAGTAAATATGTTTCCTACTTTAAAACAATAGTTTCACTGGCAAAACTTATAAAAAAAACTGAACAAATCATACAAAAAGTATGTAATTGGTGATTTGATCAAGCGAAACAACACATTGTCACAGTACAAAAGAATAATGGATCCAAACAGACAAAACATGAAGAGCACTAGTAAAAAAAAGGCGCTTACATTTTCCTCCTCATTATTTTCACACCCACGACTCTCCACCTACAGCTTCCCCACCCCTTCTGAGAAAATAAAGCTATAATCAACCTAGGTCTGTTTAATCTGTTTCTTATTCAGTTGGAGAAAATCAGCAAGAGGAAAATCAGCTACAAATCAGATATACTCAGACACACGTCTCTTGTTTTTCGAAAGCCAAGTCATGTATACCCGTGTTTCTGGGTATGTTGAGGAAAATAAGTTGTTCCTCTCTTAGTTCCATCTTTTTCAAAGGAAATCAAGTCTCTCTTCTAAAAAGCAAAATCAGCCTTTTCTTGGAGTTTTCTTTTCTTCGAGGCACGTTTATGTTATTTTAATTATGAATTGCTTTGTCAGATGCTTAATTTTTCACAATTCTGTACTTTCTCCAATTTTGAGTTTCCATCTAGGTTTTCTTTTACTTATTTTTTTGTTGTGTTCCTGCACTCGTGTATATTGCTTTTATGCTTATGTTCGTCATCTTCATATGTTGGTGTGTGCTGATCTGAGCACTTCTACTTGTAACCTTGAATGAACAAGGAATTTGATATCTAAGGGAATATAGAAAGTTAGACTATCTAACATATGACACACCATACCTAAACCACAAAGAACAAATTAAATACAGTAAAAGGATTACTCCTACAACAGTGATTGTTTTCTTTTTCTGTTACTCCACATAAAAGGTACAAAGACGACTCCTTTTGTTTTATTAGTAGGGAGATGGAATCAATTGCAAATAAAATAGGAGGTGTCCCCCTTTACGTGTGCACATTATACCAACATATCCAGAAGTAATATAATCAGAACACACGCCATACATAAACCACAAGTATATAACATTTGTCTTCGTACATGTAATCCATTAAATTTGACAGAGCTAAACTAAAACCTGTAAGCTGAGTTATTGTTTTGTCTACAAGACTAGGAGAGTTCATATCAGCGGACAGGCTCTTTGTAACTTTATCCAATATTTGCATGTGCCTCTATTCGCATTTATAGTTTCTGGTGAATTTTGTTTTCTTTTAATCCATTAATCTAGGTTAATTACCCCCAAGATGACCCTACCTTGTATAGTAATCACAACTAATTAATATATTCAGAGGGGGGACACAAACCAAAAACTTCGAGAACTTACAAAATTATATGGTTTAGGCAAAACAGGAGAAGTAGCACCAAAAAAAAAAAAGATAAGCTCCCTGCCTTAAGGATGAAGCTCAAGGTGGATTATAGTTGCACCCGAAGTGTTTTTAAGATTTATTGACCATGAGCTTGAACTATCACTGACAAGGATGAGTGCTTTGCAAAACCAAGAACAAGTTGAGACCGACTGTCAAGATGAAGATGCAACATTGCTAGAACAGACTCAACTGGCTGATGAGACAGTTGCTGCAAATGCTTCTCAAGGACATCATAATCCAATTCATGTGGGACATAATCTAAAAGCTTTACAATTTAATGATCTGGAAGAGGAGGATGATATTGATTTTGATGGATTTGGTGCCACAGGTGCCATAGTCCCTTCTCCACTGGCACCTGGTGCTATGTTTTGACATCACTAGCACAATGATATAATTGTTGAACATGAAGGGTCTGTTTGGAGGAGCTTCTGGAGATGATCCAAACCTCATTTGATCAACTTTCTGGGGATATGCAAAGCCTTAAGGCTTCTTCAGGTCAGACAAAATGTTATAAGCCTAATGTTGTTCCATTTCTCATTGACTGATGAAGCAACATTTTGGCTACTTTTACTTCAAGATGACTCCACTACAAATTGGGGAGAGCTAAAAGCTGTTTTTTCTTAAGAGATTCTTTCCACCTTCTAGGATGTTGCAATTGTGTGATGAGATAAATAATCTCAATAAGCAAGGGAAGAAGCATTACATGAAGCCTGGATGAAATTCAACAAGAAGCTGAAACAGTCCCCGAACCACAAGATAGTAGATAAAAACAAGTTACAAATTTTCTATCGGTCCTTGAACTCTGTTACTAAGATAGTTATTGATTCTATTGTTAGAGGTTCCATGATGTCACATACCTTTTGTGGAATAACTTGAGCAGATGCTAGAATATGCTAAATTTATGAAAGATATGGTTACCAAGAAGAGATATGTAAGTTTTGATGCGACTGACAACTTGCACCACTGCAGTGCAATAGCATCTTGTTCTCTTGTCCAGAAGAAGGAAGATCTTGGGGCTTTCACAATTCCATGCACTATTGGGGAGTTTAACTTACCTAAGGCATTATGTAATCTGAGAGAATATATAAACTTAAGGTCTCTTGTTGTGTTCATACAGTTGGGGTTAAGATCCCTCAAACCGACTACGATGCGGCTACTTATGGCGGGTTGCACTATGAAGCATATACAATAGGTATTTTATATGATGTGCTAGTGAAGTTTGAGACCTAAATAATAGGTTATTGATTTTATGTTTGGTTAGTAAGAAGAAAATATTGTCTCAAGAGAATCTAGGTAGCATCAGTCAAATACTTTAACATTGGACCCGTACCCCAGACTTTAACTCAGACTCAGACCCTGATCTATAACCTAATTGTCCCAAACCTTGCCCCTGCCCACAAGTAGATCCTCAAACCGTTCATGCCCTTACCCAAGATCCGACACTGACTCGAGACCTAATTTCGATCCTAATCCCGAGCTAAGATTAAAGAACCGGATGCAAACTAGGATCCGACCTTGACAGTGACATATACATAATTGGGATAAGGGTCGAGGCCAGATATCGAGCTAGGAGTCAAGTACTCAGATCCCAAGTCAGGTTTAGTGACCAAGAGTTAGGAATAAAGAGTTGAGTCTGAGGTCTCAAGTCTCAGGTTCAGGGTTAGGATCAGGGAGTCCTGCCTAGTCCAGTCTATCGTTTGGAGTTTGTACCCTTGTCAGGATCAATTCCGAGTCGAGTCTTAGATTGGGGAAGGTTGCATTTATAAACTCATGCCACACGTAATCAGATATAAGGTCGAATAAACTAGAAGAAAATTTCACCAAATTTCTTAAACTTTATATCACATATCAAGGAAAGATTTGAAATCAAGACAATCAAAAATGAAAAAGTAAATTAGGGTTACAAGTGTTTTTGAGGCAGTGGGATTGGGGATGGAAAAACAGAGATTGCAAAAATTTTAAATTATAATTTTTAGAATTAAGATTAAACATAGTTCTTGTTAAAAATAAACAAGGAAATGAGGGCACATAATATGGAAGAGACTAAAATATACAGTATTAAGGGGAATTTTAGCAGTTCAGTCGGTTGACTACCTGAATTTTTGCCTCATAAGTAAGAGTTCGATTTCCTACTTTGTCATCCCCTCCATCATTTCCCTTTTCAATAATAATAATAATAATAATAATAATAATAATAAATGGTATTAAAATAAATCATACAAACATGGAAACAAATCAATCAACATTCAAAGAGGAAATAGACGGCGTTACCCAGTTTAAGAAGTATTTGAATAGTTTCGTCCATATTTTGCAATATATGTGTCTCCTTTCCTCTTTTGTATTAATTTATGATAAAAGTTCCTCTCAGATCTTCTTCTTTTTATCCAAACTTTACCGTAAATCGAAACGAAGAAAAAAAAGAAAGTGAAAAAAAGTTTGAAAATGAAAAGAATATACTGATTCACATACAAAATAACAGGGCTTGAAAAAGGTTGTTAAGGTTTATAGGATGAACGTGAGACAAAGAGAAGAGTTGGGGGAGATTGAAGGACATAGAAATGGATTAGGGTTTAAAAAATAGTTGAGAGAGTTAAAAAATAGTGAAGCGGAGAAGTTTGGGTTGTCTAGTTAAATTGAATGAACAACGGAGATTAAAAGAATCAAATTGGTTGCGGCCCAAAAAAACCAACCCGATACCCAATTATCTTACTCTCAACTCGAGATTCAACCTCGACCCCAATTGGATCACAATTAAGCGGCAAGGTCGAACCTAGTCTGGAGTCGGGTCCTTAATCTCAGTTTGGAATTAGGGTCGGGATTAAGTCTCGAGTCAGCATCGGGTCTTGGTAGTTGATAGTGTTGATGGTTGGGGCTTGGGTAAGGGCATGATTGGGTTGAGGATTATGTTCTGGGGTGGGGTTCAGGTTAAAGTTGAGGGCCCGGGTCCAATGTCAAAGTATTTGTTTGATTATACTTAAATGTTCTTGAGACAATATTTTCTTCTTACTAGGAAAAAAAGTATACCCGTAATGTTCCTTCATTTCTCCACTTAAATGTAATATATAAAAAAAACAAGAACTTGTGAATTATACATTAATTTAAGTTATTATATGCCGAAATCACTTTGTATTAAGTGTTACCTACATTGTATAACAAAAGAAAAATATGAATATACACAAACCCACAATCTTAGTGTTTCAACCTTAATGATAAAGGGTAAAATGAAATTTGTCGTTAACTTGTTACTATCAAATATAGAAAAATGTTGTTATATTTAGAATTAATTAAAAAGGAAAGGAGATTATATAAATTGCAATAGAGGGAACAACAATTTAATATATAATTCATATTTGGAAATGTTAGGCAATAATTGTTTTTGTCACAACCCAAGTCTATATCATGGACGTGGGCGGCATTCGGAACAATTGGTGTCCCGAGCTAACCCTTTGACGGGAATACTAAAAGATTGAATAATGACTAACGGGGAGGCTTTTAAGAGATGAACATACTATGCAATAACTTAGGACACAAACTTCCTCAAAAAAACTCATTCTTACTCAAGGACAACAGTCCTCGTCCAATGGCATGCTACTAGGTTGTTTTGTCTGTCTTATCATTGAACATGTTTACAAGAAACAATCAAGTTTTTTGCAATCTAGAATATTCAAAAGAAAAAGTCATTCTCAAGGAATAAAGACTCTCAATATAAATGTTAATCATTTATCATCGGAACAGTTGTAAAATTTGGGACTTGTGTTATATATTAAACAATTTTATTGACCCGTTTTGGTTAGAATTGGCTACTGCTTCCCTCTACTTTTCCAACTAACCTTGCATCCTCAAATTATATGAAAAGGGGAAATAGAAACAGATAAGGGAAAGCATACACCGTAAAATATCCAAGGAAGAATAAAAAATTCCACAACTTTTCGAGGAGGATTCAGTTGAGTACACAGTGGTGAGCCGACTCTGGTGAAAAATGATGTGTTATAGGAAGAAGGATGTGTTACCAATCAAAAATAATAGAGGCATACAAGTAGACATCTTTCAGTTAAGTATATATGGTTAATAAATATACATTTCGATCTCTTAAATAACGTAGCCATGGTAAGTCTATATTGTTTCGTGTGAAACACTAGGTGCAAGTAAGTTTATCTCGATCCGCTTTGTGCACTTCTCGCAGAAGAAACTGATTAATAAGGAGTCTCATTCTGCACTCGATCATTTGGCTTTTACAGTTTGCATGAATCACAGTTATAATACGATCCAACTAAGATTACACGTCTTTATTTTTTGTAAGATAAAAATTATCTTCCTGAAAAGATTCCTGCATCGTAGTAACTAATTCCTGCTTGTAAATATGATTGCAGCTCATTTTGACATACTAATTGTTGGACATGCTATAGGTGAAGGGAGAAGGCACAGACAAGCAACAACTGGATTGTCATCAAACTCATCGTTCTCTAGCAGGGACTTCAAAACTACAAAGTTTGTAGATTTAGAAGAAGCAATAAAAGATCAAACAACATTTTGAATGAAACCGCATCCTATAGATCTTCCTGTGCTCATAGCTCTGCAAAATATTTACCAGCCTTGGAGTTCGAAGCATTAGAGGCATCAATTCTAGATTTGGAGGAACTTGCAAACAAATCAGTTGGCTCAAACGGTTTATGGAATCTAGAAGACCTCTTTCTGATGGTGTTACTCCTTCATGGAAGTTTGTAAACCACCTTGGAACATCAACAAAGAATTGATGGCTTTAGAAGTTTGGCTTTATCCTTCCTGTCTTTGACTCCTAAAATGTAGGTGATACAAAAAGTAAAGGAGTAAAACAAGTGACTGGCCATGGCTCCTCAAAGGGCATTTTCCAGCTGAATGTAGAGACCGAAGGAATAACCTACATTTTAGGAGTCAAAGACAGGAAGGATCAAGCCAAACTTCCAAAGTCATCAATTCTTTGTCGATGGTCCATGATATTTTACAAACTTCCACGAAGGCGTAACACCATTAGACAGAGGTCTTCCACATTCCATAAACCGTTTGAGCCAACTGATTTTGTTTGCAAGTTCCTCCAAATCCAAAATTGATGCCTCTAATGTGTCGGACTCCAAGGCTGGTAAAGATTTTGCAGAGCTATGGGCACAGGAAGATGCATAGGATGCGGTTTCATTTGACATGTCATTTGATCTGTTTGCAACGTCTTCTGAATCTACAAACTTTATTGTTTTGAAGTCCTTATTAGAGAACGATGAGTTTGATGGCAATCCTCTTGTTGCATGTCTGTCCCTTCTCCCTTCACCTATAGCATTTCCAACTATTAGAAATTCAAAATGAGCTACAATCATATTTACAAGCAGAAATAAGTTCCTACGATGTAGGAATCTTTTCAGGAAGATAATTCTTATTTTACAAAAAACAAAGACATGTAATTTTAGTTGGAATGCATTCAAAGTTTGATTCAGATATTGAAAAAAGTAAAAGCCAAATGATCAAGTGCAGAATGAGAATCCTTATTTATCAGTTTCTTCAGTGAGAAGTGCACAGAGCGGATCAAGATAAACTTACTTGTACCTAGTGTTTCACACCAAACAATATCAACTTACCAGGGTTATGTTATTCAATGAGGTGGAAATGTATATTTATTAACCATATATAATTAAGTGAAAGAAGTCTACTTGTATGCATCTATTCTTTTTGATTGGTAGCACATCATTACAACTTTTAATGTTCTCATATAGCATGTATTAGGGGATTCAGCGACCACATTCTCTTGCAAATGGTTTTTCATCAATTGTCTACGTTGTTAAGTTTTCTGCAGTATCAATGATATTTCTTATTTTGTTTCTTTCATCTATTTGACGAGATTTGGGTTAAGTTTGATGATTGCAACACATATGCATACTTCTTGAAAAATACTTTTGGAAACTTAAAATTGCAATAAATCATTATAACTAATTCGTTTCTTGTTACAGGGTCTTTTATAGTATAATGTCTTACTCGTGCACTCTTTTTACTTTTGCTTCTAGCTTTCACAACGGGAAGACTCATTTGATTGTGGCCTTTTTCTTCTCCATTAAGTCAGCAAGGTTATCTGCTATGGTGAATACCTTGTTTATGACTACTTGCTTTTCTGTTTTTTCTTCCATTATTTCTCATGCATTCAATTCTATACTCCGAAAATTCTCAAAATTTCTTCTTGTCAATAATTCTTTCGTCTTTGTTCCTAGAGATGCCTCAGGGTAATTAGAATCAGTCTGAGTAATTGAGAATATCTTTCTGCTTTCTAGTATGCTTGCTCATTAAAGGAGAATGTATACAGTGTTCTGGATTAAGATTTGAGGGGAAGAGGATGAAATGGTAATATTCTACGGAGGACAGAGAAATTAACTTATGGGTAACATGGAAACAAAACTAGCTAACATGGCTTCACATAAAGTTACGGAAGTGAATGGGATGTAGATTTTTAGTACACTGCAATTTTAGTTGATACTACATAGATTTAACTGTTTCCATGAGGAGGTTCAAGTTAAAGTTGTTGAATCTGAACCACGTCATGCAGGTTTAACTCTAAGAATTTACATGTCTGCATACAAGTTGGCATTGAATTGTAATGGAGTAACAAAGTTTGGTAAAAAGTCCTAGGGTAATTTAATATACCTATCTTTTAGTTGTGAAAATAATATAGGGGTGGGGGTGGGGGTGGGGTGAGTCTATGAGTTCTACTCTAATTTATTTGTTGTGTCATTCTCTACTTGTGGTCTAATGCTAAATTGCTAAGATATGCAGGGTGTTGCACTATGTGGCTACTAGATGCCTCTTTTCTCGAGTTATGGTCTGTTAACATGTTGCCTTTGTCTCATTGTTGTGAATCATTGCTTCATTATATTTCATTTTTCGTAGTTAAAGGTTGAGGTCATATTAATCATTGATCTAATGCAAATATCTTTCTCTTATTCTGTGGTGCCGAGTGACTTGTATTTATAGTCATTTGGTAAACCTTATCTGACTGGACTTAGAACTACTATCCTGAAGTTGAACTACTCGTTTAAAAAGTTTTATCTTAAACTGATGCACTATTTTAGATCATATAATGAACATCTTTTCAATGCAACTTGTGTTTTGCTAGATATATTTAATCATGGTGTTACATTATTGGTGAATGATTGCACAATTTTAGTGACATCTGTGGGGATTTAACCATCTTAGTGTTGATGGTAAACCATTTGGATAGTTACGTATGTGATCAATAGTGTTGCTCCGATTGAGGAAGAAAAGAAGAAGTTAGTTCGTGATGTTCATAGACTAGATCGTCGGGTATTCGCTTTGTTGATTCGAAGGATGATGGTGTTTTTGTCCAAAATGGTTCCAAATCATCTCTTGTGGCAGATGTAACGGCAATGCAAGATAATGATCCAACGTTTGTTGAGTTGAATAAAGTGGTTGTCGAAAAAGCCATTGAGACTTTCCCCCAAGAGCGAAACGGCGTGCTTATATATCAAGTCCAATTGTGTGTTCCCAATGTTGATTCCATAAGGAAAATGATATTATCTGATGCTCATAGTTTAAGGTATACTATTTATCCGGGTTTCACAAGGATGTATCGAGATTTGAGGGATGTGTATTGGTGGAATGGCATTAAAAATGATATTGTAGAGTTTGTGGGTCATTGTCCTAATTGTCAACAAGTGAAGGTTGAGCATCAAAAACTGGAGGTTTAGCTCAATACATTGAGATTCCTATTTGGAAGTGGGAGGATTTGAATATGTACTTCATTATAGGTTTGCCTCGTACCCATTGGCAATATGATTCGATTTGGGTTGTTATCGACCTAATGACTAAGTCGACCCATTTTCTTCCTGTTAAGACTTCCTATCTAGCTGAGGTTTATGCTAGACTTTACATTCATGAGTTTTTTAAGCTTTATGGTGTTTCTTTGTCTATCATCTCGGATAGAGGGACTTAATTTACTTCTCAGTTTTGGAGGTCCTTTTAAAAGGGTCTTGGTACTCAAGTTAAGCTTAGTACAACTTTTCATCCTCAAACCAATGGTTAAGCTGAGCATACTATTCAAACATTGGCAAATATGCTTAGAGCTTGTGTAATTGTTTTCAAGGATAATTGCGATGATCAATTTCCATTGAGTGAATTTCTTATAACAACTGTTACCGCTCGAGTATCCAAATGACTCTATTTGAGGCTTTATATAGTAGGAGGTGTAGATCTCCCGTTGGTTGGTTTGAAGTTGGTGAAGTTTCTTTGATAGGACCTGACTTGGTTTGTGAGGTTATGGAGAAAGTTAGAATCACTAGAGAAAGGTTGAAGATTCCCCAAAGCAGATAGAAGTCCTGTTAGGGATTTCAAATTTGATGTCACAATTGGGTTTATTTAAAAGTCATATCCATGAAGGGTGTGATGCATTTTGGCAAAAAGCAGAAGTTTAGTCCCCGATATGTAGTCCTATATCAGATTCTGAGGCACTTTGTTAAGGTGGCATATGAGTTGGACTTGCCTTCGGAGTTGGCGTCTGTGCATCCGGTGTTCTATGTTTCATTATTGAAGAATTGTATTGGTGATCCTAGCTATATTGTGTCGTTGGACAGTGTTGGTGTGAAGAATAATTTATCATATGTGGAGGTTTAAGTTGAGATTCTACACCGGCAAGTTTGAAAGTTGAGGAACAAAGAAGTTGCATCCGTGAAGGTTCTTTGGAGGAACCAACTAGTTGAAGGAGCTACATGGGATGTTGAAGCCAATATGATGTCGCGATATCCTCATATCTTTCCTGCTATCCCAACTTGAGGTATTAAGTTCCTTCATGATAACTCCTTCAAATTCACGTGTTTCAGTAATCCTCAATAATGAAATGAGTTTTAAATTCATGTTTTAGCTTGGGATTGAATACTCCTTGGTTTTATGCATTTTGAAGTACCATTGCATTTATGTTGGGTTTCTATGTCTCCTTTCTACTCTATTCATGCTAGATTGAGTCCCATTTGAGGACGAACGTTCCCAATGGGAAGATATTGTAAGACCTCGAAAGTTGAAAAGTTGGATAAAAGAAAATTCTCAACAAAGTTGCAACTTTTGGACTTCCATGAGGCTCGTGAAAAAGGGTCGTGGAAGTGGTTGGAAAGGTGTCTAGGGAAGGGGTTGTACGGACCTCCATATGTACAATGAAAGGAACCATGTCCCATAAAGGGGTCCCATGGAAATGATCAGGCAAAGGGGGAAAGTATAACGAAGTCTACGGCATGATCTACAACCCATAGACATTCTCATGGACTGTTGAGTGGTCCATGGAACTAGATCCCTTGGACTTTGAATGAGCCGATCTTCATGAAGCTCTCCATATGCCGTGGAGAGTACAATGACTTGTAGGCCTTCCCGTATAAGTTCCCCCTCTCCCAAAATTGATCCCCTCATTTCTATGGACCACTATACATTCCGTAGAATGTTGCGCGGACCATATAAGTGGCCCTTGAAGTTCCCTTAGTCAGTTTTTGTTTAAGGGCGTTTGAGTCTTTTTCCATTATTTTAATACTGTATTTGGGCTTATTTTGGAATTGGTTTCTAAACTATTAACTGCCCAAAACCATCCTTTAGTCCCTCATTCCCTCTCAATCACTTAATACAATAATTCTCCCTTAAGAATCAATCTTCTTCTCCAAATTAAAGGCTTCAAGAATCTTCAAGTTCAAGTCTCCCTACTCTAATTACATTTAGGTCTTTGAGTAATCAAGGTATGTGGGAATCCACCCATGGATCTTCTCCATCCATGGAGTCCCAAAAGGTTTATCTATTCTCTCTTATATGAAAATCTACTAACCCCTACTTTTGATCAATTTGCATTAAATAAATTCAATTATGTTTTTACCTAATTTCAATAATATATTCATTCATGATCCAATCTAAATTACATGTTTTCGATGAGTTTCACAAGGACCCATGCATTATGCTAGGAATTTTAAGTATAAACTATGGATTTATGGTCATGGAATTGATGAAGTATTATGTATGATTTATGAAAGTTATGAATTATGATTCAAGTATGTTTTCAAGAAAAAACCCATTAATTATGAAAGTTTTTCTCTCAATATAAAAGAAATCATGATTTAGATGCTTAGTAAGGTAAAGTGTCTACATGCTTATGATGTGATTATGGTTTTGAAGAAGCTATTCTTATGTTGTATTTTATGATGTGGATTGTTGATTATTGCCTTTCCTAATGACTATGATTTATGTATTCAGTTGGAATTAATTTAGCACTGAGAGAACTTTATGGTGGGGACTCCATAAGAGAGCCCTAGTTCCAAACTACGTGCCCCCATAGGTGCCTTAATGGCCTAACCAGTGGATCCACATACAACTCATGTTCTTATTTATACGGAGTCTACTTTGGCAAGTAGTCTCTCTCTTCTCTGTGTGGTAGTTACATCGAATTTCATGTTATAACTCACATGATCTTAAATGTTGGTTAAGGTTAATATCCCATATATGTATATGCTGTCTCTTATAATTTCTTTGATGATATTTTATGATGCATTGACCTTATTAAATATATATTTTTCAATTACTTTCATGTTTTACTTCATGAATTCAAGATATTTGGTCATGGATCACATGTTCATATTGATTATATCCGATTATTCTTGTTCACACATGTTTCTCTCATACTTAGTACATTCCATGTACTAACACATACTTTTATCTATATTGTCTCATAATATAGATCACAATGTTCTCGCTCCTCCTTATGGCTTGTCGACTATTATTCTACTTAGTTTTGATTGGTGAGTCCTCATGTTTTGAGAGCGTAGCCACTATGATTTTTTCTTCATGTTTTAGACTATTACTTTCATTATGTTTCGGTGGGCTAAAAACTTGTCCTACGCCCCATCTATAGTAGTAGAGGCATGTCTAGACTTATGAGTATGTTTAATTCTTGTTTTATCCAGATTCTATCTTTTAAGACTTATTTTCCACGTTTATGATGTCTTTTCAGTATATCTTATTTACCTTGTCAGTATTATGTATACTAAGAGGCTTGGTTGGGATCCTTGGGTATTTTAATTGCTGTATTACGTCTAGGGCCTAGCCCGGGTCTCGTGACAGTATCATCCATGTAGCTGTGTGTATTGCTCCCTATAGGGCTTGTTTTGCTTGTCTTGTGCTAGTGCTTGAAACCTTAATGGATTGTCATAGCCTTATGATTTCTTCGGCTGTGCTGGATTGTAGTAGGAGTGGCATGATCTTGGGGTGAGGCATCGATCCTTAAGTTATTTCTCCCCCCTATTTGATTCAGAGCAATTTCTTGATTCCTTCTCTTGTTGATTAGCGTTAGGGCAGTTGTACTTTATTGAGTTGTTGTTATAATGTTGGGCCCGAGTTTGTATTTGAGGAGCAGTTGGACCTTAGGTTTTTCTCTTCGCTCTTGTAGCGTGAAAGCATTTGTATCATATTCGAATCTTGTGCACCTTCTTTGGATGTGGGTAATGATATATATTGTATTGATTGTTCATTTTCATGTGTTTTTTGGTGCGATCTCGGCACATGTATTGGTTTATCATTATCATTCATGGAAAAAGACTGTTTCATATTGTTGCTATTTTAAATTGGTTTTAACGTGAATCGTACCATCGAAATCAATTTGTTAAACTATTTTCTAGATTTATGAGGCATCGAGGACAAGCTCCTTTTCTTCTTGAAACATTAGAGGCTTTTGGAATGTTCTTAGCTTTTACATTCTGTCACGACCCAACTCCGTAGGCCATGACTGGTGCCCGAGTTGGGCACCCATACATACCCTTAGCCCCACTTAGTACATTAATTGAATAAACATAGATAATGATTAGAAGAAATCTCTAAACAGATATAATGCACGAGGGCCGATAGGCCATCACGGAACACATAAAAAAACCAAAACATATATACAAAACCCACATCTCATGTCTACAGACCTCTACAGAATGATATCCTAGTCATATGACGGGACAGGGCCCTGCTGTACCCTGAACAACGTATATATATACAACAAAAAGTGTCAGTACCAAAATAAGACTCCGAACAAAGAAGCACTGTCGACCAACATAGTGGATGTCCTAAGCGAGCGGATCAGCAAACCAATCGTCTGTACCTGCGGGCATGTAACGCAGCCCCCGAAGAAAGGGGGTCAGTACGGAAAATGTACCGAGTATGTAGAGCATGAACTGTAATAAGTAAAGTTATTTCCAAAGCAGAAAGTGCAAAAATGAGCAAAATATCCATAAATATCAAATGCTTATCAAACCACATATAATGGGTTGTAATAAGTAAAGTCATTACCGCAATAGAATGTACAAAACTGAGCAAAATGTCTGGAGATATCAAATGCTGATCAAAACCTCAGATAATGTATGCAGAAAACATATGCCATATCCGGCCCCATTATGGGACTCGGTGAATAAAGTGTGGTCGCCCTCCCATCATCGGCGCCACGGCACAGCATAACACCAGAGTAGGGAATATCTCCGTAACAAATCATATCATATCAGATGGCCATATCAAATCATATCATATCATATCATATCACAAACATATATGTACATGGCACAACATAACTCCGTGGCATAACATTTACCACCCCATGTACATGTCATACCTGCCCCCTCACGTCGGGACACGGCGAACAATGCAGAGAAATATGCACGATAACATATCCTGGCCCAGGCTCAGTGAAGGAAGCATTGAGGCATCCACGAGTGGAGTAGTGAGAAACTATATGCAATTTAAATCATATTTAAGACTCAATGGAATAATCAGAATGAGCTATCATTTAAAAATTGAGACGAGACTCATGTCAAGTACCTTTCGAAAGTTACCCTGGATTATATCAGAATAAATCTTCTGGAATCATATAGACGTATCGAAGCATAATAAAATACCTTTTTGAAATCAAGGAATTGGCTATCCTAATGGCTCTAGGAATAGGAACCTCTTTGAAATTATATAAAAGTCATATTTTTGTTTCATAAATACCATACCAAAACAAAGATTAACTTTACATACTTATGTCAAAGCATGAAAATCAAAAGAATATGCTTTACATACTTATGTCAAAAACATACCAAAAGAAAGAAAGGTTTTACATACTTATAACAAATACATGCCAAAAGAAGAGAAAGTATAAGCTTTACGTACTTATGACAAAGACATGCCAAAAGAAAGAAAGGTTCGCTTTACGTACCTCTTACGGATTACTCTTAACTATGCTCGCCTCGTCGTCTCTTGAACCTATTTAACATGAAATTAATACTAAGGTTAATAAACTTTCACTTTCCAATTTCCAACTCTACACCCAAATAACCATAGGAATCATTTCCTTATCTATGTCTCTCGACTAGTTTATTACTAGCTCCGAATCTACCGAAAATCGGGCAGCATCTCCCCTGTAACTTGAACATCCCCGAGTTTTCAACTCGGCCACCATGTCAACAACCATACCAACAACAACAGCCAGCAGCATGTATACAAGTAAATCACTTCAACTTTACACAATACAAGCTCTATACAACTCATTCCAAACTACGGTACCAAAATAGAGTTTTTAACCTTTATTTCGTAAAGTATGTAGTCATACCAAACGGAGGGTTATGTGGCTGAAACCAGAAGCACCCACATACATTTTTGAGTACTTTACAGCCCTGCAACACGCAATTAATCCACCACCAAACTGCAGCACCACAACAACAACACACTACGCGACTTCGATTTAACTACTACGACTTCCATTTAGTTTGTTTCCAACGTCAAACATCCTTATACATTTTTTCCACTTCCAGCATATTTTAAGACATGTAATATACTTCATAAAATCACCATAAATTCCAGTTCAAAACAGAAAACTTTACCTTTCCCGAAATTCACCAAAACTCGCCAAAACTTTCCTCGGAATTTCCTTTAGCGCAACTGAAACTTATTGGCTGTTTGGTAACGTTTTGGGCTGCCTCAAACCATAAAATTTCATTACTAACATCTTCATAAAATCATGGTATATATCATATAATTAATTCTTGGAACGGAATCGGAGAACTTACCTTTTTCTCCTCCCAAAATCGTAGCTCTTTTCTTCTTTCTACCTTAATTTCTCTTCTCTTCTCTTCTTTCTTTCTCTTGTAATTTCGTTTTGTTAGTATTGAATTTTCTAGATAGGTGTGGAAATTAATGAGTCATAAGACTCATATATATATATACTACTTTAGGGGTGACACATGTCATCCCCCAAGTGGTGACACATGTCAAGCCCTAAGTGGTGACAAATGTCAAGATCTAAGTGGTGACACATGTCAAGGTTTCATTGGTCCAACACACCCCTTTTCTCCAATCATGGGCTGCCATGTGGCATGTGGGGCCCACATGAGTCTTCTTGAAGACTTTGTGAAATTCCCATTTTACCCCTAGCCTTCCACAATATTACCATAGGCCACTTTGCGAATTTTCCTTTTTGCCCTTTGCCTTTTCCAATATTTCCACACTATTAATGATCATAAATAATATTCATATCCAACTTGTATATTAAATAAATTTTGGAAGATGTTCATTCCCTTAATTTTACCACGGCTACCTTAAAACATCCAACCGTATAAAATACGGGATATAACATCCTCCATGAGAAATTCCAATTTTTGCCCCTTACTTTTTCTAATATTTCCAAGTTTTTTTTTTTTTTACTTTTTTTTTTAATATTTCCAAGTTGAAATTCCAATTTAGTCAAAAGAATTTTGTATCCAACAAGATCAACCATAGCCTTGCCCTTGATTTATTACCGTTATCCCGAAATGCCCTAATGTGCAAAATACGGGTTATAACACATGACTAGCTAAATTGGTTTGGATACTCATTCCTTCGGTACCAAGATGGAAATGATGTATTGTAAGAGTACTTGGTTCGGGCCTAGGCAGTGTATACTGACTTCACCTGTCCCATATGGGTACCTCTGGTCGTGAGTACCACTATACCGTATGAGGGAGCTGCATGGGTCCTACTTGGTTGGCCAAGGGCAGGGGTAAGACTATACACTTGGTTACTAATGGCTCAATTGGTTTTACTGCATGCCCTACATTCATATGCATTACCTATCACTAGTATAATTGATTATTGATTGGCACCCTCCGATTTATGGGGGACATTAGGTTATGGTTGTTGCTTGTACCTTCTGAGCTTATGGGGTTTCAATTGGTTATTGTTTGATTATAATTATGTTATCTTGTGTTATAATAGTTGGTTAATTATGTGGCTTATGCTTGGCTTGATGTTAATAGACCCTATTAGGTTGAGTTGGATTAGTCTCTAGGGTGTTATGTTGTTTAGTGGTGATTGTCATCGATGTGTCCTTGTTTAGTTGACTCTTGTAGTACTTCCTTGGTGCATTTAGGTTATTGGGCTTCTATTTTAGGTATGTTTTAACTCGGTTCCTTTACTCCGTGTGTCTTATATCTTCATTTTCATTACATGTTCTATCATGTTATATCTCTTGTGTAGTTACTTGTGAAGTACTTCTCTTATTTATATGTTTTTTATAATTGCATTATTTGTGGAGTTCAGTTGGCCTATGCCTATTGAGTACCATTCATTTGGTACTCATGTTATATCTCTTGTGTAGTTACTTGTGAGGTACTTCTCTTATTTAAATGTTTTTTATAATTGCATTATTTGTGGAGTTCAGTTGGCCTATGC
This sequence comes from Solanum dulcamara, assembly GCF_947179165.1. Lineage (NCBI taxonomy): Eukaryota > Viridiplantae > Streptophyta > Magnoliopsida > Solanales > Solanaceae > Solanum > Solanum dulcamara. The sequence goes on along the minus strand of NC_077246.1, from coordinate 11,096,064 downwards.
CTATTGAGTACCATTCATTTGGTACTCATACTACACTTCTGCACCTTGTAGATCATAGTATGAGTTCTCATTGTTGATTTAGATTTTGTGCGGAGTTTGGACTTCAGAGACTTGGTGATCTCCTGGCGTTCGGAGCTATCGGTTTTCATCTATTTTGGCTAGGCTAGTCTTTATGTTGTATTCAAAGACAACATGTACTATATCGTAATTGTAAAAGTTTTGTACTCCTATTTTGATTAGATGTCCAATTACTGACTGATGTCAGGTCTTGGGAATGGTTTTCTTGTTGTATATTTCAGTTGTTTTCTCTTTCTTCTCATTTTTTCAGCTTCATGCTTATTGTTACTATCTTCCAGGTGATAGCCCATTGCTTTTAATTTTGGCCTATGGGTTAGACTTACCTACTAGCGGGGTGTGGTATGTTCCATTATGACCTGAGAAGTTGGGCCATGACAATTGTATGTAAAGCAATTTTCATCTAAACAAGTTAACAAAACAAAGTTTATGTAAGCAAGTTAACATTCAATGCAATTGAAAAAAGCACATTTGATGAATCAATTAATTTGTATTTGTGCTCTAATTTTCTAACTCAACTTATAAATATTAATTTCTTACAAAAATACTTTTTGTTGCTAAATAATCGCATAAACCACCACCCTGTGACTTTGCTGCCTAAATTAGCATTTAGACACAATATATTTTATTATTACATGAATGTCTCTTAACAGTATTAACTCCAACACCAACAACTATTGTGTTCTTGTTGACAAAAGTACTCTTGACAACTACATTGAATATATTTACAACAAGAAAAATGAAACTGTTGAAAATTCCCAAAATTTTTGTAGTTAATTTACTCATAATTTTATGTAGCATTTTTATCACTAGAATTACTTTTTAAAATAATATTATCAATCTTACATTATTATTTTTATTTTTGAAAATTTTCATTGCATTTTTAGTTCTCATAAAACAACATATGCATTTATCATTATGTATTTAACAAATTTGATAAAATATTGTCACGATAAAAAAATTGAGATCATGATGGCGCACATCCCAACATCGAATCTGATGTGTAAGCTCAAAAGTAAAATTCATACGAGACTCCTCAAGTGGAAGTCAGGCCATAAAATAAATAAAAAATAAGGACAGCAACGAAAATATCTCAAAACATGGTGTCATAAGTGTAAAGAGCATTTAATACAAAGTTCGATATATGAAATACATCTTAAGTCTTTGAATATAACTAAAGACTACAAAATGAAAGATAGAACTGTGGCGATCCGGATTTCAGGATCTCACCACTAATCTAAATAGATAAATTCACTAAAATGATCAGCCGCCAGCGAGGTACCCTGACTAGGATCTGCATCTAAAAGGGACAGAGAAGTAGGGGTGAGTACATACCACATGTACTCAGTAGGTTTGACCGTTTTTGTCTAAGGAATTAATCAAGCCTATGAATAAACTAAGAAATACTCTCACTTGCATAAAGAAAAATCTCATTCCGACATCAGTGCCATCAATTTATATAGAACAGTGTGATTAAATTAAACACCTAAGGACAATTCACTATCGCAGTTAAACACTAGATCAACTAGTGCAAATGGAAATGCAATATGATGATGCGATGATGTGGTGGTATGGTGGAATCAAGGTTGTCGCACAATCTGTCGAGCTAAGGCTTCCATACAAGGACCCATAAGGGACTTGCCGTCCATATACCAAATTACAATCTCAATATCTCATCAACTTGCCGCCTATCTTGTGGTCAATGATATATAAAAAGGTGTCATATTTTCTTTCTCAAAAAGAATTTTCACCATTCTCAACTTCTCCAGATCAATGACATGATGGATAAGAATGGATGCATCACAACACATATGGTATGGAGGTAGTATTCAACTCAACATGTAACATAAGGTTCAAAGTTCTCAAAACTCAACTTAAACATGATATTCACCCTCAATAGATTGTAATGGGAAGGAAATGCATTGAAATAAGTGTTTACCCTTTTTCGAAAACATTTCAATACTCAATTATAGTAAAAAAACCAAATCAACCCCTAAGGTGGGCATTGCAAGTAAAATAGTCTCCTCAAGCCTCTCTCACATTAAAATCATGAATCACATGCTCTCAAAGCAAATAAGGCTCACACACGGGCTACACAACACAAATAAGCCCACACGGGCATCACAATACAAATAAGCCCTCACATGGGCATCACAATGAAATAAACAGTCCCAAATCATACTACAACTCCATCACAATGTCTATAACATACGAATGACTAATTATCCCATCACAATCTAAAAGAAGGATAGCCAAACCTACCTCAAATGCCAAAACTTCGCACAAATGCTCTAACTGGAGCTCAACTCATGAATACCAACTCCGAAATGATTACTCACTATCAAGAATGGTAAGAGTTCATCAAAAGTAGTCTAATGATACCCATATTGCAATGTTTTAAAACTAGGGTCAAAATTGTCTAATACCACTTCAAGAATAAAAAGGGAAAATTTGGACTTTTATTTAAAAAATCATGTTCTACATCACTAAAATTTGGAAGAAACCGCCACCCCTCCCCTAGACACACAAAAAAACCATTTGAAATATTGATTTTTAAGGTGAATTGAAAGATAAAAATGGATGAAATTGATTTAGTAATGATAATGGAACTTACCAAAATGAAAATCCTCAAGAAATCTCTCTAAGAATTGCCCTCTTAAGCTCAAATCGATTGAAAATGGTGAAAATGAAAATATGATTTGAATTCCTGTCTTGGAAACTGTTCAGATAAAAAATGACCTTCACGAGCATGGGCTACTACCCTCCGCCATTGCAGAGCACAAGAAGTTTACTCTAGGCCAACGCGAGAACCACTCCCCCAATCGCGAAGCACAAAGGGGTTGATTATCGCTAACGCATAACCGTCCACATGAATGTGAAGAAAAAATGGATGAATCTTCTGGAACACGGAGCCTACGACCACGAACATAAAGGGTAATATTTTAAAAATTATTATTTGGGTGTCGTTAGATTCATTACTTATTGGGAATTCATATTTGATTAGATTTTATCAAATCGGAGCACCGATGTAAAGGTAAGAATCATGTTTTGGATTAGTTTTGATTGAATTCCAGGTAAGTGGATTTCTAAATCTTCGTTAAGATTATATTATTCTATATTTCATGTTATGTGTGATGGGAGTAATGGGGACTTGGATTGCAGAATCAATTATGAAATTGGAATGAATTAAGGATTAGGAATGGGGTAATAAAAGGAAATTTGATGAATTTTGTTGTTATCTGTGGTATGATTGATGATATTTACTTATCTGATATAGCATGCCTTGACTAAATTGATATGAATAGTGAGCTGTTGTGACTATTATTGTACATTCTTATACATGTGATCATGCCTATATTGTACTTGTTCTATGGCACATCTGAAATGAAACACTTGTGATAACAATGAGAAATATGGGACGGGCCACACGCTCCATGCCAATGATTATGAAAAATCGGGGTCGGGCCGCATGCTATATGGAAGGTATCATAAGAGGGGTAGGGCCACATGATCTATGGAAGGTTACATGGACAGATATGTCGCCCATGGGTTCTAGACTGAGATTCAGTGGATGTGTATCGGTGGAAAAACATACATTATATTATCTGACATTGTCGTGCATTGTATTGCACTTCATTGATTGTCTGTGGATTTCATTTACCCCCTTGATATCCTTGTGACTGATATATCTTGATACTTGACTGAGTTATTTAAAATATTGAGAACGGTTGATTCAATGTGCTATTTGTAGTATAAATTGCTAGATTGGGTTGGTTTGTGTGCAGGTTGTAGTTATGGAGGTTTCGTTGGTGTGGCAGGGGTATTTGAGTTCTATTTAGCTTTTCTTATGTTTAGTTGTGCGCTTGATGGGTACCATGTTGTTGGTACTCACCCCTTGCTTCTACAATTGTGCAGGTTGTGAGCCCAGATCAATGTGACACCTCCTTCTTTCCATACATCACTGGGGCTAATATGTAGAGTTACTGAGGTAGCTATTACATTACTTCGGTGGCCACCTCTACTCTTATTTTATGTTTTTAGTCATGTTTGAGACAAAGAAATTGAAACTTATATTTCTTTTTGCATTTTATGTATTGTCTAGAGGGTTGTACATGTGACAACCAAATCTTGGGGATTTTGAGTTTATTTTACCTGTTTTGTATTAAGTTAAAGTCTGATTCATTTCTTTTATTTTCGTATTTACTTTCCATTGGTTTTTAGGCTGATTTGTCTCGGTGAATTCAAACGAGTGCCATCACACCCGGATTCGGGTTGTGACACTATATGTGGATCTTAGATTCAAATTCTATTTGAACCTTTTTGGTTGTACTATATAGATTCAAGAATTCTATTTGGAGACTGTTTGTTTCTAAGACTTGGGTGAAGTTTCAAGTTTTCTTTTTAAGTCTGTTCAAGTCCATTTTCCAGATTGGGTTCAGGTCTCACCATTGTCCAAATATCTTTTTGGTATGTGAGTTACATCTTTGTCGGCAGATAACTTATTTGTAAGTCTTGTTAATTTGGTTGTAGCCTTTGTTACCTGTAGTCATCTGTAATATATTTTAAAATCCTTTTGGACTAAACATTAGTCCAAAATGTCTGATTCTAGTCCTTCAATCAGAAAATAACTCATGTTTCAGCGATGATTTTGATAAATTTTGTCAATATAAAAAATTAGAGAAGGAATATGCTTCTATTAATGTCTTTGCTGAGTCAAATAAAACATGCCTTATCACCTTTTGAAATAAATGGGTGATTTATTTATGTGCCACAAATCATATGAAGAGTAATCTTAATATATTTTCTAGCTTCCAATCATACAAAGAACACTCTCTGGTTATTATAGCTGATAGATCAACTTGTAATAGTCTTGGATTAGGGAATCTTAAAGATGGAAGAACACTATCATCTTAGATCAACTTGAAATACTATGGATACATCATCTTTTAACTAGGTTGGGTTGAAGCCTTTTTCTCCTGCTAAACTTTGGTGTGATAGTCAGACTGCTCTACACATAGCCCCAAATCCAATGTATCACGAAAAAACGAATTATATTGATTGTGACTGTCACTTTATTCGTGAAAAGATTGAAGAGAACATGATTTCTACTGGTTATGTGTAGAAAATAGAGCAATTGGGTGATATATTTATGAAAGCTTTAAAACTCGAGTGGAGTATCTTTGTTACAAGTTGGGCATGATTAATATCTATGCTCCAGCTTGAGGGAAAGTGTTACTGAATGTACCTAGACACATTATCATATTGTATCCATAGCACAATCATAGATAGAAGATATTTAGGGAGTTTTTGATTTTGTTTCCTAAGATAAACTTGCTTGTACACATATAAAACTGAATGTACCTAGACACATTATCATATTGTATACATAGAACAATCATAGATAGAATATATTTAGGGATTTTCTGTTTTTGTTTCCTTAGATAGACTTGCTCTTACACATATAAATAACTCTCATTCTTGAAATGATATGAGTAGGAAGATTGTTCCATTGCCTCTATATTTTACAATGCAAAAGTTTATGGTACTCACAACAGATGGCCATCTTTCATGAGTTTCTTGTCTATTTTTCCCTACAGGTACAATGCAAAATAATTTCAAAAGGAAATTAAAATTTTGAAAAGAAAGATAAGGAGATTTACATATACAATGCAAATAGAACATTAGATGCACAACATAGTTGGATTAGTATTGAACCTAACAAAAGGTATGTACAATCCTCATGGAGGATTAACTATTTTTGTCAACTACCAATTGTCTGTTTAAACTGCCAACTTTTTAATAATAGTTTTTTTAGGAACCATTATGTTTTTTTTCCACCTACATTTCCATTTAGCTCTTTTCATCAATGCATAGATTGAATTACTCGCACCTCCGCTTTTAGTATTTGCAATACCTGCAACAATATCTCTCCCTTTCTCAAACTACATCTCAGGAATATATTCTATGACCAAGTAATAAGTATTTGAAGACCATATAGATAGACAACAAAAACTGTAACACCCTGGATTTTTTTTGGCCAAGACTCGAAACGTTCTTCCTATGCGCGTAGGATCGAACTCGATGATTTGTAATTTTATATATAAGTTAGGATCAATTCCTAAATATTTAAAGTGTATTAGATGTGTTTTAGGATCATAAGAGATCTCTAACACCAAGTCGAGTCCAAAGAATTCATTCTGACCAAGTTTCCGAATGAGTTCGTATAAGAGTCAACTTCCAACGACCATATCTCTTTGAATATAACTAAGTGGGTGGCCCATAACCTATAAAATTAAAGGTCTTCGAGTCCTATTTCCAACGCCACCTATATTTTATTTTTTGGAGTTCGAAGTCGAACGTTATGACCATTTTACGACAGACTATCACTGCAGGAATTTCAGGCCTGGACGATCACTACAGGAATTTCAGGCCTGGCGCTCCAGTGGCGTCCGACGCCACTATAGTGCCAGAAACTAGCCTCAGTAGTTTGGTCCTTGGCGCGACGCGCCACTATTATTTGTGTAGGGTTTTTAAGCCCATTTTCCAGATTTCAGAAATTTCAGGCTTGGTGCCGCAGTGGCGCAGCGCGCCACTATAGCGCCAGCAGGATTTTAGCCCATTTTTCCAGATTTTTGATGAAGGGCAAATTGGACATTTTTCCTAAACATATATACACAACTTGGCCACATTTTGGGATGATATTTTCAGTCTTTTGCCCCTCCAAATAACCCTAACCTTCACCCTCTTCTCTCTCAAATCATCTCCAACAAGATTTGCCCTAACAAATTCTAGGATTCAAGCTTTCCATTGAAGACCTAACAACAATGTTTCGTCAAAGTCTACTTTAATGTATGTAAGGATAACCTAAAATATAGATTGATTTCTTCCATATGCCCCATAGATGTGTTGGATGAAGATGGTGAAAGACTTGAACCTTCTAAGAAGGTTTTCTTGAAATTTTCCTAAACTCTAGAATATTTTTATATACTAGTAATTGATTGGTGATTTTCATGACTTAAATTCTTGAATAATTATCTTTCATATTTATTTCATAAACCGTAATTACATATTGACAACAATAAATTTTTGAATATAAATTAATATGTGTTGATGGTGTTCTTGAGTTGAGTTTTGTTGAGAGTATGCATTCATGTATTCATTCACATGAACCAAGATGAGATTTCTTTTGTCATAATTGTTGAGATTGATGGTTTTTGTGTGTATATATTGATTGCAATGAAACGAATGAATTGGAATAGTTATGAATGTGAATGGCATAAAAAGAAATGAAACCTTGGTAGAGCTAGAATATCATTTTTGTTTCAATAAATAGAATATAGAATTAAATAAGAATTTTGGAGCAAGATGTTTGATAATGATGTGAATGATGATATTTGATGATGATGTGAATAATGATGTTTGATGATGATGTGAATGGTAGTTATTTAACATGGGTAGAATAATTGATGAAGAGGTATGTTGATGATGGTGTTTGAGGTGAAATGGATTGGAGTCTAATGTGACTACATGATATGTGATTTGCATAATTTGATTTGATTGAAGTCATATGAGTATAAACTATTGTTTGAGAAGGAGTTTTAAATAAATGAATTGTGAACATTTTTGTATAAACTATTTATACACTATTTTGAGTTTAAAGAATGATTATTTTCATCTTTGATTTAAAAAGAGTTTAAGCATGAATTGAGTTTGAGAAGTCTTTTAATTATTTTGAACAGGAGTATTTTGAATATAAATGAGTTGAGCATTTTTACATAAAAATGTCTATTTTGAGTTTGAGTTGAGGAGTTGAAATTATGTTTTAATTGCATCTAATAGTTTCTGCTTTCATTGAGTTGAGATGGTATCAAATTTAAAGAGAAGAGTTTGATGATTGAGATGAGTTGATTTGAAAGAAGGTCCAATGAGGCCAGATTTGATTGAGTTTTGAAAAGAGTCCAATGAGACTAAATGAGTTGATTTGAAAATAAGTCCTAAGAGACTAAATGAGTATTTTACTCACTTTATAGATATGAGCATATTGAGTCTTGGGAGGAGTATTGAGCACCAAATTGGGTATGAATATAGTCCATACTTGAATCCCATGAACTATGTAGCCAACGTAGGAAGGGATTGTACCATGTCAGATATTTCCCTATTTCATTATCCTGAAATGATAAGACTTGATTGATTGATGGATCCATGATTGGATTATTCGTTCATACCCTGGCAAAGTATGAACAAACGTGGCAACAACATCGGCTTGTTCATATGGTGATGGTTATCAGTTAGAGAAACTCCCCATTGAATGGATTGTGCTTGATATGATTGGTTTGATTGTGATTGTAGATGATTGGGTTGAATTGTAAATTATTGCTAAATTCTAATTTGCATATATATTGAATTGAATCCTTTGACTTTATTATTGAGTTGATTGTATATGATTGGATTGGATTGGATGATATGTGATTGGATTGGATTGAATATGATTGGATTGGATTGGATGATATGCGATTGAATTGTAAATAAATGGGTTGAATTGGATTGTACATGATTGGATTGGATCGAATTGTATACGATTGGATTGGATTGGATTGTATGTGATTAAATTGAATTGGATTGTATATAAGTAGTCTCTGTCTAAACCGTATCCTTACTTTAGACTTATGACACTTTGATTGAGTATCTCTTATCTTTATGACTTGAGATATTTGAACCAGTATTGTTCATTCAGCCATATTACATACTTGTACATTCCATGTACTGACGTCTATTTGGATCTGCATCATTTCATGATGCAGAGACAGGTTTAAGAGATAGTCAATAGGAGCACCATTGAGGATCTATTCATACTCAGCTTATTGGTGAGTCCTGCCCTACATTTGGAGGACACCGCTTATGTTATTCTTGAATTGAGTTTAGTCCTTTTCATTCTGATTTGAGGTAGCCATGAACATATCATTGGGACCAATTAGATAGTAGTGATAGAGGCTTCATAGACTAGATAGTGACAGGTCAATTAGATATTTTATTTCTTAAATTATTCTTGTCAAACTATTTAACGACATAGATTGGAGTTTGATTTGTTGGCCCATGGCCTTTATTATTTGAGTTAGATTGATAATTTGAGTTGCCCACTAAATTATTTCTTTATTTTAAACTTTCCACTGATTGATTGATATGAATGGATGTGTGATTGGATAAAGTGGTTCACTTGGGGACCAGCAATGGTCTTCGAGTGCCGGTGTAACACCTCAATTTTTTTTTGTAAAGACTCTAACATTTCTTCATGTGTGGGTAGACTCGAATCGAAGGACTTGTAATTTTATATATGAGTTAGGATCAATTCCTAAGTATTTGAAGTGTGATAGATGTGTTTTGGGGTCATAAGGGATCTCTAACACCAAACTGAGTCTAAAGAATTCCAATCGATTAAGTTTTCGGATGAGTTAGTATAAAGGTCAACTTCAAATGAGCATACCTCCTATAATATAATGAAATAGGTGGCCTATAACCTATCAAATTAAAGGTCTTTGAGTCTTCATTCCAATGCCACCAAGATTGTATTTTTTGGAGTTCGGAGTCAAAAGTTATGACCATTTTACTGCAGACTATCACTGCAGAAATTTCAGGCAACTAGCCTCAGTAGTTTGGGTGCTGGCGCGACGCGCCAGCTATCGCACTAGCAGGGTTTTTAACCCGTTTTCCAGCTTTTCTTTGATGAAGGGCATTTCGGACTTTTTCCAACCCATCCCAAATATCACCCTAGCCATTTTGGGACAAAAATATTAGTTCTTCATCACACCAAGGAGGGTTTTCTCCTCATTTTAGGCATGGAAGACTTGGAGAGAAGAAATTAGAGAAGAAGAAGAGGAGTTAAATTTGAAGCCATTCCTTCAAGTCTTGATTTCGTTCAATTTTCCAGGTATGAAAGGCTAACCTAAAATATGGATTGAGTTCTTTCATATTCCCCATAGATGTGTTGGATGAAGAGTGTGAAAGGCTTGAACCTTCTATGAAGGTTTTCTTGAATTTTTCCTAAACTATAGAATATTTTTATATACTATTAATTGATTGATGATTTTCATGACTTGAGTTACTAAATAGTTATCTTTCATATTATTGACTACAAATGAATTTTTGTATATAAATTCATATGTATTGATGGTGTTCTTGAGTGGAGTTTTGTTGAGAGTATGAATTCATGTTTCATTCACATGAAAACCAAGATGAGATTTCCTTTTTGGTCATAATTTGTCTTGAGGTTGAGATGGATGTTTTTTTGTGTATATGTATTGATTGGAATGAAAAGAATGAATTGGGATAGTTATGAATGTGAATGGCATAAAAAGAAATGAAACATTGGTAGAGCTAGAATGTCATTTTTGTTGCTATAAATGGAATATAGAATTAAATAAGAATTTTGGAGCAAGATGTTTGATAATGATGTAAATGATGATATTTGATGATGAGGTGAATGATGTTTATTTGACTAAGGAAAAATGATTGATGAAGAGGTTATGTTGATGATGATGTTTTGAGATGAAATGGATTGGAGTCTAATGTGACTACATGATATGCGATTTGCATAATTTGATTTTATTGGAGTCATATGAGTATAAATGATTGTTTGAGAAGGAGTTTTAAATAAATGAATTGTGAACATTTTTGCATAAACTATGTATACACTATTTTGAGTTTAAGGAATGATTATTTTCATCTTTGATTTAAAAGAGTTTAAGCATGAGTTGAGTTTGAGAAGTCTTTTAATTATTTTGAAAATTAGTATTTTGAATATAAACGAGTTGAGCATTTTTACATAAAAATGCCTATTTTGAGTTTGAGTTGAGGAGTTGAAATTTTGTTTTAAAGACATCTAATATTTTCTGCATTCATTGAGTTGAGATGGTATCAAATTTTTTTAAAAGAAGAGTTTAATGTTTTGAGATGAGTTGATTTGAAAGAAGGTCCAATGAGGCCAGATTTGATTGAGTTTTGAAAAGAGTCCAATGAGACTAAATGAGTTGAATTGAAAGAGTCCAATGAGACTAAATGAGTATTTTGAGTATTTTACTCACTTGATAGATATGAGCATGTTGAGTCTTGGGAGGAGTATCGAGTACCGAATTGGGTAAGAGTATAGTCCATATTCGAACCAATAAACTATGTCGCCAAACATAGGAGAGGATTGGACCGTTAAAGTCGGATGTTTCCTAAATTACTATCCTGACATGATAGGACTTGATTGGTTATGGATCGGTTGAATAGAATGATATGTGATTGGATTGGATCAGATTGTATATGATTAGATTAGATCGGATTGTATATGATTGGATTAGATCGGATTGTATATGATTGGATTGAGTTGATTGTATATGATTGGATTGGATCGGATGATATATGATTGGATTGGATTGAATAATTTAATTGAATTGTATCTTACATGATTAGATTGGATTGGATGGTTTATGATTGGTCTCTGTCTAAACTGTGTTCTTACTTTAGACTTATGACACTTTGATTGAGTCTCTCTTATCTTTCTGATTTGAGATATTTGAACCGATGTTATTCTACCTTGAGGTATGTTTCATTTTTCTATATTACATACTCGTACATTCCATGTACTGACGTCCATTTGGAGCTGCATCATTTCATGATGCAGAGATAGGTTTAAGAGATCTTCAATAGGATCACCATTGGGGATGTATTCACGCTCAGCTTATTGGTGAGTCCTCCCCTACATTCGGAGGACATCACTTATGTTATTCTTGCATCGAGTTAGCCCTTTTCATTTTGATTTGAGGTAGTCATGAACATGTCATTGACACCAATTAGATAGTAGTGATAGAGGCTTCATAGACTAGATAGTGATGGGTGGATTGATTATTTTCTTTCCTTGAATTATTCTTGTCAAACTATTTTAATGACAAAGATTAGAGTTTGATTTGTTGGCCCATGGCCTTTCTTTCTTGAGTTAGATTGTTGATTTGGATTGCCCGCCAAATATTCTCTGTATTTTAATTCTTTCGCTGATTGAATGAATGAACGGATGTGTGATCAGGCTAAGTGGTTCGCTTGGGAGCCAGAAATGGTTTTTGAGTGCCGGCCACGTTTAGGGTACCCTCCCGGGGCGTGACAAAAACCAAGAAAGGGAAGTTCAACACATGATCTTACTGATGCTAGAGAACTCAAAGGAATTTTCCTCTTTTTCTCACTCTACACTACAAGTTTCTTTTCATAACTTTTCATAATTCTTCCTACAAGAACTATTATTTGTTGTTCAGGTAGTAAATTCTCTGAGATTCTTTGATTTATATCGTAGAACACCCATCCAATGCCATAACAAGAAGAAAAGAATAAGAATAAGAAAAAGAAAAAAATCTTAATCACATCAGTATAGTAGGGTAACCTATATTTTGTCCATGTTTACAAAATATAGGTTACCTTACAATACTGATGTGATTGAGATGTTTTTCTTATTCTTATTCTTTTCTTTTTCTTCTTCTGGCGTTGGATGGGCGTTTGGTTGTACAACTTAAAGAACCTCGGAGAATTTACAATTTTACCAACAAACAATAGCTTCTATATGAAGAATGATGAAAAGTAATGGAAAGAAACCCGTGGTGCACAGTGAAAGAAAGAGGATAACTCCATTGAGTTCTCTAGCATCATTAGGATATGTGTTGGACTTCCCTTTCTTGGCTTGTTCTTGCCTATCTATATGGTCTTCAAATACCAAATTGTTGTTCATGTAATATATATACTGAGATGTAGGTTGAGAAAGAGAAAGAAGTTGTCACTGGTATAGTAAGGATAATACTAAAAGCGGAGGTGCGAGTAATTCAATCTATGGATTGACGGAAAGAGTTAATAGGAAAGGTAGGTGACAATAAGTTTAGTGGTTCTAAAGAAAATTAATATTAAAAAATTGGCAATTTAAACAATAGATAGCTGACAAAATAGTAATCCTCCATAAGGATTGTACATACCTTTTGTTATGGTCAATATTCACCCAACTACGTTGTGCATCTAATGGTATTTTTGCATTGTATTCGTAAGTATCCTTATATTTCTTTTATAAATTTAATTTCCTTTTGATATTATTTTTGCGTTGTAACTACAGGTAACAATAGATGACTCCTACAAACATCTCATCAAGGATGTCCATCTGTTGTGAGTACCTCAAACTTTTGCATAAATGGAAATATGTAGTCTCTTCTGATGTTTGGGTTTGGGTAAACTTTTAGTTAGTTCATTCCTTTCATATTTAACCTGCGGTGTTATCTAAGTTTCGCATGTCATTAGCCATCAAGGTTCATATACCAGTGCCATAGTGCAGACTCAAAATAATAATTTTTTTAGAACTACCTCATTTCCTCAATAAGATGTTTTACCTAATGTAGCAGTTCAAAAATTGAAAAAGTTCAAACTTTCTACCCCTACAAGTACTGGTGTTTTCTTCAGATGGTTCATATGATTCCACCAAGCGTCAAGGGACCAAATCCTTAATTCACAATAGTTACTAATGATAAAGAACATTCTACATAGCAAAAAGACTTGCTCAAGGAAAGAAAAATCATGACCTACCCCATAGGATTTTACCAACAACTACCCCACTAAACACTAGCCCATACTAGATTACAACCCTATTCAATCTAGGAATTAAAACACATTATTCCTCGCCCTTGTAATACCTCTAATAAAAGTCAACCAATTAATATCTCTATTTTCCACCATATCATCTAAACATAGCTGACATAGACTTCAATGACTACTTTTATCCAAAAACAACTCTGGTTGTCTCTAGCCACAACACCGTAGCTACCTGTTATCAAAGTGTTAGATGCCTTATCTGAGATCTTCTTGGGAAGGTGTAACATTAGGCTCTATCCTCAATCTAAGAAACACCTCCAGTTGGTTGCATCATTCCCTTTTCTATGTTACCATTATCTCTGTTTCCACCCCCTCTCTGGTTATTACCTCGTCCACCCTGTGGGTGTCTTCTACCATTTCCATCTCGACCTACTAGAACTACAGCCCTACCCTACTGTTAAATCTGATTATCTACTTGTCTAAGAGGGAATTCCTTCCTAAAATGACCCAGGTTACCACAATGAAAGAATCCTCGACCATGAGATAGCCTGCTGGTGGAAGAATAGGAAGCTCCCTAACCGCTAGGAGCCTGAGACTGCTGAATTACTCCCGAAGGCCACGTGTAGAATGACAAGACTGACTGAATAGGACGGGTTGAATACATTTGCTGACTGGGATATTTGGAGTAAGAACCACCCAGTTACCCGTACTATTGGGTTTCTTAGTCAATACCTTATTCGAGCCTGCCTGACCCCCTCCATTTTCTTTACATAATCAATCACCTCATTAGAACTCCTGCAAAAGTCATGTGAAAAGATAGAACTTGCAAATCAACATTCAGACCATTAACATACATATGAATCCTCCCCTCCTGAGTGTACAATAGTTGGGTAGCATAGCGAGACAAGGTATGCAACTTAGCCTCATAAGCTACAATAAAAATGCTGCCTGTTCAAGGTCTAGAAACTCGTCCTTCTTGAGATATCAGAGAGTATGGGACACATATTTCTCCAGAAATAATGCATGAAACTGATCCTAAGTTATCAAAGGTAAAACTGATGAACGATACTCCACATGAGCCCTCCACCACTGCTTGGCCTAACCGTAAAGCTGAAAAATAAAAAACTCCACTTCATGCTGCTGTAAAATACCTAACTTGTGCAACATCTCAAAATAATCCCAAATAAAATCGAAAGCATCCTCATTCTTGGTACCATGAAATGAAGATGGCTTTAGTTTTACGAACTTGATCAACAACTCATGCTCGATCCTGGTAATGATAGGTCCTAGTATCGGAATGAAGAATGCATCTATACTCGAAGCTTCATCCATCTTGCGGGTTGTGGCAGTAATAGGATGGCCACTCGAAACTTGAGTAGACAACATAGTGGGAGTGGCTCCAATACCTGCTAACCTACCCAGGAATGCCAACACCTGCTGAATAACCTCAAACAACACATGGCAAAGGCCTACACCTCTATCCAGTGCTACCACCACTGGTTCCATTCCCTCCTAGTTCTCTACCTCAATATCCTTCTTGAAAAGAGATAATTTCCTAAAGTCCTATAGCCTCTAGAAGAAAAGTACAGAAGCCTCCACACTGTTCCGCAAGACTCTGCTAGAGCTATTTTAGTACAACGAGATCAATGAATCTAGGGATTTGATATCATCTTTGTCATGACCTAAACTGCTATGAGAGGCATCCATACTACACCCCTAGTGTAATAATCAATCACTAAGACAATGTGTAACCAACTACACAACTAAAAATAACAATTCAATAATTAAAGGAAAGGTTCATTGTTAAAATAATTAATAGAAAACATTTGCAGAAATACTCCCCCTAGAATCCAAAATTTGTGCACCAAGAAATCTAACATAATCTAGAATATGGGGATGCAATCCCAAAACAAAAGAAATATAAATCCAAAAAATAGACTACAAAGGAAAGATGAATCCATGGCAGCCAGAAGAAGCAGCTCACCATTATATTCAAGAAACTTGGGTTCACAATTGAGGTTGCAAAGAAGCCACTTCAATATTTCTTGTACTCAACAAAAGAAGAGCAAGTGCAATATTAGTATAAAAATAACATTGTACTGATAAGATCATCGACCAACTCTAAATATACAAAATATGAACATACGACTATACTCAGTAAAATAGGACAACACATGTATAACCCAAGTCAGTAAAGATAAACAAGACTCTCAGTCATCTACCTGACTTAACCACAACATGAAACATGTCCAAAATCATCACAATAAATAAACCTAGTTCACTCATGCAACCAACATACAGAAGAACAATCAAAATATATACCAGGCGTAGTACCCGAGCCAACCAATATAGAGAATGTAATAGGTGTGGTACCCAAGCCAACCAATAGATATCCTATACCAAGCGTGTTAACCGTTCCAACTGATAATTTGTACCAAACATGGTACCCGAGCCAACTGAGAATTATAGACATAACACAATCACAACCACATTTGCAAGACCACAAGTAATTAAGATAAGTTCATTGCACGAGATTGACAACAAGATAAGATTTCATTGTCATCCCTTTTCTCCCTAATCACGTATTGTACAAGCAATACTAATGAACAGGTAACATGCATACATAACATAAATTGGGACACAACTCAACAATTATCTACCTCAAATCAAGCCCGAATGCTCTACTGCACCTTCCCCTTCCCCTTTTTGAGAAGCTTTGGCTCGTTCTTGATCTTAAAACAATACACAACACAAAATCAACTCCAAGTCTCCTAAATAACCCTGGATTATATCTTAAACCCAAAAACCGGTCCAACCTCATGATTATTCCATCAAACCCAGGGCTTTTCCACAGATAATTCACCTAGAACTATCAATTTACGATTACACTAGCGAATTACGGTAGTGTAGGAGTCGTCGCTGTAGCGGCATGTCAGCCACTATATCATCTTACATGGGACAGAAACTTGAGAATCCTCCTAGTTTTTTCCATTTGGCAACCCACCTTCAAATCTTGACGTTCCAGACCAATCCATTCACGTCAAGTTTGATATTGAGAGTTCTACTTCACGAGTTCAATTTTGAAAAGTCCTATGGACTCCTTAACATCTTAGATAAACTTTAAATAAACTCTACTTAGACATTTTACCTAATCCTTTCCCTGAATAGCCCTACACTTTATCTTGCTCAGATATCTCCGAGCTAAGCCTAGCCTGAAATTTTCAACTCCTCACCCCAGAAGTTTTCTCACCCGATTTCTTTTATAATTAACTCACCCATAACGACAGAAAGGGTCATTACACATATAGATAGACAAGAAAAAACCAGTAAAGCAAAGTCCAACACATGATCTTACTGACATCTGAGAACTCAATGAATTGTTTTTTACTATGCACTACAAGTTGCTTTTCATAACTTTTCATAATTCTTCCTATAGGATCTATTATTTGTTGGTAAGCTAGTAAATTCACCAAGATTCTTTAATTTGTATCACCTAACACACTTCCAATTTTTGAAGAAGAGGAACAAGAAGTAAAGAATAAGAATAAGAAAAAGATCTTAATCACATTAGTATAGTAGGGTAACCTATATTTTGTCCCTGAATCCCTAAAAGCAAAATGCTTAATTGAGTATACAACTTTCTCTTGTATCTTTTTCGCTCAAGTCACCTTGAGTGAGACTATGAAAGAAATCACCAAAACTTGTTGGGCAGAAAGTTTGAGTTTATCCAATGTTTGAACTGCTAAATCAGGTAAAATATCATGTTGGAAAAATGATGTAGTTCTCATAAACTGTTGCCTTTATTAAACTGGGATGTACAACTTGATGGATAGTGACATATGGAATTGAGTTAGCAAAAGGGTCAAATATGAAAGGAATGCACTAGCTAAAAGTTGACTCAAACCTAAACTTTTTTAAAAACTAGACATTTCTATTAATGCAAAAGTTCAAGGTACTCACAACAGATGGCCTTCGTTGATGAGATGCTTGTTGGAGATATCTATTTTTTCCTGCAGGCACAATGCAAAAATAATATCAAAATGAAAAAAAGATGTGAAGGGGGAGTGCATTGAATAAAAGTTCTATTTTAAGAACTTTATTGAATGCCTCTGCCGTATTCTTGCTTTGGTGGATCTTATTCTTATGTTTTTATATTGGACTAGATCTCAATTTGAATATATGTAGAAAACTTCAAGTACAACTTAATATAGTAACAAGTGAATTAACAACCTTTAAGTATAATAAATTTATACTGCACTCACACGCGCGTATATAGTATAATAAATTTATATCTTAAAACCAAATCTGAAAACGTATCCTTCTAATGTGTTGTTTATGCTAAAGCATTTTCAGATTATCTTAATATATAATTATCCAACATTATCAATGCAAAAGAAAAAAATTATATAAACTAAATGTAAAATATTTAAAGTGAAATTGCAAACAAAGTCGTATAAGAAATTATTGGTGAAGCAAACAAAGTGTTTGCATGGGCATGAATATTTTGTTCCATCAGCGTAGGTACTTCCAACTTTATTCCAAGTCTTTCATCCAGAAAAGAATAAAAACTTGAAACTGAAAAATCTTTCGAATGTGTAGGAAAATGTGAATGTACTTTTGAATTCCACTCTGGAGTAACAATTGCCATTTGATAGCTGAACAAAATGAACATACAACACACAAAATTAGAAAATTCGAATACACAAACTAAACAACCAAGTAATAGTTTCATATGCAAAACATGCTAGAATTATCTCAAATTACAGGTCAAGTAGTTAGTTCTAGTTACTAGACAAAAAGTATTCCTGAATAGCCAAGTTTTGCAGGAAACTCTTGACATTTCATACATCAGAAAGTCATAATTAAGGGCAATACACAGCCGGAATAAAATTATTATATTTGTTAAGCTTATTTTGTTGCCTTAGCATCTTAATAAAATCTACATCGCGCCAACTTATTTACCTATATCTTGCTAAAGTGACTTAACTAACATTATAAAATAAATCAAAATCTGAAAAAAATAATCTGTTTAGCAAAAAACATAATATGCTAATACCTTGCATTGCTTGAAAATGGAATCATGCCATCCATCTCAAGGGATGGTATGATTGATAAGTCTTTTGACATCAATTTTGAAATCCTAGCTTCTGTATTCTCAGGACCACTGGACTCCATCATAGGAAAGTATGCCATCAAATGAGGTGACAACATCATATGCCTAATGTTCGACAATAAGGATGATAACGACCATACCTTGAATCTGTGACAATACGATTAGTCAGGTAGAAGTACCATATCAAGTGGAATCAACAAATCACTCAAAGCTCAAACCGCATCCAATTCTGATAAGTCAAACGATGCCCGGATTCACAATCGAACAATCACCGGGTCCAAAACATTGAGGACATTATGGATGATCGGTCACAAGAGATGAGTTACTGCCTAGCTAAGGCTCCACTATCATACCCAAGTCTTCTATATCAGTCTACAGGGAGCTAAGCCGTTCGAAGTGACATTGGATAATCTCTAAGGCCTATCATCTCTAAAACGCAAGTCTAAGGCAACACTAGCCTACAACTAGCCTAAGACCAATAACAAGCTTCCAACAATTACACACAAGAATACACGAAGTCCACAAAATAAGGATGATCTAAAAGAGGGAATAAAACATGCTAACACTCCCGAGAACCCAAAAATACGGCCTAAACATGATTTCTAAATAAAGTTGGAATGATCAACTAACAACCTAATCCCAATTCCTACTAGTCAACATGAATTCACATCCTCAAGATCAATCTTAAGACCGGAAAGCCATAGCCTAACTCAATGCAGAACGTGTGTGCTCCAAATTCACAACTTTATAGCTTTACAATTCTGAATGGCTTCCAACTACAACGAACACTTTTCCGAACACTCCAATACGAACACACGCAAAATACGGAGAAATAGCAGCTTGACTCATCTGATTTGGTGGTGTATAGCCCAAGTTATCTCTATTTGAACATGTACCCAACAAACTAATATAATGGGGGGCTTCAGTGATTTAAAATACCGCACCCACGGCCCCAACATCATAGGTGGGATGCCGTAAATGCAGACAAGGCTCTGCTGGTATAAAGGTCCAATGGTCATCACCTCCATAGGAGCGAAGTCGCATGAGCGACCAAGACTCTGCAGGCGCGAGGCCTAGTTAGCTCCGCAAGAGCGACCTTCTCCTCACAAGAGGATCTGCGAAAAGGGCGAGCCAGGGCTCTGTGGGGGCATCCACACCAACACTTGGGATCAAATATCCCAAGCCTCCGTTGGAAACTCAAAATTTTTTTTGGGTCTCACAAACGCAAACTAAACATGCTATCCAACCAAATTCGATATTTCATACTCAATGGAGGTGTTGATACTTCCAACCGAAGTTATCTCGACAAAATTTAAGTCCCACACCGAAACTCCATTTAGTGACAAATTCCATAAGGGTTCTCAAGATGAACCCGAAAGCCTTGGGACCGAAATCAAAGGTCGTTCTAGACAAAACTGGAAATTCCAAAGCTAACAGTACTATCAACATTTCATTTTGAGGTAGTCTTTCTCAACTTTTGGTGAAGTCAACTGTTCAAGTTTTAGAAGCTCCTACACATAGAAACTTGCACAAAATCAAAACAAACGAACAGGTGACCAAGTTGTCAGTTCCAGCAAGTAATAAATGACTTGGGTCGCTATAGGAACGCTCTAAATAAAAAAAAGAAGGCAACAACAAAGAAATGACCTGGAGGGTCATTACAACATCCATTACTAAAAAGGACTTTTGTCCGCGAAAGTAAGTGTCAAAAAGTACCTGAAGGTAAAAATAAGGGCAGAAACTATTCATGCATCTCATTCTCAGTCTCCCCAATGGTCTCCTCGATTGGACGATGCCCCACATATCTGCTTGACATCTATGGCCAAAATAGCAACTGGCTCTTCTATGAAGGTCAAACAGACATCCAACTGAATTGAATTATACGGAGAACGTGAGACTCATCCTAAACATACCGATGAAGCATAGAAACACTAAAAATTGAATGAATAGTTGAAAAAAGTAGGAGGTAGGGCCAACTTATAAATGACATCACCTATAATTCGAAGAATTTAAAATGACCCTATATACCTAGGGCTAAGATTTCCCTACCTCCCAAATCACATCACACCCTCATGGGAGATACTTATAGGAATACTCGATCACTAACTCCGAATCTCAAAGGGTGACGCCTACGGTCAGCTAACTCTGATGCTTGCTCTGTATGGAACTAAGCCTATCATGAGTCACCTAAACTCTATCCAAAGCCTCATGAAGCAAATTTGTACCACGAGGCCTAGGCTCCAAAGACTAAAACCAACCAACCAGTAAGCGACAATGCCTACCATATGAGGCCTCAAATAGAGTCATCTAAATACTCGAACGTTAGCTATTATTATATGCAAACTCCGCCAAAGGAAAGAACTAGTTTCACTAACATCCAAACTCCAAAACATATGCCCAGAAGATATTTTCCAAAGCCTGAATAGTGTGCTCTGATTGCACGTCGTCCTGCGAGTGAAAATTGATGCTATGATTAATACGGGTGCCCAACTCCTCCTAAAAGCTACTCCAAAAAGCGGAAGTAAAGTGAGAAACCTATTTGAAATAATAGATACTGGCACCCCATTAAGGCGAACTACCTCCAGAATGTAGACAGATCTAGCCTCTCAGCACTAAAAGAATACTTAATAGGGAGGAAGTATGCGACTTGGTCAATCAATCAACGATGAACCAAATACTGTCAACACCTCTAGATGTCCAAGGCAATCCCATAATGAAGTCCATGATGATGCCTTCCCACTTCCACTCTAAAATGGGTAAACTTTGAAACTCACTACTAGGCCTCACATGGTCGAACTTCACATGCTTAAAACACAAGCAATGGGACACATAGTCTGCAATATCTCTCCTCATACCACTCCACTAGTAATGCCACCATAAATGGCGATACATCTTTATAGTTCCCGGATGAATAAAGTATCTGGAATCATGGGTCGTACTAATAATCAACTAAATAAAATTCCCAACTCTTAGAACACAAATGCATCCATAAAACCTCAAAACCCCAGCTGAATCCAAGGTGGCCTACCAGGTGTCACCTCGCCAAACCCAATTTCTTAGTGCTACCAAGGACTCATCCTCAAACTAACGACTGAGAATCCTCTCCAAGAGAGATAACTGAACCCTAACATAGGCTAACACCCACATAGAATCTGAAATATCAAGCCTATCCTCGAATCTTAAATATCAAGTCAAATTATGTTATTGGCTAAAGTCTTCCAACAAGCATCTCACCACTTTCTGTCTCAAAGTGTCTGCTACCAAATTTGCCTTGCTTGGATGATATAGAATAGAGAGGTCATAGTCCTACAGGAGATAAATCTACCTAAGCTTCCTTGAGTTGAGGTCTTACTTTCTCATAATGTACTATAGAGTCCTTTGATTGGCATAGATCTCACATTGGACCCCATATAGGTAATGCCGCCAAATATTAACCACAAAAACTCTCGCCACCAACTACAAATCATGAGTGAAGTAGTTTTGCTAATTTACCTAAAGATGCCTCAATACATATGATATCACACGACTCTACTGCATAAGAACACAATCCAAACCAACACCGAATACATCACAATACACGGTGAAGACCTCACCCTCAATTAGAAGAGTCAAAAGTGGAGTGGTTGTAAGTAACTCCTTGAGCTTCATAAAGGCCAAATCACACTCCTTTGACCACTTAAATGGAACATCAAGGCAATTCAACCAGGTCAAAGGCACTGGAATAGATGAGAAACCCTCAATAAACCATTTGTAGTGACCTACTAATCCAACGAAGTTATGAATCTCATTCACTAAGGTGGGTCTATCCAATCAAGAATAGCCATAATCTTCCTTGTATACACCATAATTCCATACTTGGACACCACGTTCCCTAAGAGTACGGTAGACTCAAATTAAAACACACACTTTGAGAAGTTGGCATAAAGAAGTTGATCTCTTAATGTCTAGAGAACAATCCTCAAATATTGTTCTTGCTGCTCATACATCCATGAGTATACCAAGATGTCATTAATGAACACGATGATGGAAAAATCAATATATAGCTTGAACACTAGCTTCATCAAGTCCATAAATATCCTTGGGGCATTGGTCAACTCAAAAGATATCACTAGGAACTCATAATAGTTGTAACAAATCCTAAATATGGTCTTAGGGTTGTCCTCTCCCTAATCCTCAGCTGATGGTAAATGGATCTCAAATCAATCTTAGAAAATACCACAACATCCTAAAGTTGGTCAAACAAATCATCAATACAAGGAATGGGGTAACAATTCTTCAATGTCACCTTGTTCAACTACTTGTAATCAATATAAATTTACATCGTCTCATCTTTCTTCTACACAAAAAGGAAAAGAGCACCCTAAGGAGACACACTTGTCCAAATAAACCCCTTACCCAAGAGGTCGTGAAGCCAACTACTAAGCTCTTTGAGCTCTATGGGGGCCATATGATAAAGAAAAATAGAAATACGATGAGTGCCTAACTCAAGTTCAATAGAAAAGACAATATCATGCTCCAGGGGAAGTTCTTATAGGTATTTAGGGAACACATCGGTGAAATCCCACTCAATAAGGACTAAATTGGTTGTTGGGCCATCCCTGCTAACATCTTGCACATAATTCAAACAAACTAGAAACCCACTAGCAACCAACCACTAAGCTCGAACATAAGAAATAAGCCCAATCGATGTTCAACTAATAGAGCCCTACCATACAACCGTTGGGATACTATGCTTAGATAAGGCATAACAATCAAATATTGCATAGTGGAGGGATAACCAGTCCATTCCATAGCATCAAAATCTAACATATCCTATTCAACAAGATCAATTAAAGTGTCACACCCTTGGATAGTCACCAAACAAGATATATACACCCGATCCACTACTAAAGACTTACCCATGGTGGTCAAGTCACGCCACGACACTAATAAAGTATCAGAATACATACTCAATCATGAACCATAATAAACAAATATGCATGAAAATATAGAACTCAGATCAAATAAATCCAAGGTTACCTAATGGCATAAAATAATCATTCTTGTGATAACAATGCCTGTTGCCTTAGCCTTAGCCTTTGTTGGTGCTACATAAAAATGTCCATGTCTACCTCTACCCTATGCCTCAGACCTACCACCTAACCTGGCTCCCTTGGGTCCTACTCTAGCTTATTGATGACCGCCACGTTGGTCCTGAGCCTGGGCACCACCTCTAGCTGGAAATATTGTTGTTGGAGCTGGTCGAGCTTAATGTGGAGCTGGTGCAATCGTCCCCAGTTGAGGGAAATATATAGACCAATAATCCAACTGACTATAATCATAGAAGCCTTGAGAAGAACAAAATATAAAGTAATAGCCACCACGACCTATAGAACCCTGATGTGAACTTTTTGAACTCTAGCTAGAATTATGACCACCCAGGTTGTATGGATCCCTCTCTAAGACATGATGCACTGCCTAAATAGGTTGGATAGATTAAACCTGCTAAAAATAAAGGCGAGGTTTATCATAGGAGTCCCTTCCCCTCAAACAAAATCAACTGAAGCTACCTGATGACATGACATCTATGAAAGAGTGGCACATAAAAACCATCATCTTGATCTATACCAGATATCTCAACCCGCAAACAAAATAATAAACTATCTTTTACTCAGTAGGAAATCATATAGCATATCTAGGGAACTCCGTGGAACCTTACCACGTACGTTGATGCAGTCACGGAGCCCAATCTAGAGAAGTAATGATAGAGTAGATCCCTGGCGTTCTGTGGTAGAAATCTGCCCAAGAAAGCCTAAAAAATCACAGCCCAAGTAATCGAGACAACCCAACTAGTCTAGTCTCTAAGTAGGAATAACACTAGTGCCTAGCTAGCCCATCGAACTGATACACATCAAAGTTGTCTCCTCTTGACATCATTAGTCCCAATATATATAGCCGCTCATGACAAGTAATTAGAAACTCGTGGGCGTCTTTCTGAATTGAATGATAAGAAAGTTCTTTCCACTTAAACAATTTCAGATATTAACCTCAGGAAATCCTCAAAGGTGAAAATCTCAAGAACTCTCCAAGCATATCCTACTCTTTTACTGGTATGGTTTCAATCGTAGTAAATGATTGGACGATGATGGGTGTTAATGGCAGCTGAACCCGTGGAGCCGCTGCCGTAGGCTGTCTTTACAGTGCTGGCTTAGTTGGAGATAGGTCCTACTGCATGCCCTCTAGAATGGACAACAACTGGGTAATAATCGCTTGTAAATATGGAGCCATAGCTGGTAGGGATAGTGGATGTTCTTGTCTCGGCCCCACTGGCTGTAGAGTAATAGATGTAGTCTAAGGCTCCGCTAGTGGCTCTAGACTCCTCTGTTTGTCCAGTGCTGGTGTTGTAGTCCTCACGCAACCTCAGGGTCAACCTTTTCCCATAGTTGAGGCTCTATATGAGAGTCAGGGTGCATCACCCCGGGCCGTAAAATTTCACATGTGAGCCATCTTGTAGAAGAGTGACATAAGTAAGATTCTAGAAACCAACAAGCTAACTAACACACAAAAAGGAATCAAAAGAAGAAATGTTCCCAAAGACATCCTATAGCCTCCCAAAGATAGGATATAAATGCCTCTGCATCGATCCATAGGATTTTACTAGATGTTAGCTTTATACAAGTGGCATCGACGAACTTGGGGATGTGATACCAACTTGTCATAATCCATAAATGCAAGTCATGATGGCACCCACTATAACCCACCACCATGTATGTCAAACCCAGAGAGGGTACCTTGGACGTGGCCGACATTCAAAAACTGTTGCTGGTCCCCAAGCAAACCACTTTATTTTATCATACATTCAATCACTCAAAGGAAAACTCAACATAAATTTAAAAGACAATCGAGTGGGTTAACCAAATTAACATTTTGAGAAGAATAATGTATTTAAAACAAATCTCAAATCAATTCTATATCATAAGGATAGTTTTGGAAACCAAAACATCTACACGACATTATCATCTATTTGTCTATGAAGCCTCTAGTACTATTTAGAAGGTGCCAATGAAATGTCCATGGTAACCCAAAAAAATACTTCAAAGAAAAGATAACTAATCTAGAGTGCCTCCAGATGCAAGGAGGACTTACCAACCTGAGAATAGAAGTGATCATCAACGTTACGCCTGTTGAGGATCTCTAATACCTTTATTTGCATCATAAAATGATGCTGGACAAATGACATCAGTACATGGAATATATGAGTATGTAAAATAGAAGGAAGGAGAAACAATCAACAAATACTTACCACAAGCTCATCAATCAACTCAAAGGATATGCAAAAATTTAGAATTTAGCAAATGTTTCTCAAATCGACTCAATCATCTACAATCTCAATATAATAATTCAATCATGCAAGACTATATCCTAATTAGGAGTTTCTCTAACCTATAACCATCACCTATGAGCCGGTGATGTACAACGAAGCAGTTTTATTATCACACCAGTCCAATACCTTGCTAGGGTAAAGAAAGAATCACCATCATTGGATCCACAATCAATCAAAGTCCATTGTTTTGGGACTTAAGAGGTTTAACCCTCTATCCTACGCTGGCGACATAGCTTATGGGAATTGAGTTATAACTACACTCTTACCCAAATCGGTCTTAATACTCCTCCCAAGACTCAATATGCTCATAAGACTCAAATTAATCAGTTTATACAAATCAATACATCTAGTTATATTGGACTCTAATCAACTCAAACATCATCTCAATCATCACTTATTTCAATTAGACATTCTTTCCAAGACTCATTCATGACTCATTAGAACTCCAACCAACAATCATTTATACTTCTACTATCCAACTCAAGTTCGACTCGTGCTCATTCAACATTCACCAATCACACTTTTAGACTCAATCATTGTGTACTATATTGAAAGTTTATACTCAAATAGGTTTCATGTAGGGAGAAACAAAATCATCTATATTAAGTGTTTAATTCATGAAAACTATCAATCATGCAAAGTTATGCCAAAATATACTAGGATTTAAGAGATTTTTCAAAGATTTATTCATAGGAGACTTATATCACTTATTACTCAACCAATCGTATACTTAGGGGCACATGGAAGAACTTAAACCATGCTTTAGTTAGCCTTATATACCTGGACACGAAGAGCAATCAAGAACTCAAAGACCCTTCTTGAAGAACTTGAACCCTAGCCTTTTTCCTCTTCTCAAATCCTCAATCTCAAATAATCTAAGTGTTAATGAGAGTATTATATTTATAAAGTACTGATAAGGGACTTAATTTAGTCCTAAAACATTAGGGTTTTAGCCTAAGAGAGATGGGAAAATACAAATATACCCTTGCTGAAAATCCTAAAATAGTCTCCTACGAGTCATCATTACGACTTATAGAAACTTCTACGGTCATCATCTTCAATCGTGGAAATTGGCTGAAAAATGTTGGTGTCTACGAGACTACGACTCGTGTCTATGAGTCATCAAGGACTCGACGAGTGGTAGGCTCAACTCGTCCTGCAGGTTTCTTAATTTCCTAAGAAAGTGAGTCTCTAAACTTTTCATACGAGTCATTATTATGACTTGTATACTCTTTGATGGGTCGTTAACTTGACCCGTAGGAGTGACATTCAGGGTCTGGAATTTGGCTGAGTATCAGGTGTTTCTATGAGTCATTCCTATGACTCATTATCTACGGTTTGTCTTGTCAACTCATAACTAAAGTATTGAGACTTGTATTTTTAGAACTTAAGAAAGGAATCTCCATGTCTTATTCCTACGAGACGTCAATATCCTTACGAGTTGTAAGGTGACTTGTAATTCCTCTATACACTTGATCAAATTCATCCTCTTCAGTCCAACATCACGAGTCCATTCTACGATCTATACTTCTCTTATTTTCATAGAGCCTAGTTTAGGTTTGGACAACACGAGGTACTACAATGTCTCCATCTTGGGATCATTTGTCCTCGAATGAAGACTATGCTAAGGGTTTACTCAAGGAAAGAATACAATCAAGAGCTCAACAATCAAGCATTCGTAAACTCTTCTACTCAAATTCTTAATGAACCTCAATTCAAAGATAGGAAAAGGTATTGTGCACCACACTTATAATCAGGAGGCACAAATAAATGGAGGTATCTATCTTTCATATTCTCTTCAACTTCCTATGTAGCTTCCTTAATGAATTGATTTCTCCATAAAACTTTAACGAAAGCAACCTCTTTGGTCCTCAATTTACTAATCTGTCGATCAAGAATTTGGATGGGAATCTCATCATAGGATAAACTATCTTTCACTCCAATGTTTTCTATAGGAACAATAAGTGAAGGATCTTCTAGGAATTTCTTAAGCATAGAAATATGGAACACCGAATGAACGACATCTAACTCTGGGTGAAGCTCTAACTCATAGATGACATTTCCAACTCTCCTTATAATCTAATAAGGACCAATGTATCGGGGCCTCAATTTTCCTTTCCTTCCAAATCTTATAACTCCCTTCTTAGGTGAAACTTTTAGGTACACCCAATCATTTACCACAAACTCCAAGTCTTTCCTCCTAACATTAGTGTAGGACTTCTAACGACTTTGCATAGTATTTAACCTTTCTTGGATAATATTCACTTTCTCCATATCATGATGAATAAAGTATGGTCCAATCAACTCAGCTTCTGCAACTTTGAACCAACCAATTGATGATCTATGACTCTTTCCGTAAAAAACCTCATATGGAGCTATTTGAATGATCGAATGAAAGCTATTATAGTAACTGAACTAAATAAGTGGAAAGTGTTCATCCCAATTAACTTTGAAGTTGATAATACAAGCTCTCAATATATCCTCAAGGGTGTGAATAATACGCTCTGCCTAACCATCTATTTGACAATGGAAAATAGTACTAAGATTCACCTTCGAACCCAAACCTTTCTGGAACGACTTCCAGAACTGAGTAGTGAATTAAGCTCCCTTATCTGAGATGATGGACAAAGGAACCACATAAAGTCTGAAAATTTCTTAAAGGTATAATTTGGCGTAATCCTTTGTGGTGTCTATGGTCTTAACAAGTAAGAAATGGGCTGATTTGGTCATTCTGTCCACATTCACCCAAATAGAGTCATGCTGCCTGCGGGATTGCAGTAAACCTATAATGAAGTCCATATTTATCATGTCCCACTTCCATTCAAGAATCTCAATGTTCTGAGCCACCCCACAAGCCCTTTGGTGTTCAAATTTGACTTGTTGGCAGTTTGGGTACTTTGATATAAACTCTGCTATATCCAACTTTATTCCACTCCAGAAATATACTTCTCTTAAGTCGTGGTACATCTTTGTAGAACCTTGATGGATGGGATACCTTGAGGTATGGGCCTTTACAATAATTCTTTCTTGAATGCTATTAACACTTGGAACATACAACCTCCCTTGATACCTCAACACTCCATCTCCCTCTTTGGAAAAAGTCATTACCTTATTCTTGTGGACATCATCTTTCAATTGGGGGAGAGTTGGATCTTGATCTTTCTTTTCTTTTACCTCTACAACTAAATATGAATTTTCCCCATTCAAAATAATGGTACGACCATCATTAGCAACAATAAGTTGAACTCCCAAACGTGCAATCCTATGCACTTCTTTAGCTAACTCCCTTCTTCCCTCTTCCATATGGGTAGTGCTCCCCATAGATAACCTGCTAAGAGACTCAGCAACAACATTAGCTTTACCTAGGTAGTAGAGAATGCTTATATCATGATCATCTCAATCCATCTTCTCTGCCTCAGGTTTAGTGCTTTCTAAGTAAATACATATTTTAGGCTCTTGTGGTTTGTGAACACATCAACATGTATGACATAGAGATAATGCTGCCAAATCATAAGAGCGAATACTACGGCAACCAACTCGTGGTTGTGAGTTGGTTAGTTCTTCTCATGAATTATAAGCTACCTAGAAGCATAGGCAATAACCTTACCCTTCTGCATTAATACACAACCCAATCCAAATTTGGACGCATCACAATAGATAACAAATCCATCTGTCCTCTCAAGTAGGGATAAAACTGGAGTAATAGTCAACCTCAATTTCAGCTCTTGAAAACTTTTCTCGCAAGATTCTGACCCTTAGAACTTAGCCTTCTTCTAAGTAAGCTCATTCAATGGAGATGATATAAATGAAAAAAACCTTTAACAAAGCTCCGGTAGTAACCAGCCAAACTTAAGAAATTTCTTATATCAGTTGAGGATATGGTCCTAGGCCAATTCTTTACTGCTTCAATCTTATCAAAATTAACTCCTATACTCTCATCGGATATAACATGGCCTAATAATGCCACAGAAGTAAGCCAAAATTCACGCTTTGAAAATTTAGCATACAACTCCCTATCTTTGAGAGTCTGAAGAATAATTCTGAGATGATTGGCATGCTCCTCCTCATTTCTAGAGTAGACCAGCATGTCCAATAAGCACAATCACAAATATGTCCAAGTACTGTTTGAACACTCAATTCATAAAGTCCATAAATAATAAAAGATGGTTAGTCAAACTAAAATACATAATAAGAAACTCCAAGTGACCATACCGGATTTGAAAAGTGGTCTTTGTGATGTCATATTCTCTTACTTTCAACTGGTGGTAGCCTGATCTGAGATTTATCTTTGAGAAGAAAGTGGAACCCTGAAGCTGGTCAAACAAATCATTTAATATGAAAAAGGGATACTTATTCCTTATGGTGACCTTGTTAAGTTGATGATAGTCAATGCACAATCTCAATGATCCATCCTTCTTTCACACAAAAAGGACAAGAGCGCCCAAGGGTGAGACACTCGACCTGTTGAATCCCTTATGTAGGAGATCTTTCAGATGTTCTTTCAATTTTTTCAACTCAGTAGGAGCCATTCTCTATGACGGAATAGAGATAGGTTGCATATCTGGAAGGACATCAATCCCAAAGTCAATGTCCCTATTAGGAGGGAATTTGGGCAGATCTTCAGGAAACTCATTTACAATCATGATTGACTTGAGAATATGAGACTCAACCCTTTCATCTTTGACTATAAATATATGATAGATACACTCCTTAGAGATAAAATTTCTGGACCTAAGGTAGGAGATAAACTTACAATTAGGCACTACAAGACTACCCTTCTATTCTAAGAGGGGTTCATTTGGGAATTGGAACTTAACAATATGAGTCCTACAATCAACAGAGGCATAATAGGCATAAATCTAGTCCATGCTGAGAATCACATCAAAATCAACCATGTCCAACTCAACTAAGTCAGCCATGGTATTCTTATTATAGATTAACATAGTACAATCTCTATAGACCCTTTCAGCTAAGAGAGATTCACCAATAGGGGTAGATACTCTAAAAGGCTCAAGAAGGCACTCAGGGATTATATCAAACTTATTAGCCACATAAGGATTCACGAATGACAAGGTGGAACCTAGGTTAAGCAAAGCATAACAATTGAAAGATAAAACTTAAAGCATACCATTGACAACATTCAGTGAATTCTCTTGATCCTTGCGATTAGCCATAGCATATAGGCGATTTGAACCTCTGCTCATACCTGTAGTTGTAACTCTCTGATTACCTTGAGTTGGTGTGCTACAACAGAGGATTGGGCTATGCCGCCCTACATTGGTTACTGCCACAGAAAATAACCTATCTTACCATATTTGTAGCAACCATTACTTCCATCTCAATAGTTTCCCAAGTGGAGTTTGCCACATTTACTACAACGTGGCTTTCCTTTCGAACCTAGAGCCACACTAGCTTGGGATTAAGAACCATGCGGTATGAAGTTCAGGTGGCTCTGTGCCTTCTAGTCATACCTATGGCTGGGGTCAGGTTCACTTGCTATCGACTAAGCATAGTTATAAGACCTCTTCTGGAAGGACTTATTGTCCTTACTTTATCTTTGCTCGTTCTCAGGCCTAGTTGATTTGGCCTTCTTGCTCAAGTTCTCTTCTATTTATTTCTTTTTATCATCCTCAAACTTCTGGAATACATCATCAACCTAGAAATATCCATATTAGAAATCAGTAATGATTCCTTACACTCTTTCTCTACGTGTTTCCCCAAGCCAGAGACAAACATCCTCATCTTTGATCTCATATATGGGATCATCTCTAGAGCATATCTAGATAGTTGGGAGACCAACTTTCACTTCTTTAAATTCATCCCAAATAGCAGGCTCAGCATCATTACCACCATTCTCCTCCTATTAGTTATACCAAACATTAGCAACATCTTTGAGATAATAATAAACCAACCTAACCCCCTCAATCTTAGTAGCATGCATTACTTTCAGTGTTTTCCATATCTCATCGATAAAGTTCTGAGGGTCCTCTTTAGCCTTAGAACTAATGAAAACTGGTAGGTTCATTATCAAGAAGTCTCTAATATTTGTGGAAACAGATGGCTCTTGAGAACTAGAACTAGGAACTGGTAAACTCTGGCTACCATTCCAGGCAGCTACCAGTTGAGTGAGCATAGCAATCGCTCCTCAGAAATTAGCCTCTGAAGTCGGTGCAGGCTAAGTAGTAGACACTTGGGTTTCCTCTGCAAATCGGGTATGTCAACCCCTAGTTCTCACTCTAGAAGGTAGGGGCATCTCATACTAAGAGATCTCAGTAATGTTGGTGTTCCTATGACTGGCGGTACATTTTGGAAGCATTATCTACAGATGCGTAATGCATGAATTAGGAAGGGACTTTTGAAGTTAAACTCTTTCGCTCAAACTCAAAATATGAAAAAGTAAAATAATTCTGAATGTCCTATAGCCTCCTGATTATAAGTGTGGTGCACAACATACCCATAAGGAAGACTCTACTAGCCATGACTTTATAGACTCCCTAGGACCCTTGAACTCTACGCTAATACCAAATTTATCATGCCCCGAGAGGGTACTCTGGGCGTGGCCAGCACTGAAATACCATTGTTGATCTCCAAGCAAACTACTTGGTTCTATCACATATTCAATCACCCATCAAAAGACTCAACATCAATTTAAAAGACATTCAAGCGGGCTAACCAAATTAATATTTCAAGAAGAATAATGTATTTAAAGCAAATCTCAAATCAACTCCATATCATATGGATAGTTTTGGAAACCAAAACATCTACTCAACACTATCATCTATCTGTCTATAAAGCTTCTAATACTATTCAAAAGGTGCCAATGACAAGTCCATGTCTACCCAAAAAAATACTTCAAAGAAAAGATAACTAATCCAGAGTTCCTCTGGATGTAAGAAGGACTAACCAACTCAGAGAGTAAAAGTGTTCATTAATGATGTGCCTGTTGAGGATTTCTAACACCTGTATCTATATCATGAAATAATGCAGGCAAAATCTAATACCTTGCCAGGGTAAATGATGAATCACCATCATTGGATCCACAATTAATTAAAGTCTATTATTTTGGGACTTAAGAAGTTTAACCCTCCATCCTACGGTGGCAATGTAGTTCATGGGAATTGAGTTATAACTACACTCTTAACCAAATCGGTGCTCAATACTCCTTCCAAGACTCAATATACTCATAAGACTCAAATTAATCAATTTATACAAATTAATACATCTAGTCACATTGGACTCTAATCAACTCAATCATCACTTCTTTCAATTAGAAATTCTTTTCAAGGTTCATTCATGATTCACCAGAACACGTATCAATAATCATTTAGACTTCTAATATCCCACTCAAGTTTGGCTCGTGCTCATTCAACATTCACTAATCAAACTTGTAGACTCAATTAGTGTATAGTACATTAAAAGTTAATACTCAAATAAGGTTTATGTAGGGAGAAATAAAATTATCTATATTAAGTGTTTAATTCATAAAGACTATCAATCATGCAAAATTATGCCAAAATATACTAGGATTTAATAGATGTTTCAAAGATTCATTCATAGGAGACTTATATCACTTATTACTCAACCAATCGTATACTTAGGGGCACATGGAAGAACTTGAACCATGCTTTAGTTAGCCTTACATACCTGGAATCAAAGATCAATCAAGAACTCAAAGACCCTTTTTGAAGAACTTGAACCCTAGCCTTTCTCCTCTTTTCAAATCCTCGCTCTCAAATAATCTAAGTATTAATGAGAGTATTATGCGTACAAAGTACTGATAAGAGATCTAATTTAGTTATAAAACATCATGGTTTTAGCCTAAGAGAGGTGGGAAAATACCAATATACCCCTACTAAAAATCATAAAACAATCACCTACGAGTAGTCATTACGACTCGTAGAAACTTCTACGGGTCATCATCTTCAGTTGTGGAATTGGGCTGAAAATATTGGGGTCTACGACTCGTGTCTACAAGTAATTAAGGACTCGATGAGTCATAAACTCAACTCATCCTATAGGTTTCTGCATTTCCTGAGAAACTAAGTCGCTGAACGTTTCATACGAGTCCTTATTTCGACCAGTAAATTCTTTGATTGGTTGCCAACTTGACCTGTAGGTGTTAAATTAAGGGTATGGAATTTGTCTTTATATTAGGTGTTTCTATGATTCATTTCTACGACTCGTTATCCTATTTATGGTTTGTCATATTAACTCATAACCAAAGTACTAAGACTTGTGTTTTTAGAACCTAAGCAAGGACTCTCTATGACTCGTTCCTATAAGTTATCAACATCCTTACGAGTCGTAAGGTGATTTGTAATTCCTCTTCACACTTGGATCAAATTCTTCCTCTTGAGTCCTAATACCACGAGTCCATCCAACGATCCGTAGAATCTTCTACGAGTTGTTGGTTGACTCATAACAACTGGTACAGTCCATTTTCCTCAACCTCTCTCATCGTCATCAAGCCTAGTTTAGGTTAGGACAACACAGGGTGTTACAAGGCCACACAACCCATAGTGTGGAATGAATAGTAACTGATATACTTAGTAGATACACTAAACAACAAGCAATCGAGGATGCAATTTAATATAGCTAGCAGAAGGTAAGAACATAATCAATGTATATGCAATATATAGAGATACTATCCCAAATCATTGTAGTCACATATACAGAGCTACTACAAATGAGTACAAGTCCCAAAAGTGGACCAAAATATACAAAATTGCATAAAAAGCAAAATACTAGTCAAAGACTAAACAAAAGGAGAAAGTACGGTCCAGAAAGCCATTAGCTCACCTTCGTCTTTGAATCCTCTTGTAACCAACTCAAAATCAACACTCGTAACTAGAGTTCGAACCTGCATCATGAAAATAGATACAAAATATAACATAAGAACCAAAATAACAAGTACCCAGTTGGCATCATAGAGCCGCTGAGCTTGAAAAGTAAAGATAATATGAAAAATGAGAATTAACACTACAGAGGTCAAATGAATAGAAATCTAATAAAGAAAGCACACGAGTCTAGGAAAGAGAAGAAATTAAATCTAACAACTAACTATAAATTCACTTGACTCCTATAAGCCTTGAAGCTACACTCGTGCACCAGTTTAAGCAAACAACTTGAAAAGACCCATAAGCCAAATGAGTACATAGAAGAGTTGTAACTGGTGAGAAAGAAACTCGGTTAAATACGTAATCGAAGAATCCATAGCTTGATCCTTGAGTCACGAATAGGAATCCCAAAAGAACTAATACAACCATGCCAATAGGTATCACCTTTGTAGAGGATAATGTTCCCAAAGCTTAGACTATGACTGGAGATCAAGTGTCCAGACCTCGAATCTACGATTGAAAGAGTAATAGGTCCAGACCTTGAATCCTAAACAACAAGGATCATAATGACCAGACCTTGAATATGTGACAATATGAGTAGCCAGAGATAAGTACCATATCCAGTGCCATCAATAAATCACTAACAACCCAATAAAAATTCTGACTAGTCAGCATGAATTTATATTCTCAAGATAAATCTTAAGAACAACAAGTCATAGCTTACCTCAATGTAGACCGCGTGTGTCAAATTCATAACTCCAAAGCTTTACCCTTCCAAATGGCTTCCAACTGCTTCCATGCTAGTAAATTCATAACCACAATGTCAATACTAATGTTTTGATACCAAAAACACCATAATTGGAGATGGACTAAAAATCAAGTCTTAAACAAAAATATGGGACCTACACAGGTGATAATGCTCCATTACACCTCTGAAAAGAGATATAGACGATTGTTAGCAGTATATTTTACCCAACTAAGAGTCAAAGTTGAACCCATAGAAAATAGGTTGAAAAAAGTTCTATTAGCTATCATTATTCAGTCGTAGCTGCTACTTCCCCGAAAATAAACTTGCATAAAGTAAAAATGGGGGGTTTGGTTGTGTTTCTTAAACAAAATAATAATGCGGTGACAAATAAATAATATTGAAGTTGTAAACTAAATGAATTTTAGACAAGTATTATGTTTCCCATGACTTGTGAGTTAATAGGCTAATCGTATTCGTGATATCGTTTATTGTATTGCACGCAAAATCTACCGAGTTAGGTAACATCTAATTTACCTCCCGATCCTTCTTAGACGTATCTCATTCATATCCTCCCAACATCAAAATATATATTTTACTAACCCTTGTCATGGATCCCAGAGTACTATCTTCTCTCAATCTCAAGTAACTTAGACGAAGTTTATCCCTTCTTTCGAAGCCAGACTCTCTGAATTTCTGTTGTGATATTATTTTCCTAATCATTACCTCCCTCCCGGTCAAGCAATGAAAATATAAAATTTCTTAATCAGTGTACTCACTAAGAAAGACTTTTGAATAAAAACATCACAATACATGCAAAAATAATTCATAAATATCAATACTACGTTTGCTTTATTCTAGTTAAGTCGACATAATTCCCACAACCCTAGTTTAGCCTAGAATAATCATGATAAATAACCAAATAAAATATGAAGAAAACATGTATTAGAAAGCTTATAAACACCAACAGATGAAACTTACAATTGAAGAATAAACCTTGAGTTAAAACACCAAAACAAGAATCAAAAGAAACCAAGTGCTGTCACTTCTCTCAAATCTATCCCGTGTCCCTTTGATGAAGGAAAATCTCCCAAATTAATGTTGAAGTCATGTATTTTCATCCTCAAAATATTAGGTAAAATGTGTGAAAAGTATAGGAAAAGTGTACCCTAAAAATATAACATAAGAAGGTATTTATAGAAACCTAAAACTAATCCTAAATGAACTAGGAAACCAACTTGGTTTTGGAATCGGATGGTGCTGGACGGGAGACACCACGGTCAGTGGTGGGAAAAACGGCTTATGGTGGACTTACTTGGTCATTTAATTAGCATTTTGTGTCTTTCCAACCCACCACGACTGGTGTGTCCTTTGGTAGTTGCCTTGGCCATGTTTCTCTTGCGTTGGCAATGTTGCTCTTGCCTTGGATCCTAGTGGTATCCTTTCCCATGTCACATATTGCCTTAGAATTTTGATGGCTGGGCACACAAACATGGTTCCCACCACAACCAGTAGGGAGGACCACGTCTCGTGGTAAGTCTTCCTTTGTGTGAGCCTTAGCCAATTTCTTAGCAGCTTACTTGGGAGCCTTCTTCATAGATTAGAGGTGCTTTTCAAGGCTAGTACTGACTACCACATCCTGTGGTAGTCTATCTTGGAGGGCATACTTGGTCAAAACATGTTGATTTAATCTCCCAACACCAGTTTCGAGGTCTTTCAAGTTCCAGTGAAGTTCATTCTTTGAGTTCTCCTTTCAAGTTGTCGTGAAACCTTGCCAAACTCAAGTCAACCTAGAACTTCTTGCATATTTTGCTTTCCTTTTGAACTCACCTCAATACCAAGCTACCAAAATCCTTCAAGATCAATCAAATTTCCACATGAATCATGAAAAATACCATCAACCCAAGTGTGCTTCAATTTTCCTATAAACTAACTAAACAAATATATCAAACTAACAAAATGTGCTTGAGAACTTACAATCCTTGTTGAGCGTCGTAAATGTCGTATTTTAGTGACACATCAACACCATCAACTTAGAATTGTTGCTTTTCCTCAAGAAATAACAAAACCTCAAACAAAATAACGCGTAAATACAAGAAACTCATAGGAAATATGTAGCATCCCTGCAACATAAAACTCATGTCCAACCACCCTCATGTAATGCACTCATGCTCTAACCACTCGCTAGCATACTTCATGAAATTGTACCGTCCATAGCTTAACCAAATCAATGTAAATAGTCATAGACCAATCAATGTAGCAACCAAACAACACAATCACAGTGCCCTTACTATGAAGAACTCTCTCACACAATGTATATAAGCAAAACAGAGACTCAAACAAGATTACTCGCACTCTCAAAAGAAGTTCAAACAATGCAAAAGTAAATTCCATAGGATTGCCATTATTTTCAACACTTTAACTCTTGAATAACCTTTTCAGGATGACAATAGGTCTCTTTAGGCTTGTAACGTAGGCTCGGGTTTAGGAAGGATGCATTTAGGATAAAAGTTACTACTTTGCCCATCCAAACGCTACTTTGGCTTAGATACTTAGTTTTTCATTCCCACAAACTCTTGTTGTTCCCATATTTTCTCATTCCTTCTTGTTGGGAGTGGT
Source organism: Solanum dulcamara (assembly GCF_947179165.1). NCBI lineage: Eukaryota > Viridiplantae > Streptophyta > Magnoliopsida > Solanales > Solanaceae > Solanum > Solanum dulcamara. Next base: position 11,057,719 of record NC_077246.1, on the reverse strand, counting down.
TTCCACTTTTGTTTAATCTTATTTTTTTATTTATAACTCTTTTTTGCACTTAGTAGTAGCCACAACCAATGCTTTTCTTTTTTTCTCATTCCACCATACTTTCCATACCCTAACTTTGTTGTTTTTACTTATGGTAGCCACCCTCAACTTAAAATTTCGACCTGAGTTGAAGTGCATAATCTCCTAAGAGGGACCAGGGCCAAAATAAATATTCACAAATTGATTAACTCATCAAGAATTTAACTCATAAGATAAGGCAAACGACCAACATTCTTTCTAATCAATTAAATTGACAAGACCAGTATGAAAGAAACTAGCCAAAAGACAAAAAATAATTGAGTACATCAACAATCTAGTCTATGAAGCCTCTATCAACTTTGTAAGTGGTGCCAATGATAGGATCATCACTACCTAAAATCTAATGAAAAAAACTAAACAAAAAGGCTAGTAAGATAAATATGGTACCATTTGAAAGTAGGTTGGACTCACCAATTAGCTGAATATGAATAGACCCTCAATGATGCGCCTGTTGATGATCTCTAGTGCCTTTTTCTGTATCACAAAATGATGCAAGCCCAAATGGACGTCAGTACATGATATGTACGAGTATGTAATATAGTAGAATGAAACATGTATCAAGGTAGAATAAAATCAGTTCAGAGATCTCAAATTTGAAAGGTGAACAACTCAATCAAGATTCCCTAAGTCTAAACAAAAATAAGATTTAGATAGAGACCAATCATATACAATCTAATCCAATCAGAGTACACCCAAGGACTATAAATACGTTTTTCGTATTCGACAGCCATCACTTATGAGCTAGTGAGAATATAATAAAATAATATTGTTGCCATGTCCGTTCAATAATTTTCTAGGGTAAGAATGAATCAACCAATCTTGGATCCAAAACCAATCAATTCCTATCATGTCAGTATAATAAATTAGGAAACATCAGACTTAACGGTTCAATCCTTTCCTCTTTTTGGCGACATAGTTATTGGATTCGAGTTATTACTTAATATTACTCAATTCGGTGATCCATACTTCTCCCAAGACTCAAAGGTCATAAGCAAATCAATCCAAATCAAACCAAATCAATATATCTCAATTAGACTCTTATCTGTTCATCAATTCAATCAAACCAATCCGTTTAACCAATCAATTTCTCAATCATTCCCAATTATCTATTTAAAAGATGCTTAGACAATCATTTATGACAACATTAGTTGAGGTCATTCAATTAGGTTTAATTATGGAATATATAAAGGGATATCAAGTTCATCAACACTATCATCATGCTTTTATCACAATCACAATCATGCATTCACAAATTTTAGCCTCTAGACTCTATCCTTAAGCATATAAATTCAATATACATAAACATTCTATTAGGGTTTATGAAATAAGTAGTTCAAATCATATGTTCTGGAAACTAGTTTGTAGAAAAGTATCAATTTCTCAATAGTCAGTAAAACGTGTTAATTTTAAGAAAAGAAATTATCAAGGACCACACTCACAGGGACTTAATCCATTCACAATCCACCTATCACAATCATGGGAACATAGAGGAACAAAGTCCATATTTTAGTTTAGCCTTACATACTTAGGCTCAAAGAACAATCGAATATAGAAGACCACACTTGAAGACCTTGAACCCTAGCCTTTCTTTTCTTCTCCAATCCTTGCTCTCAAAATAGATTAATTGATAATGAGAGCATTTGGGTGTATAGGTTACGGTTTAACGAACCCAAAATGTTGGGGTTTTGACTTAAAATGGTGAAAATAACATAAATACCCTTCATTACAACCGTCTCTCATTGTCTATGAGTTGCCTCTACTGGTCGTAGGGTCTTCGACGAATCATAGGAATCTAATCATAGGATAGGGCTAGAAAAGGTGAGGGGTCTATCACTCAGTGTCTATAAGTCGTAACCAACTTGACAATCATAGAAATGACTCGTCTTGCAGGTTATTGAAACTCTGAGAAGATTGATTCTCTAAAACTCTTCTTCAAGTAGTTTCTATTACTCATAGAATCTTTGATGACACGTCAACTCCACTAGTAGGAGTGAAATTCAAGTTTTGAAATTTGGCTAAGTATCAAGGGGTTCTACGAGTCCCTTCTACAACTCGTAGAAACATTACGAATCGTAAGGTTGGTCGTAGGTGGCTTCTCAGAATCTAATATTTTCACTAAGTGTTGGGGAGGTCTACGAGTCATCCCTATGACTAGTAGAGCTCTCTATGGGTTCTAGAGGATACTCATGGTCCACTAGGTCAGTCCATTTTTTAATTTCATTTTCATGGTCTCGAGTTTAGTTTTTGGCTAGGCTAACATGGGATGTTATAATATCTCCCCCTTAAGATCATTCATCCTCAAATGAAGACCAAGATAATAGTTTTACTCATGGAATGAATACAATTAAGAACTCAACAATCAAACATTCGAATAATCAACTACTCAGACCAAAGAATACTTATCAAATACTCAACTCGAAATGAATTTCAAATCAAAGATACAAAAAAGAATAATACCATCAATATCATCATTATAGGGCACAAATAGATGGGGGTATATAGCCTTCATATCCTCTTCAGCTTCCCACGTATCCTCTTCAACAAACTGATTCTGCCATAAAACATTGGCGGATGCTACCTCCTTGGTTCTCAATTTGAGAACCTAATGATTAAGAATCTGAATCAGAATCTCTTCATAACTCAAACTCTCTTTCACCCGAATACTCTCAGTAGAGACAACAAGTGAAGGATCTCCCAAACACTTCTTAAGCATTGAGATGTAAAACACTAGGTGAATAACTGCTAACTCTGGTAGAAACTCCAATTCATAAGCTACATTACCAACCCTTTTCGTGATTTAATAAGAAACAATGTAGTAGAACAAAGTTTCCATTTCTTTTCTAAATTTCATCACACCCTTCATGGGTAAAACTTTCAAGTATACTCAATCATGCACTTCAAACTCTTCTCGTAACATCAATGTAAGATTTCTATCGGCTTTGAGCAGTCCTTAACCTCTCTTGGATGGTCTTCACCTTCTCCATGTCTTGGTGAACTAAGTTTGACCCAATCAACTCAGCTTCACCAACTTCTAACCAACTAATTGGGTATCTACATCTCCTCCCATATAGAGCTTCATAAGGAGCCACTTGAATGATCAAAAACCTATTATTATACACAAACTCTATAAGAGGTAAATGATCAACCCAATTACCTTTAAAATCAATGATGTAGTCTCTCAACATATCCTCTAAAGTCTGAATTGTATGTTCTGTATGGATGTCTGTCTGCAGATGAAAAGCAATACTCAAGTTTATTCTTAAACCCAAACCTTTCTAGAATGACTTCCAAAATTGAGTAGTGAACAAAGCTCCCCTATCTGAGATAATAGACAAGTAGAATCCATGAAGTCTGACAATCTCTAGAAGGTACAATCTACATAATATTCCACAGTATTAATAGCCTTAATCGGTAGAAAGTGAGCTGACTTGGTTATCTTATGCATAATCACCCAAATAGAGTCATACTATTTGCAAGATCGCGATAAACCTATTATGAAATCCATGTTTGTCATCTCCCACTCCCATTCTAGAATTTCTTTATTTTGAGCCACTCCACAAGGTCTTTGATGCTCAACCTTGACTTGTTGGAAATTCGAGCACTTGGACGCAAACTCTGCTATATCTCTATTCATTCCACTCCACCAATATACTTCTCTCATGTCATGGTACATCTTTGTAGAATTGGGATGGATGGAATACATGGAGTTATGGGCTTCTGCCATGATCCTCTCTCGAATGCCATCAATGTTTCGTACACATAATCTCCCTTGATACCTCAACTCTCTATCTCCCCCTTTGGGAAAAAGCCATTACCTTATGCTTATGAATATCATCTTTCAACTAGAGGAGAATAGGATCTTGATCTTACTTTTCTTTCACCTCTGCAACCAGAGATGATTCAAGCCCATTCCAAGATGGTACCACCCTTACTAGAGTCAATAAATTGAACTCCCAAACGTGCAAGGCTATGTACCTCTTTAGCCAATTCTTTCTTTCCTTCTTATACATGGGCAGTGCTCCCCATATATAACCTACTAAGAGCATCATCAACAATATTAGCTTTATCAAAATGGTAGAGAATGCTCATATTATAGTCCTTGAGTAGCTCAAGCCATCTTCTCTGCCTCAAGTTCAGCTCTTTTTGAGTAAACATGTATTGAAGGATCTTGTGGTCAGTGAACACATCAACATACACGTCATATAGACAATGATGCCAAATATTGAGAGTGAATACTAGGGATGCCAACTCAAGGCCGTGAGTCGAGTAGTTTCTCTCATGAATCTTAAGCTATCTAGAAGCATATACAATACCCTTGATCTTCTGCATTAGCACATACTCCAATACAACTATGGATGCATCGCAATAGATAACAAAACTATCTATTTCCTCGAGTAGGGGTAGCACTGGAGCAATAGCCAATCTTATTTTTAGCTTTTGAAAACTCTTCTGACAAACATTTGACCATTGAAACTTATTCTTCTTTTGAGTTATCTTAGTCGATGGTGAAGATATAGATGAGATCCCTTTAATAAATCTAGGGTACTAACCGACCAAACCCAAGAAAATTCTTATATCAGTCAGGGATGTAGGACTTGGTCAATTCTTAATCGCGAATGCCACTGAAGCAAGTCAGAATTTACACTTGAAAACTTAGCATACAACTCCCTATCTTTGAGAGTCTGAAGAACAATTCTAAGATAATTAGCATGCTCCTCCTCACTCCTCGAATAAATCAGTATGTCATTGATAAGTACTATGAAAAATATGACCAAATACTGTATAATCACCCGATTCATAAAATTCATAAATGCCACAGGAGCGTTAGTCAAACCAAAGGACATAATAAGAAACTAGAAGTGACCTGTCACGCCCCGGGAGGGTACCCTAGGCGTGGCCGGCACTCGAAAGCCATTTCTAACCTTCAAACGAACCACCTGGTCCAGTCACACTTTCATTCATTCATATTCTCTCTACGGAAGACTTAATCATAGGAATACTATTCATAATTTAGGGTCGAAGGCCAAACAACTATCAAATCAACAAACAACTTTAATAGAACTACTCAAAACAACAATCCAACATTCCTACACTCTAGTCTATGAAGCTTCTATCAACAATCTAGGAGGTGTCGATGACAAGCCCATGGCTACCAACAATTAAAATAAAAGAGACAAAATAATGCTATGAAGATAATCCCGGCATCCTCCAGAGACTAGGAGGACTCACCAACTAGCTGAGGGTGGGTAGATCTTCAAGAAGAATGACCCATAAGGTCAGTCGTAGGTGGATTCTTAGAATCCAACATTTTTACTAAGTGTTGGGGAGGTCTACGAATCATCCCTACAACTCGTAAAACTCTATAAGGGTTGTAGAGGACCCTCGTGGTTCACTGGGTCAGTCCATTTCTTAATTTGTTTCTCATGGTCTCGAGTTTAGTTTTAGGCTAGGATAACACAGTGTTACACTAGTAATGGAATTCCGTCGATTTTATCAACTACAAAACACTAAAATTTGTTTAGGAGATTTGTTGGAATCATATTTGGGGTTATATCGTAGATTTGAGGTGTTGAGTTGGAACACTTTGAGTTTTCTACCATAAAGTTGACTTTGGTCAATATTTGATGATCGAATGCTCAAAATTGAATTCTGACAACTCTGTTGGATTCAGGAGATAACTTTAGGGCAAGAAAGAGTTTTGGTGTAATTTTTAGAAGTTTTGAGGGCGTTTTGTTCTTTTGAGGCATCAAGTTAGTTTAGTTGAAATTTTTGAATTTTGAGTTAAGGAGACCTCGAATTTAAATTCTGATGATTCCATTGAGTCTAAAACATTGAAATTAGTATGGTAGTATATATATTTTTATGTGTACAGGATTCTGAATGAATCTCGAGAGTTTAATGGGGATATTTTTGGAGTTGGGAATATGTTGTGTTTTGAGATTATGTAGGATTAGCTAAATCAAAGGGTGTGTCGCAAAAGTGACCTTCCCTTAAGCGAATACCCTATCACTAAAGAGAACGCTGAAATTTGTGCGGGTTCGCCAAAGCGAACCCAGCATTCCTTAAGTGATGTCAAAGATGTGTTTAGCTGAGATTTAAGCCTTTTTCAGCATTTTTGATTTAGTGAAGTTTGGGTAGGCGATTTTAAAGAGGAATTTTCATGCAAACCTATTGGGTAAAGTATTCTAACCCTTAATCTTTGTAACCCATTGCTTAATTGTGGAATTTAGCTTGGAAATTTGTGATTTCAATTGGTGAAAATGGGTCTTTTTCAAGAACATTAGGAAAACTCTTTAAATGGTGATTATGATCTGATTTAAACTTTTTTTTCAAAATGGTTTTCAACAATATATTCCTAATAATATGAGGAACGATTTCACCCTAGAATTTCCAGATTTAGACCTTATTTTTTTAATCGGATTTTTGAACCGTTTTGACCCCTTTTCCTGAATTTCGCATTTTTGATTTTATTGGACCTGATAGTTGAATGTGAAATCTTAGTTGACTAGATTGTGGTGATTCAGGGTATATTCGAAAGGGGAAGGCTCACATTGATCAATAGGTCATGATTAGGCCTAGGCAAGTGTACTTCTAATACTCTGTGAATCTTATATAATCCCAATTTTTCCTTTATTGTGTTTCTTGGGGTGTAACGGGGATGAGGTTACGGATTGAATTATGATATTAACTAATCTAAATTGATCAAAGGGGTTAATCATAGGTAATATATGATATTTTAGTGATTCAAGTATGACATGTCGTGATCTTGATATCTATGTGTATTTGATGAAATACGGTGATAGTCTGATTATGATTGCGGATTATTTGACTTGATAGATTTCTCATTACTTATGTGAGCATATAGATTGCATTGGTATTATAACACTTTGATGATATGGATATGATTGTGAGGTCGAGGTCATTTTCGGTGAGATATTATGACGTTGAGGTCATTTTTGGTGAGATAATATGATGTTGAGGTCATTTTTGGTGAAATATTATGATGCCAAGGTCAATTTTTCCCAGTAAGATATTATTATGTCGAGGTTATTTTTGATGAGATAATATGATATTGAGGTCATTTTCGGTGAGAGACTATGAGCTCGAGGTTATTTCCGATGAGATTGTGAGGTCGGGGTAATTTTTGGAGATAGATTGTGATACCAAGGTCATTTCCGACAAGATTATGATGCAGATGTCTTTGCCGACAATTACACACATGTGTGATCATTGAATGTGCATACACATTCCTGTATATTTGTGTGACAGACTTGATACTTATATTTAACTTGTGATTATTTGTATGTTATGACATGCGATATTGAACTGCAATTTGAACATTATTTGAACTGGTTAGAATGAAATGTTAGGTTGGGCTAAATATCTGTGCAGGTCATAGTTATGGAGGTTCGGTTGGGTTGAAAAGGAGTTTGTGTATCTGTTTAGATATACTTAGTTTTGTTACTCGACTTACTGGGTACAGTGTTTTTTGATAGTTACCCCTTGCTTCTACACTTGTGTATGTTCTGAGCCTAGACTTTGATTATATATCTTTCTGATCATCCAAAGCTTTCAGGAGATTGAGAGAGGTAGTTATTGTCATCCGGTGAACTCTCTGATTCCTATATTTTTATGTTTTACTCTATTTGAGAGACAAAGACAAACTTGAGACTTGTATTTTCATTTCAGTTCTATTTTAGTAACTTGTACACATGACAACCAATCTCTGGGGTTATATATGTTGAAAGACTTCTACTTTTGTTTATTACTTCCTTATCTAAATTGTTTTTTCTTTATTTTTCATAAATGTTGGGTTTCATACTAACTTGTCCGATGGAAAGGACAGGTGCCATTACACTGGGATTGTAATGGCCATGAGGGTCATTTTCAGAAATTAGCATTAAATTACCATTTACCCCTATAATTAGTACCCTCCCGAGTATATTATTTGTTTAGTTTTTATGGTTGGATGTGTTAAAGTCTTAATAGAGAGTAAAATGGGAAAAATTCATGATTTCTATATTGTTAAGTTGTGAAAATATGGTTTTCGAGACCAAATGGCGATGTAGGTCTCAGAACGAGATTCCACCAGTTTTATTAGCTCTAAAATGTTGAAATTAGTCTAAGAGAGTCATCGGAAACAGATTTGGGGTTGATATCTAAAATTGAGGTTTCAAGTTAGAAAGTTAGTTTTAAAAGAGTTAAGTTTGACTTTGGTCAACAAATCGAGTTCGGAGGCTCAAATTGGATTTCTGCTGATTCTAATGGTTTCGGGGGTGATTCCAATGATAGAAATGGCTTTGTTGTAATTTTTAGAGGTTTCGAGGGTATTTTGGATATATCAAGTGCCAAAAATAGTTTAGTTGTGACTTAACGGATTACGGGTCAAGAAGACCCCGAGTTTAAATCCAGATAGTTCAATTGAGTCCGAAATGTCAAATTTAGTAGGAATGCATATATGGTTTGTGTGCACAGGATTTCAAACAAAGCCTAACGGTCCGTTCAGGGAATTTTCTTAACTGTTTGACTGCTATCTGGTGCAATCACCCTTCCTTCTCCGTGTTCGTGGAGTGTGTCCGTGTTCGCGGTGTGCAGATTTTCCATTCTCCATGTTCGCGGAGTGAGTCTGCTTTTCACTGGGGGTCTTTCTAGTGTGCTCCGCATTCGCGGAGTTATATGTCCATGTTCGTGGAGAGATTTTAGACCTGAAACAGTAAAGGTTGGGAAGACCCCCATTTTTCACCATTTTGATTCTTAAAGCTTGGGGAGGCGATTTGAGAAGGGATTTTTTGGGGAAAAGTATTGGGTAAGTGATTTTTTGACCTAAAATCTTCTATTCTCGTTAATTATTGGGTGATTTCAACTTTTAAATATTTAGTTTGAAACCCCAAATTTCTCCTTTTTTCTCTAGCCCGAATTTAAGGAAAATAGTGATTTCTAACTTATTTTGAACTCTATTTTTGTGGTTTTTTCGACCATGAGTTCTTAATTACTAGTAGAGCATTATTGTGCAAGAAATTTCCTTAATCGACCTTTTTTAAAATTAATCATTTTTTGGGGACTAGTTTACCTCAGTTTCCAAAACCGATCAATTTGGGTGTTATTGGACTCCTTATGACATGTATATTTCATTCTTAATAGTGGGTTGTCATTCTGGCATTGAATTCGAAAGTTGATCATCTAGTGGAAGTTTCGATTGCGATTTCGGCTATCGAGGTTGGTTTGGCTATCCTTCTTGGGGCTGAGTCTGGGTAATTAGTCAAATTCTATATTGTAGACTTTGGGATATGGTCATAGTGTAGTTTAGGACTGGTAATTGATATTGTGATGCCCGTGTGGGACCTTATATGTGTTTTATAGCCCGTGTAGGGGCCTTATCTGATATTTTATTTATGATTGAGACTGTGTAACCCATGAATTAACTGAGTTAGAGATGTGAAGAGGTTATTTGACTTGTAATGACCACCTGAGGGGTTGAGTTGGGGGATTTGAGCATGCCTGAGTATTGAAATATTGTTGAGTAAGGGTGAACACTTAATTTGAGGCATTTCCTTCCTATTACTGTCTATTGAGGGTGAATATCATGTTTATGTTAACTTTTGAGAACTTTGAAACTTGTTTTACATGTTGAGTTGTAAATTACCTCCATGCCTTATATGATATTAATGCATTCACCCTTATTCATATTATCATCGATCATTGGGAAGTTGAGATTTGTGAAAATTATTTTGAAAAAGAAATGTGACACCTTTAAACCCTTTTATCTTGAGTCCCTGATTGAGACAATTTTATGGCAGATGGCGAGTGGAAGAGATATTAGTATCATGATTCCTTGTCCACAAGATGGGTGGTGAGGTAGTTGATACATTTGAGATTGTGATGAGGTATATGGTCTGATAGAATCTCATGGGTCCTACTTGGTAGCATAGCTCAGTAGGTGTATACGACAGGTTGTGCGACAACCTTGATCCCATCGTACCATTATATCATTTTATCATCATAATGCATTGCATTGCATTGATACATGTGATAATTGTTCTATCTATTTGATTGTGATATTGAACTATAATTATGTATTTACTTTATTCATGCCGTTTTATATAAATTGGTGACAGCGTAGCCAGAGTGAGACTTTTTTGCATGCAGGTGGAAGCATTTCTTAGTTTATTTCATAATTTTTGATTAATTCCTTATACTCAATCGGTTAAACCTACTAAGTACATGTGGATTGTACTTACCCTTATTTTGTGTCCCTTTTTGATGCAGATCCTAGTCAGGGTATCCCGTGTAGGGGATGGTCTTCTTCTCTCATAGATATTTTATCATTCAGATTAGTGGTGAAGTCTTGGGATTCGGACCGCCATTATTTCTATTTATTTTTTATAGTCTTTACTATTATTCGAAGTCTTAAGATGTATATCAAACTCGATCATTGTACTAGATGGTATTTTCACTAATGACACCAGGTTTTGGATATTTCATTTGTGTCCAGGTTTTGTTTATATTATGGCTTGACTTCCTCTTTTGGAGACTCTTATGGTTTTAATTTATGGCTTACACATCAGGATGGGGTTTGGGATGTGTGTCATCATGACCTCAGTTTTGGGTCTTGAAAAATTTGTATCATAACGCTAGGTTCACCGGTCTCATAAGTTAAAGAGACGGATGTCTAGTAGAGTCCTGTAGATTGGTACGTAGACGTCTGTACTTATCTTCGAGAGGCTACAAGATAAATAATAGGAGAAATACCTTCCATTGATTCCTTTCATGCGAGTTATTTAAATTGTGGTAAATCTTTATTTTACTCGTTCTGCATTAAAGGTAATGGTCGGGCTTGAGAGGACAGCTCCTGCTCGAGGATGATTGAGTGAGGTCCAACCCAAGCCCGTTTAAGAGTATGAGACTGTAGAGCATTGGGCTGAATAAGTAGAGAAGTGATTGATTAGACCTTGAGTATTTGGATTTCATATTTTGGGTATCTATTCAACCCCATTTTTAATTCCTCCAAGATTTGTGGCTTCACCTATTTTTTTCTACTAGTGTTGATATGTCTCAATAGGAGAAGAAGAGTTTTGAAAGATTCATCAGATACTTTCCTCCTAAGTTTGATGGTATAACTGGTGAGGAGGCTTTTGACTTTTGATAGAGGGTTAGGATAGGTCATTCAATTTGGGTATTTTGGAGTCACATGAAGTGTGTTATACCTCTTACTGAAGTATCCTCGAGAGGTTTATGCCATACAATCTTCATGATGAGTGTAGAGATGAGTTCGATAGATTAGAGAAGGGCTCCCTATTAGTATTAGTGTACGAGGCTCACTTCCTTGAGTTGCCCGTTAAAAATGTTGAGTATACCTACTAAGTTCGAGCGAATCCATAAGTCGGTGAAAGGATTCATCGGTTATCTTCAAAAGGCTACAACATGTCTTATGTTATATGGTGGTTCCTTTTAGAGTATTATTGATCATTATAGGATGATTAAGAGCATTCGGCATGCTAGACAAGGCAGGACCTAGAGATTCCATCAGCAGGGTTAGATTGGTTGTCAATCCTTTAGAGAAAGTGAGTATTTAGGTTCAGGTACCCACGGCTATCAGGGCATACCAGTCCAGATAGCTATCCAGGGCTCAGCTAGACTAGTAGGCCTAGGTTGAGTCAGACTGGTTATAGTGGTTCTTCAGGCTCCGAAGGCCGTATTGACACTTATGGTTATTCTATAAGAGGTTCAGTACCTCGAGACTTTTTTGTTTTTGATGAGTTTGGGCATAAGGCCCAAGATTGACCCAGACATGATTTTTCTACCGGGCGCCCTGGGACACCGTTTGTTTGTTCTACTCCCGCCCCATCCATTCAAGGTACTACATAGGGCACCAAAGGTAGAACCAAGGGTTCTAAGGGTAGAGCTATAGGTGGCGCTAGTGATGGTTCACAGGCTAGAGGTGATTGTCATTTGTGTTATGTTATACCAGGTATATCTGAGACGGAGGCCTTCGATGTAGTTATTACCGATATTTTTTTGATTTGCCAGCATCCTTCTTCAGTATTATTTGATCCAGGGTCTATCTGTGCTTATGTGTCGACATACTTTGATATGGGTAGCGATTATGTGTGTGAGCCTCTTATTGTGCCTATTATTGTTTCTACATCATTTGGTGAGTCTTTAGTGGTGGATCGAGTGTATCAGCGATGTTTGGTGATATATTTTGGTAGAGAGACCCGTGTGGACTTGATTTTATTAGACATGCTTGATTTTGATATGATATTGGGTATGGACTAGTTATCTCTTTATCATGCTATATTAGATTGTTATGCAAAGACCATGACCTTAGCTCATCCTGGTTTGCCTTGGGTAGTATAGATGGATAATCCGAGTTCTTATCCAACGGGAGTGATATATTAAATTCGGGCTCGCTGTATGTTGGAGGAAGGTTGTTCTTCTTATTTGGACTATGTGAGTGAAATTACTAATGAGTTATCTACTTTTGAGACCATGAGAATAGTGAGGAAGTTCATGAGTGTAATTCCTACAAAATTGTCAAGTGTTTTTTTTTACCATTATACTGACTTTGTGATTGACTTGGAGCCGGGCACCATGCCCATTTCTATCTCTCCTTATCAGATGGCTCTATTTGAGTTGAAGGAATTGAAGGAACAACTAAAAGATTTATTCAAAAAGGATTTATTTGGCCTAGTATTTCATCGTGGGGTGCATCAGTAATGTTTATGAAAATGAAGGGTAGTACTATGAGGACGTGTATTGATTTTCTGCAGTTGAACAAGGTTATAATCAAGAGCAAGCATCTTCCTTCTCGCATGAATAATATATTTCACCAACTCCAGGATGCGTCAGTGTTATCTAAGATTGAATTAAGGGTCGTGTTTCAAAGAATGAGAGAGTAGAAGTTATATGCAAAGTTCTTCAGGTGTGAGTTTTGTCTTGAGTCTGTTGTTTTCTTGGGTCATGTGGCGACCAAGGATGGTATTATGGTCGATCTGCCCAAGGTTGCAGCAGTTCTTAATTGCGTTACGTTTACTTCAATGACTGAGATTTAGAGTTTTATTAGGGTAGCGGCTACTATCGTCGATTTTTTCTAAGTTCTCCCTATCACAGCCCTATTAACTAGGCTAACTCAAACGACTGTAGTATTTCACTGGATCGATAAGTTTGAGGCAAGCTTTCAAAAGCTCAAGGAATTATTTACTTCAGCACCTATTCTAGCCTTACCTAAGGAGGGTGTGGCCTTCATCCTATTTTTTGATGTTTTGGGAGTCGGCTTAGGTGGTGCTTTGATTCAAAAGGGTAGAGTTATAGGTTATGCTTCTCAGCAGTTGAAGGTACATGAGAAGAACTATCCTACCCATGACCTAAAGTTAGCGGCGGTGGTATTCATTCTGAAGTTGTTGAGGCACTATCTTTATGGCATGCATTGTGAGGCCTTTACTGACCACCGTAGCATTAAGTATATCTTTTCCCAATCGAATCTAAACATGAGTCAGTGTATCTGGTTGGAGTTATTAAAAGACTATGACATCACCATTCTTATCATCCGGGCAAAGTAATATGGTAGCGGATGCCTTGAGTCGCAAAAAACCTAGTATGGGTAGTTTGGCCTTCCTTAAGGAGGATGAGAGACATTTGACTTTGAAGGTTCAGTCATTGGCTAGGCAGTTGGTCCAACTAGATATTTCTACACATCCTTGGCCTTTGTGGAGACTAGGACTACCTTGATGGACAAGATTCAGGAACACTAGTTTGAGGATGACAAGTTAAGGACCATTCGAGAAAAAATATTGATTGGTGAAGCTAAGTCATCCTCTCTTGATCCGGAAGGAGCTTTGAGGATAAATGATTGTATTTGTGTGCCCAAGGTTGGTGATTGGGTATGTATGATATTGGAAGAGGTTCATTGTTCCAAGTATTCAATTTGCCCAGGAGTAGTAAAGTGTTTCATGACTTGAAACAACACTATTGGTGGTACATCATGAATAGGGACATTGTTAATCTTGTGTCTAACTGTCTGAATTGCCAACAGGTGAAGTATGAGCATTATAAATTGGGTGGTTCTATACAAAGAATGCCCATTCCCGAGTGGAAGTGGGAGTGTAATACTATGTACTTTGTGTCTGGATTACCCAAGACATTGGGTAAGTATGGTTCTGTATGGGTGATGTGGAGTGGTTGACCAAATCAGACCATTTCCTTCTAGTGAAGACTAGCTACAATGCTTATTAGTTAGCTAGGATCTATCTTAGTGAGATTGTTAGGTTGAATATGGTGTCTATTTCTATTCTGTCAGATCGGGGGTTCTGTGTTCACCTCTCACTTCTAGGAGGCATTGCAGTGCAGTTTGGGTACACTGCTAGATTAGTTCAGCATTTCATCCCTAGACCGATGGCCAGTCTGAGCGGACTATTCATGTGTTGGAGGAAATGCTTAGGGCCTGTGTGATTAATTTTGGTACCCGATGGGACCAATACTTGCCCTTAGCAGAGTTTGCTTATAATAATAGTTATCACTCTAGCATTCAGATGGCACCATTTGAGACATTATATGGTCGTAGGTGTCGGTCACCCATTGGGTGGTTTGATTCAGTTGTGGTTGATGCATTGGATACTTACTTACTCAGAGATGCTATGGAGAGGGTACATTTGATTTAAGGTCGACTATTGACAGCTCAGAGTCGTCAAAAGAGCTATCCTGACAGGAGGATTCATCCCTTAGAGTTTATGGTGGGTGATTGCGTGTAGCTTAAAATATCGTCCATGAAGGGTGTGATGAGATTCGGGAAAAAGGGCAAACTTAGCCCGAGGTTTATTGGCCCATCTGAGATTCAAAGAAGAGTGGGTGGGGTGGCTTATGAGATATCCTTACCCCTTAGATTTTCGGTGGTCCATCCGGTGTTTTATGTCTTTATGCTTCGCAAGTACATATCGAATAAGTCCCATGTGATTTCTTATGATGTGATAAAGTTGAGTTTGAATTTGACTTATCAGGAGGAGCTGGTAGCTATCCTAGATAGATAATTTTTTAGGCTCAGGACCACGGAGATTGCTTCCGTCAAGGTGCAGTGGTGGCATCGGCCTATTGAGTAGGTGACTTGGGAGTTAGATTCTGATATGCAGGCCTAGTACCCTCTCTTTTTGGAGAATCTAGGTACTTTTCTTTATCTTATGTTTGAGGATGAACATCCTTTTTACTGGTGGATGTTGTAATGACCTTGAGGGTCATTTTTGAAAATTGGCAAAAAATTACCATTTTCCCCCTATCATTAGTACCCCCGAGTATTATTTGTTTAGTTTGTATGGTTGAATGTGTTAAAGTCTTAATAGATAGTGAAATGGGCAAATTCTTGAGCTCTATAGAGTTAAGTTGTGAAAAAGTGATTTTTGGGACCCAATAGAGCTTCAAGTCTCAGAATGAGATTCTGTCAGTTCCATCAGCTCCGAAATATGAAAATTTTTCTGAGAGAGTCGTCAGAAACAAATTTGGGGTTGATATGTGAAATTGAGGTCTCAAGTTGGAAAGTTAGTTTTAGAAGAATTAAGTTTGACTTTGGTCAACAAATCAAGTTCGGAGGCTCGGATTGGATTTCTAATGATTCTAATGGTTTTGGAGGGTGATTCTAAATCTAGAAATGGCTTCGTTTTAATTTTTAGAGGTTCTGAGGGTATTTTGGGTATTGCAAGTGCCGAAACTAGATTAGTTATGACTTAATGGATTTCGCTTGAAGAAGACCTCGAGTTCAAATTCTGATAGTTGCATTGAGTCTGAAACGTCGAATTTAGTAGAAGTGCATAAATGGTTTGTGTGTACGGGAATTCGAACAAATCCTGGGGGTCAGTTTGGAGAATTTTCGTAAGTGTTTGACTACTATCTTGTGCAGTCACACTTCCTTCTCCGCGTTCACGAAGCACAATCTCTCCCTTCGTCGTGTTAGTGGAGTGTGTTCACATTCGTGGTGTGCAGCTTTTCCCTTCTTCGCATTCGCGGGGTGAGTCCACATTTGCGGAGGTTCTTTCCAGTGAGCTCCACGTTCGCGGAGAGCAATTTAGACCCAAAATAGCAAAGATCGAGAAAACCTCCATTTTTCACCATTTTGAGTTCTTAAATCTTGGGAAGGCGATTTGAGAAGGGATTTTCAAAGAAAAGTATTGGGTAAGTGATTTTTTGACCTTAAATCTTCTATTCTCGTTATTTGTTAGGTGATTTCAACTCTTAAATCTTTAGTTTCAAACCCGAAATTTCACATTTTTTCTCTAACCCAAATTTAAGGAAAATAGTGATTTCTAACTCGTTTTGTACTCTATTTTTGTGGGTTTTCAACCATGAGTTCCTAATTACTATTAGAGCATGATTTTGTAAGAAATTTCCATATTCGACCCTTTTCAAAATTAATAATTTTTTAGGACTATTTTAACTCCTTTCCCGAAATCCATCAATATTGGTGTCATTGGACTTCTTATGAAACGTATATTTCATTATTGATAGTGCGTTGTTATTTTGGGTATTGAATTCGAGAGTTGATCACTAGGTGGAGGTGTTCAAGTGCGATTTCGGCTATCGAAGTAGGTTTGGCTATCCTTTTTAGGATTGAGTCGGAGTAATTAGTCAAATTCTTTGTTGTAGACTTTGGGATAGTGTCATACTGCAGTTTAGGAATGATAATTGATATTGTGATGCCCGTGGAGGGGCTTATATGTGTTGTATAGACTATGTGGGGGCCTTATATGATATTTTATTTGTGATTGAGACTGTGTAACCCATGACTTAAATGAGTTAGATATGTAAAGAGGTTATTTGACTTGTAATGCCCACCTGAGTATTGAAATATTGTTTAGTAAGGGGTGAACACTTAATTTGAGGCATTTCTTTCCCATTACTGTCTGTTGAGGGTGAATATCATGTTTAGGTTAAGTTTTGAGAACTTTGAACCTTGTTTTACATATTGAGTTGTCAATTACCTCCATGCCTTATATGATATGAATTCATTCATCCTCATTCATATTATCATCGATCATTGGCAAGTTGAGATCTGTGGAAATTCTTTAGATAAAGAAATGTGACACCTTTAAACCCTCATATCTTGAGTCCCTGACCAAGGCAGTTTTACGGCATGGTAGTGGATACCCTATGATCCCTTGACCATGAATAGGTTGCAAGTGGAAGAGATATTAGTATCATGAGTACTTGGCCACAAGTTGGGTGGTGAGGTAGTTGATACATTTGAGATTGTGATGAGGTATATGGTCTGCGAGATTCTCATGGGTCCTGCTTGGTAGCACAGCTCAGCAAGTGTATACGACAGATTGTGCGACAGCTTTGATCTCACCGTACCATCATATCATTACATCAATATAGTGCATTGCATTTCATTGATACCTATGGTAATTGTTCTATCTATTTGATTGTGATATTAAAATGTAATTATGTATTTACTTTATTCGTGCAGTACTATATAAATTGGCGGCAGTGTATCCAGAGAGGGACTTTTCTGCATGCAGGTGGAAGCGTACCTTAGTTTCTTTCATAGTTTTTGATTAATTCCTTATACTCAGTCGGTTAAACCTACTGAATATATATGGATTGTACTCACCCCTACTTCTGTGTCCCTTTTTGATGCAGATCCTATTTAAGGTATCCTGCGTGGTAGTTGATCTTCTTCTCTCATAGTTATTTTATCATTTAGATTAGTAGTGAGGTCTTGAGATTCAGACCACCCTTATTTCTAGCTTTTATTTACCGTCTTTACTATTATTCGAAGACTTATGATGTATATCAGACCGATCATTATACTTATGGCTGGGCATTCGATATTCGGTTCGGTATTTTCAAAGTTAGAGTTTGATAATTCGGTAATTGGTAATTCAAAGTATATACCAAATACCGAACTTTCAAACTTCGATTCGGTAATTCGGTAATCGGTAAATCAAAATTTGGTTTGGTACGGTATTCGGTAATCCCATATTGAAGTTGAAGTACACACGGAATATGTTACTACATCATATTCACATTAGCAACAATAAAAGATGTGAAGATTTTATTTAAAAGCATAAGAAAAATTATAATGTACCAACTTTTAGCTACTGGAATGTACCAACTTTTAGCTACTTTTAGCTATTGTAATATACCAAATTGTAATTGCAATGTACCAACTATGTGAAAGCTAAAGAGAGTAGAGCCTAAGAGTTGATACAGTGATCTCTGCTTCAACATAACTCCAGAGTGGAAGTTCCAAAGATTGGCTTGTCAAATGCACCAACTTTTAGCTACTGGAAACATACAACTTACTTTTACAAAAACTCAATACACGATGTCCACTGTAGTTTATATATGGGAAGGAATACAACAGGACAGCAAATATGTCAATACAACAAATATGTGAGTCTTGGTTCAGAAAATGTCAATACAATAAATATGTGAGTCTTGGTTTAGAACACACAAGTCAGTGTGGTATTTTGCTGAGTGAGAAGCAATTCCTATATGGGTTTAGATTTCAGAACACACAAGTCAAAAATCGTGGTGTATAGATATATTTGTCCACTTTTTTCAACTAAACTCAAAAAAGGACAAAAATTTTATAATCTAATTGAAATGAAATTTAGGGTACACATATTATTTGAGGGGAAAATAGAGACAGAATGTGAAGGAAGACTGGAAGAGGAAGAGGAAGAGAAGAAGCAAAGAGAACTTACCTTTAAGTGAAGCGGATGGTGGCATGAAGCGGTGAAGGTGAAGGCGACGTGAAGCAGTGAAGCTGATTGTGGCGTGAAGCTGAAGTGCTGAGTTGGAAAGTCGACATGCTGTTATTCTCAACTTGCAATGGAAGCAACTTGAAGAACACTTTCATGGGCTTCAGAAGTCCTTGAAGAGGCATTTCACTAAACTGGAAGACCAAGAGAAGGATTTGAGACAAAAATTGTTAAATCTACAAAGATGTTGGAGAAGCGTCAAACAGCTGTTATTGCTAAAGAGCAAGCTTCACTTCAGAGGCTCCAGGAGAAAAGAGATGCAGCAGTTTCTGCCATTTCTATTGCTCTAGAGAAGCATAAGAACCCTTGTTCAATTGGGCTTACTGAAATTGGATGTAGTGAATGAAAAACATACTTAATTGGGCTGTTAAGGATTGGGCTGGACTTCAAGTTAAATTATAGGAATGGGCCTATAGCCCTTTATGTTTAAAAGTCATCTTTTAGGAGGCCCAAAAGAAATAATTTCGGTATTCGGTAAATACCGAATACCGAACGGGAAAATTATAAATACCAAAATCGAAACCAAAATATCGAAATATTAAATTTCGATACTGAATACCGAATCGAAGTACCGAATACCGAATATCAAAATACCAAAATATCTGGTTTGGTTCAGTAATTCGGTTTTTGGTATTTTATACCCACCCCTAATTGTACTAGATGCTCTTTTCACTAATGACACCAGGTTTTGGGATATTTTATTTGTGTCCAGCTTTTGTTTATTTTGTGGTCTGACTTCCCCTCGTATGGTTTTACTTTAAGGCTTACACATTGGGATGGGGTTTGGAATGTGTGTCATCATGATCTCAGTTTTGGGTCGTGACACAGATTCGGGTCATGACATGCACGAATTGTCTTGAAAATTAATTGGTGTTTAAGTTTTCTCTCGTATATCAAGTGTTGTTTGGGTGACTTATTTAATAAAAAAAATGTGGATCAAAATATTCTTATCAGACCAAATTTTCTCAACATAAGTCTAGAATATTTATCTTTTGTAATTGAAATTTTACTTTGCTCGACATAAGTTTTGTAGAAATTAAATTATGCAGTATAACTTTTGTAGTATTTTAAGAATTTATTGTAGTGTTCAAAAATTGAAGTTTTGTTTTTTGGGGCATGTGTTCACTAATATGAGATGGTAGAGTATTTATGTGAGTTTCCTTTTTGAAATGCATTATGTCTTTCCAACATACGATATATCCTGTTATGAGTTACGGCATAATCGATGGATATTATAATACAAAATTATAAATTTATGCCCTGAAAAAGTTATTCTTTATTATTTTTCACATAAATTATATAAATACTTTCTCTTTCATGTTCATCGATTTCCATGTAGAGATAGACAGATGGACCCAGTATATCTTTATGCCAAAAAGTGTAATGGAGCCTCTCCCACCTTTTGTTATTGTGCCTCTCCCAAAACTAAGTCATGTAATTTGACACCCCTAGTCTTATTTGTTGTGTTGAGTGTGTGTGTTTGTTTTTTACTCTTCATTTGGGTGTGACTTGTGAGGTATGGTGGACAGTACTTTTGTGGAATATAATATTTATCAAATAGACAAAAATACACTAATGAGTGATGATGAGGTTTGTAATTTACTTCACAAATATCAACCAGGCAACCACAGTAGATAGCAACAACCTGGAGCACTAAACAATTCAGGAGAGATTTTCTGTATTTTCTAACACGTGTCCAAACATAAAATAATTTGTGGTATTTGAATCATTTTGATTATGTGGGGTACTTAATCCAGTTTGGACATCAAACACATTATTTTTAAGGAGTCATCTTTTACTAGCTAGTTATTAATGTCTTTTATAATCAACGCCTTCTAATTAAAAAAACTCAACTGATAATATAACCAATACATTTAATCTTTCTTGATATATAATACTCGAGATATGTCAAACTTCTTCAAAAAAATCTTTTTCACGCCTCGAGTCTGCACCATAGGTGTGACCGGCACTCAAAAATCACTGTTGATTTCAAAGTGAACCCATTTCCTTCCCAAATCACTAAGTGGAATTTATAAACTGCACGTCTCATTATAAAGTCTCAAAACATACTCTGAATATAATAAATCTCAATGTTTTCAAAACATGAATTTAAATGAATATAATTGAATAAATCAAACTCTGTCTGACTAGTCTATGAATCCTCTAAACTGACTGTGAGGGGTACCGGGACAGGCCCACGGCTACCTTATACACTAATAATAAATGACTGAAAATAAAGAATCAAGAGCTCCTCTGAATGCAAAAAGGTCTCATAAAAGCTGGGTAGAAAACTGATATCAACAATGCTCTTATTGAGGATGTCTATCACATGTGTATGCATCATAAAAAGATGCAGCGCCAAATGGTGTTTGTACATGGAATGTACGGTATATAAAATAGATGAAAGAAAACTTACTCAAAGATACTCAACTCAAGGAACTCAACTCTAAAATAGCTAAACTCAATAAAGCATGCAATACATGTAAAACAATGCTTTAAAAGATATGAAATAATAAATGCAACTCAGTATAAGAAAATATAACATTTTACTTTTGGAGAGTTTTTATAATCGAAAACCATCAATTATGAGCAACGTGATGATACAACGTCTTGCCCACGTTACTAGATCCATCCCATACCTTGCCAAAGTATGGGACAAACTTTAACTTATGGATCCATCTTACGAGCATTCTCAGAGGTTGTAAGGAATCGCCCAACATTCGGTAAGATCTTATACTACACTGGCTAAGTAGCTTATGGGATTAGAGTTATTTGACTTTCGCCCAACTCGATGCTCAATACTACTTCCAAAAACATGAAATGTAATGCTCATACTAAACTGTGTGTAAAAACTCAAAATACTTCTTTTCGCTTTCTTATATCTTTAACTCATACTTGTCAAACTTGTTTCTCAAACTCATGCTGAAAATACTATTTATGCTCAACACTTTAACACATTTAGGCTTGATTGGAATCATGCTTAAAATCAGTGAAATAAGGATTTCTCAAAACTCAACCTTATGCTCAAACTATTTCTCAATTAAAACATGAAATTTATCATTCTTTTATCTTAGATTAATGCATAAAATATAAATAATGCAAATACTTATCTAGGGTTCATGTGAAAGCAAAAATGAACAATACTCTCAAGGACTTGAACTTATATGAACAATAATTTCATGACTCAAATCATGAAAATCATCGTAATATACTTATATATACAAATAGCTCAATGAGAAATTACATAGATAACTAAAGAACTCAATTTAATCAGATTGAAACTCGAGCTCAAACTCAGACTTGACTGAATAAAGATGTAGGGAACAAGGACGAACTTAGTCCTACATTGTGATTAGACTTTCATACCTAGAATGATGATTATCTAAGAAAAACTCAAAGTTCTAGGCAAGAACACTTGACCCTAGCTTCTCATCTTCTCTTCAATTCTTGCTCACAAAATATTCTAAGTGTTATTGAGAGAAAAGGCACATTGGGTATTGATAAAGGACTAATTTTAGCCCTAAACTATCTTGAGTTTACTTTAGAAAGGTTGAAAAAGACTAGTTTGTCCCTCAATAAAATTGGACCAGGACTGTCTACAAGCATTTCTATGGGTCGTAGAGTCTTCTACAGACCATAAAAGGTCGGTCGTAGGAGCCTTGTGCCAAAAACCTAGCATTCTAGAAAATGTACTAGGGGCCTACGACAACACTTCTACAGATCGTAGACCCTAAGATGGGTCATCGAAGGTCCCTCTTAAAACTCAGCTGGGGATGGGACTTGGGACCATGAGCCATGCTATACTGGACGTACAAGTTTGTACGGCTCATAAACCTAGTCGTACAACCTAGGTGCACTTTCTGGTAGCTACTGAAATGTGTCACTCACTTCTATGATCAACCCTATAGGTTCTAGAATGGATGACGTCCCGTTACATGCACTGTTATGACTGATCTTCAGGACTCAAAATTTGACTGCGTTTAGAGGAGTTTCACAAGATCCTCCTACGGCTTGTAGAACACTATACGGGCCGTAGATGGGTCGTAGACCTACTGCCGCCTCACATTTCTCAAATTTTTCTCTTGGTTCTAGGAATTTATCTAAGTTAAAATAGTATGGGGTGTTACATCTTTCCTTTTACATGAAAAAGTCATTTTAACAATATGTTAATATGTTATTGCTAAAAATAGAGGGCCCTCAAATTTGGGGACTTTAGCCACTTGCCTAAATCTTGTACAAACGAGACTAATTCTCTAATATATATATATATATATTAGTTTTATGGTTGCTTAGTTTGCAAAACCAAACACTGTATTAGGTGTGTTGGATTTTATGCAGAGAAAAAGAATGATACTAAACATGGTATTACTTATGCATAATTTATGCATGAAAAGTTTAGCTTCTTAGTTCCTATCAAATGACCCCTAAAGACTTATATGTAATGAAAAACCTTGATTGGTATCATATTTTACTTACAATTTTTATCATTCATAATTTTTTTAGTAGATTTTAAATACAAATGCAATTTAACTTTCATATATTATTGTAACGATCCTCTAAGTTATTTCTTCCATTTCTCAATAATTTCAATATTTAGAGCTTTCCTTTGGGTTTTATGTAATTTTTTCTATTTTGAACCTTCTGAAGTTTGAACGGTTGATTTTGGTCAAAACTTCAGGTAAACGACCCCGTAATGCGATTCTGGTGGTTACATTAGATTCAAAATGTTTATTTTGGTCTAGAAGCACCTTTGGTTCAGGCCTCGAGGCTTTCAGTGTGAGTTTGAGCTATTAGGCGGGATGTTTGAGAAAGTTTGGCAATTGTTTGACTTTGGTCAATGTTCTAGGTATACTGACTTAGTATGATATTTTCTTCAGCTCCTTCATTTTTAGATCGTTGAGTTTGATCTAGTAAAATGGTTGGCTAGAGTTCCAAGACTTTTGGGTGTTTGGAAAAAAAGTTGAGTTTTAGGCCTATAGATCAACTGAGGGAGTATTTCTATCATATCAATCTTTTTTCGGAAATCCAACAATTCCATTGAGTCTAGAATGTTGAATTTATGAGATAGCATATCTAGTTTATTTTAATCAGGTCTTGAATGAATTCAGAGAGTGCATTTGGAGACTTTTAAAACTAGCAAACCTTGGTTTTGCTGGTGCAGACCTTTAACAATGACAAAAAATGTTTTTAGCAACGGAAAATGACTTTTAGCAACAAGATTGCTAAGTTATAAAATCTCAAATTTTCAACCTTCTTCCTCATTTTCAAATTTTGATTGTGAGATCTCTAGACCTCTATTTTGGGTGATTCAAGTTGTATATTGTCCAAAATTAGTGTGATTACGTATTGGAGTGATTGGGAAAGTACGGAGGGAGTCGGATCGTGGTAGTTTCTACCTACAAAGGGCTGCCCAAGCTCATTTATGATGCTTTTTGGATAGTTTTTGCATGGGATGATTTCTCTCTTTCGAGCATCGAATTATGTCCCAAAATGGGACACAAGATTAGTAAGTAGATTATTAGGAACTTTTGACAGAGTCGATATTGAAATTCTTGGTGTGGATCCCACAATCCCATTTTAGACTCAATTTTGGGTCGGTCTTCGATAATTGCAAATTTGTTGTGTAAACGTTCATAATGATATTGTGATCGATATTTTGATAGCATATCGGTGATCGAAGGTGATTTAGAAGTGGAAAGCTTCATTTCAATGAATTCAGAGCGCGCATTATCCACTTCGAGGTAGGCTACGATCTATTTTCTTGATTGAACTTTATTAGATAATGTTTAGTATGAATTCATATGATATAGGTTTGTGCTGCACGAGTATTCGAATTGCTTCCTTCTATTCTATTTTCCTAGTTCCTGGTTGAGCCTTAAACTAGCGTAATGAGCCTTAGACTAGCATAATCTTGTGGAATAGTTAGTTTAGGCTAGACGCCTTTCTTTTGGTATGACTTAGTGTGATTATCCTTATTAGGATTTATTCTGGTGGCCTTAGGTTAGGTTTGAGCATAAGATGCCTTGGATTGTGTTGTATTATCCTTGTAGTTGTGCATTTTGCTCCCTATAGGGCTTGTATTAGGCTGCTTGTCTTGTGTTAGTGCTTGAAACCTTAATGGATTGTCGTAGTCATAGGTTTTCCTTGGATGTGCTCGGTTGTGTGCAGGAGTGGAATGATCTTAGGGTAAGGCATCAATATTTGAGTTATTTCTTTCCCTATTTTATTTAAACCAGTTTCTAGATTCCTTCACTTGTTGATTAGCATTAGGACTGTTGTAATGTATTGAGTTGTTGTTATATTATTGGGCTCGAGGCTATTTTTCAGGAGCAGTTGGACCTAGGTTAATTCTCTCTACTTTTGTAGCGTGGAAGCATTTGTATCATATTCTGATCTCATGTGCCTTGTTTGATGTGGGTGATGGCATGTATTGCAATGGTTGTTCATTCTCATATATTTTGTTGTACGATCCAGGATCATGCATTGGTTCATCATTGTCATTAACAGAAAACGATTGTTTTTGCATTATTGTTATTTCAAATTAGTTTTAACGGGAGTAGTACCACCTGAATTAATTTGTTGAATGATTTTTGATATTTATGTGGAGGTTATGAAGAGCTCCTTTTTTGCTTGAAACATTATAGGCATCTAGATGTACTCATCTTTTACTTGACTAGCCAGCGCGTCGTCGCCCTTTCTTAAATTTTTGGCTACTAATTCCTCCGGTACCATGACGGAGATGACTTGTTTTAAGACCTGGTTCAGGCCCAATCAATATATAAAAATACCCCCCCCCCCCATCTCGTATGGGCCCCTCTGACCGTGAGTACCACTATGCCAGATGAGGGATCTGCATGGGGTTCCTACCTGGTAGGTCAAGGGTTAGTTAGGTCTATACACTTGGTTACTAATGGTTTAACTGGTGCTACTGCATGCCCTGAATTCATATGCATTGTCTATCACCAGTATAATTGATTGATGTTTGGTACCCTCCGATTTATGGGTGCAGGTTAGGTTATGGTTGCTGCTTGTACCTTTCAGGTATATGTGGGTTCGATTGGTTATTTGATTGATTATAATTGTGTTATCTTGTGTTGCTTTGATAGTTGGTTAATTGTGTGGCTTATTCTTGTCTTGATGTTAATACACATTGTTAGGTTGAGTGTGATTAGTCTTTAGGCTGTTATGTTGTCTAGTGGTGATTGCCATCGGTATGTCCTTGCTTAGTTGACTCCTGTAGTACTTTATTGGTGTATGTAGGTTGTTGGGGTTCTACTTTTAGGTCCATTTTTTTTACTCGGTTCCTTTAATATGTGTGTCTTATTTCTTCATTCTCATTACCTGTTCTATCATATTATATCTCATATGTAGTTACTTGTGTTGTACTTCCTTTATTTATATGTTGTTTATACTTGCATTATCTGGGGAGCTTAGTCAGCCTATGCCTACTGAGTAGAATTCGTTTGGTACTCATACTATACTTTTTTACCTTGTAGATCATAGTACGAGTTTTACCTGTTGATTTGGATTTCGTGCAAAGCAGCATTTGGACTTTAGAGACTTGGGAGAGCTCCAAGCGTTCGGAGTTACTGGTTTCCATCTATTTTGGCTAGGCGAATCTTTATGTTGTATTCAGAGACAACATGTACTATGTCTTAATTTTAAAAGCTTTGTACTCCTATTTTGATTAGATGCTCGATTACTAACTGATGTCAGGTCTTGGGAATGTTTGTTTTGTATTATATTTCAGTTCTTTTCTCTTTTTTTCTCATTTTTTGTCAGCTTCATGCTTATTGTTGTTATCTTTCGCGTGATAGCCCGTTGCTTTTGACTTTGGGCTATTGATTAGGCTTACCTACTAGCAGAGCGTAGTATGTGTCATTATGACCTAAGAAGTCGGATAGTGACAATTATACGTCAAACAATTTTCATCTAAACAAGTTAACAAAGCGAATTTCATGAAAGCAATTTAACATTCAATGCAATTGAAAAGAGAATATTTGATGAATCAATTAATTTGTATTTGAGCTATAGTTTTCTAACACAATTATAAATATTAATTTTTTGCAACAATATTTTTTGTTGCTAAATAGTCGCATAAGCCACAACCGTGGGACTTTTCACCAATAAAATTTGATACTTGATAATAACTTTTTGCTGCGTATGTTAGCTTTTAGAAACAATATATTTTATTGTTACATAAACTTTTCCTAAAAGTATTAACTCCAACAACAAATAACTACTATGTTCTTGTTGCCAAAAGTACTCTTGGCAACAACGTTGAATCTATTTCCAACAATTGTTGCAAATTACCAATTTTTTGTAGTTAATTTACTCCTAATTTTACGTAGCATTTTTTATTACTAGAATTACATTTTAAAATAATATTCTCTATATTACATTATTATATCTATTTTGAAAAATTTTGATTGCATTTTTAGTTCTCACAAAATTACATATGCATTTATCATCATGTATTTAACTAATTTGATAAAATATTTTATATGACATTTATTATTACAAATTATTTTTATGATTTTTATCAATATCGTTTTATATTGTTGTTTTAGTATTTTGTTGGTATTTAAATGATAACCCGAAAGACAATTATCAAATATTTTTTAAAAATTTAGCTAAATAATGTTTGTTTTAGCCAAAACTCACACCCAATTTCAACCCCTAAATTGATCCAATTTACGGCCAAACAAAACAATCCAAAACCCAACTCATTCGATCCTTTTAATCTCCATCGTTTATTCAATTTAACTAGACAAACGACACATTTTCCCTTCACTATTTGTTTAACCCTCCCAACTATTTTTCAAAACCCTAATCCATTTCTATTCTCTTTGGTTGCCCCCATCTCTCCTCTTTCTCTCCCATTCATCTTACAAATCCTAAAATCCTTCTTCAAGCTCAAATGGTTCTGGGTTTGAGAGTATGAATGCAAGGTATTACTTCAAGTGTGTTTCCATTTTCTGAAACTTCAACATAGTTTAAGTCCTTCACAAGTTAGCATAACCTTAGGGGTGGGTATCTCAAACAATAGCTGAAGCAGTAGCTATGAACAATTAAGCAATAGCTGAATTTTCCTAATAAGTATAAACACTCTCTTCATTAAGCATTGTTTTGATCTATCCAGAAGAAAGACCTAGAATATTTTTGAAAACCCATTTTGTGAGTTTAATATGTTTTTTCTATTAATATTTTTTAATTCATAATTGTGGAATTTTGTTAACTCATTCTTGTAGCCATGTTTGCTTAAAGCCACGTGCTTTTAAAAAAAAATCTTGTACAGTCTTGTAAAATTTTGAAATTATTTTTGAATTATCGAAAAGCTGCATTTTGCTGTCACTTAATTTATGCTCTAGCGTTATATACCTCACAGACATGTTAATGTAGTTCTTAGTTGTTTTTGCTTTTCTTTTTTTTTTCTTTTAAGGATATGCGGTAAGTTTAAGTACCTAATACTGAATTTATTTGATGTTATCAGATCGTATCAGTTCTTTTATATCTTTGTTAGCAAGAGGTGGATCAGACATTCCTTTTTCAAGCCTTGTCAACTAATTGTGTTTGAAGTTTTTATCGAGTTTCTTCAGAATTGAAAGATTAAAAATGTCTGAGGGGGAGGTTAAAACAAATCTCACGTCAAGATATACAACTAGTAAGTCTGTAGTTCATATCATTGGTGTAGATTAACTTTCTACTGCTTAAAAAATATTTTTGGCTAATTTCACCTGTACATCATAAAATCTGGTTGTGATTTTCTGATACTTCGTTTAAATATTTTCACAAAATTGTGTTCAATAAATTTATAATTTCAATTTTACTTTTGTTTGTCTTAGAAATGTTCTATACCATATACCATTAAGGTAAGTGACCGATAAAAAGTTTGCCAGTTCATTTTTTAATTTTTTTATTGAACTAATTCTTTCTTTTATCTATTGACTAACAGAAAAGGAAACTCACGAACGGTGAACCATATGACAAAAAAAAAGGGTTCAGAACTTCACTATGTTTTTGTGGTTGATGGTTGTGCCTGCACTTAGCTACCATACAAAATCTCCCATTTTTTTGATCAGGTGAGAGAGTACCGTAAAGCACCTCAACATTTTTTAGTTTTTTTCCAAGTGAAACACATGGCAATAGTAGCGTACGTTGCAACAATTGTACCCTTTATTCTTGTTGTCGCTCGATCTTCGGTATCCTTGCGTGATTAATACCTTCCTTACCGTGACACTAGTTACTGGAACTCACATGTTCACCGATACAATCGTACGTGGGACATCCTACACATTCATAGGTACATGTATATATTTACTATCAACTAGCCCACAAAATACTTCCAAATGTTGTTCGAGCATATCCTTATTTCAGAGTTGTGATGCACTTTCTGTCTCTTCACCAGCCTAGTCTACCTCGTCTTACACGACCTCTTAAGGTTTTCGGCCATTCCATAAACTCTAGTTTTCCCTTAGGTTACTCTAACCTCTCATTTGTCTCTTACATCTGAATATATAAAATTCTTGCATCCTTCTAGGGAGGTCACCCATCCTAAAATTGCTCTCACCTGAGCACACTTAACCTCGTAACTTTGATGGAATTTGGTGCATTAATGTCGATATAATCACGTCCATTCCCTCGCATGACCTTTATTACATTATCGGGAGCAAGTCAAGGTCTTACAGGTTCCGAGACACTTTCGTAACACGTCTTTCTTTTATAATTACTGGTTTGCCCTTTTTGATCCTCAATCTTCACCTTTCTCTTTCGCGCATGACTATCTTTCGTCCTGGACTCCCAGATTCCCGAGGGTAGTGATCGAATCTTCATCACCATGCCAAATTCATAACCTTTCTGAAACAACACATCTCACTTATTATTTATTTACAATATTTCCTTCCCAAGCTTCTTCCTGTTAGGCGTACACAGTCTGGCAGGATCTCCTCACCACGCCTACTATTCAAAATCTGTGCGTAGCAAACATCAACAGTACCTCACAGAACATACAGTTATATGACACATTCCAGCAATCCAGTATTTCCAGTTTCAGGTAGCAAAGCAAATATATCTAGACTTACCTCTATAACTCGCCATATTGTTACTCACCTCATTCTGTCGTGTATAAGGCTCATATAGGGAATCTCTTTTTCTATGACTTGGATCTATCGCACGATCTAGGACGGAAAGAAGGTCAACAATCCCTACATGCCCCGCAGCTTCCTGCTTATAAATGTGGTCGGCTTCACATCCATAAACAGGACTCTACTGGACACGACTTTGCAGACAACCCTTAGATCGACATACTCTGATACCACTTTATCACACCCCGATCTTAATAGGGTGTGATGGGCACCCGACCCCATGCTCAGAGCTGAGTGAACCCGCTACCTCATATTACATACTTAATCTCTTTAGACTTGTACATCAAAAAGAAATGAAAAACATAGCTAAGCTTTGTGAATCTTGCTTTCCAAAATCCATCATCCCATAAAACTCGTGACATCCGATATAATAACGTATCGGCTGATAACGCCGTTCACAAGCTGACACTCTATACCCACGACTCTGTCTGCAAAGTCTCTAACTTCGAACGAAACACCATAGCGCATATACTCTGACTCAGTAGCACTCCAGGAACAAGTGGAGTTGCTAACCCCGCTGGAACATCTTCTATAATAGCTTCTACTCGTCTGGGTATACCTGCACAACATGAAATGCAGCCCCCGAAGAAAAAGGGGTTAGTACGAGTAATGTACCGAGTATGTAAGGCATGAAAATCAGCATAATAAAAAATATAAAGTATGAACAACCATATCATAGAATCATAGAACATATAGTGAGATAAAAGAGTAACCTGTACATATGAGTGCCCCTTTTAGGCCGGATGTCATGCATGCTTGTCTTTTCTTTAAAAATATTTCTTTTTCATATACATAGAAAATAGAACATGTCATATCGCCCACATATGTCCCGCGTCTGAGCATCCCGCATCCAGGATGAAAATTATGCCAACTGACCAGGTGGCAATGCGTCTATAGCGCAACATATGGCCCTACCCCATATCCCCCATATACATATACATATACATATAGACAACATGCATGAGAGCCCAATGAAAGTCATGTATCTATCGGAGTGACAGAAGGTCGGTAACCTCCGATTGTATTATGGACTAACCATGGTCGCTTTGTCTCACCTGGAAGGAACAATTGCTATAAGATGAGACTATTATTCAAAAATCAAGATGAGAGTCATATCAAGCACCTTTCAGACATGAAGTCGTTCTTATTATAGCCATCATAGACATATTCTCATCCTCGACATCATCAACGTCGTTGTAAAGCATATCCATCATTATTGTCATAAAAGCTTGTAATACTGTAAACCTTTGTTTTGGGAAACTATAGACATTTTCGAAAACATCGACGGGTTATAAGAAAAGTAGTCATTTCCTTGGGACCATTGACACCTACTTTTGAAAACAAAGAAAATATGGAAGCACTTATGAAACCATAACAACAGGATCATGCCTTGAAAGAAAAGGGTAAGCCTCACATACCTTGTTCGCTTCCTTAGTCAATCCCACTTAACTCTTGGCCTTCCCAAAAATCTATAACAATGTTAATGAATGCAAACAGTAGCTGTAGATATCCAAGATTCTCATCCTAAACTAACATTTTGTCTATCAAAATTTCGGCAGCACTTCCCCAATAAATACACCATCCCCGAAATTTCAGCTCGGCCACAATATTAAAAACCATCCAACAACAACAACCAGCAGGACATATACCATTAAATCACTTCAATATCCACAATACAACTCCAAACAACTAACTCAAAATTTACGATACCAAAATAGAGTTTTTAACCTTTATTTCATAAAATATTTAACCATACCAAATGGGGGGTTGTGTGGATGCAACCAGCAGCACCCACACCCTTTTTCAAACACTTTAAATCCCTGCAACACGCAACCCAACCAGCTGCAACCGCAGCACCACAACGGCAACACACTACGCGACTTCGATTTAACTACTACGACTTCCATTTAGTTGTTTCTAATGTCAAGCATCCTTATACATTTTTTCCACTTCCCGCATCATTTAATACATTTAACATACCCCATAACAACCTCATAAACTTCAATTGAAAGAGAAAACCTTACCTTTCTCAAAATTCACCAAAACTCGCCAAAACTTGCCTCGGAAGCTCTCGTAGCGCGGCTAAAATTTTGGGGCTGTTTGGTAACATTTTGGGCTGCTCGAAACCATAAATATACATTACCAATACTTTCATAACATCATGGTATACCCTAGATAATTAATTCACAGAACGAAATTGGAAAACTTACCTCTTTTGTTCTCCAAATCCGTAGGTCTTTCTCTCTTTCTCTCTAGTTTCTTCTCTTCTTTTTTTCTCTAGAACTCTCTTGAATTAAAAAGATGAACTCTCATATATATCTTCCACCACTTATCTATATTTATAATTAAGGCCCTCAATTAAGAATATAGACACATGACCCCCTTCTCCATTTTTCTAGAACTTTCTTTAAAAAAATAAAAATAAAGATGACTTAATTGTCTTACCATGTACACTTTGGTTCATATATATATTCATCACATGGACATAAAAGTGTGCACCCTACATGAATTTTCTTGAACACTTTGGTCTTTCAAGAACATTCTTGAACACTTTGTGAAATTCCCGTTTTACCCCTAACCTTCCACAATACTACCATAGGCCACTTTGCGAATTTTCCTTTTTGCCCTTTGCCTTTCCCAAATTTCCACACTATTAATGTTCATAAATAATATTCATAACCAACTTGTATATTAAAATAAATTTATGGAAGATGGTCATTCTCTTCACTTTACCACGACTACTTTAAAATATCCAACCATATAAGATACGGGATATAACAGGTGTCATCTTGTTTCTTTTACCTGCAACAATAACGTCTCATTTGTCTTCGATTACATTGCAACAGTATCGTCTCATTTGTCTTCGTACATGTAATCCATCAAATTTGACAGATCTAAAGTAAAGGCTCATATCAGGAGAGCTCATATCAGTGGACAGGCTCTTCGTAACTCTATCCAATATTTGCTGCAAATACGTGTATGTGCCTCTATTCTCGTTTCTAGTTTCTGGTGAATTTTGTTTTCTTTTAATCTATTAATCTAGGTTAATTATCCCCCAAGATGACCCTACCTTGTATAGTAATCACAACTAATAAATATATTCAGAGGGGGACACAAACCAAAACCTCCAAGAACTTACAAACTTACATGGATTAGGCAAAACAGTAGAAGTAGCACCAAAAAAAAATAGATAAGCTCCCTGTCTTCAGGATGAATCTCAAGGTGGATCATACTTGCACTCGAAGTGTTTTTATGTTTTATTGACCATGAGCTTGAACTCTCACTGACAAGGATGAGTGCCCTGCAAAACCGAGAACAAGCTGAGACTGACTGTCAAGATGAAGATGCAACATTGCCAGAACAGACTCAACTGGCTGATGAGACAGCTGCTGCTAATGCTTCTCAAGGACATCATAATCCAATTCATATGGGACATAATCCGAAAGATTTACAATTTAATGATCAGAAAGAGGAGGATGATATTGATATTGATGGAGTTGGTGCCACAGGTGCCATAGTCCCTTCTCCACTGGCACCTGGTGCTATGTTTTGACATCACTAGCACAATGATACAATTGTTACACATGAAGGGTCTGTTTGGAGGAGCTTCTGGAGAGGATCCAAACCTCATTCGATCAACTTTCTAGGGATATGGAAAGCCTTTAGGCTTCTTCATGTCAGACGAAATGTTATAAGGCTAATGTTGCTCCATTTCTCATTGACTTATGAAGCAACATTTTTGCTACTTCAACTTCAAGATGACTCCATTACAAATTGGGGAGAGCTAAAAACTATTATTTCTTGAGAGATTCTTTCCACCTTCTATGATGCTGAAGTTGTGTGATGAGATAAATAATTTCAATAAGGGAAGAAGCATTAAATGAAGCCTGGAAGAAATTCAACAAGAAGCTGAAACAGTGCCCGAACCACAACCTAGTAGATATAAACTAGTTGAAAATTTTCTATCGGTCCTTGAACTCTTCTGCTAAGACAGTTGTTGAATCAATTGTTAGAGGTTCCCTGAAGTCACATCCCTTTTGTGGAATAACTTGAGAAGATGCCGGGATACACTAAATTTATGAACAATATGGATACGAAGAAGAGAAATGTAAGTTTTGAGGCGACTGACAACTTGCACCACTGCAGTGCAATAGCATCTTGTTCTCTTGTCCAGAAGAAGGAAGATCTTGGGGCTTTCACTATTCCATGCACTATTGGGGCGTTTGACTTTACTAAGGCATTATGTGATCTAGGAGAAAATATAAACTTAATGTCTCTTGTTGTGTTTAGACAGTTGCTGTTAAGATCCCCCAAACTGACTACAATGCGGCTACTTATGGCGGATCTCACTATGAGGCTTACAATAGGTATTTTGTATGATGTGCTAGTGAAGTTTGAGACCTAAATAATAGCTTATTGGTTTTATGTTTGGTTAGTAAGAAGAAACTATTGCCTCAAGAGCATTTAGGCAGCATGAGGAAAATACTTTAACATTGGACCCTTAACCCACACTTTAACTCAGACTCGGACCTCGATCCCTAACCTTGTCCCACACCTTGACCCTGCCCATGACTAGATCCTCAGACCGTTCATGCCTTAACCTAAGACCCGATAATGACTAGAGACCTACTTTCGACCCTATTCTTGATCTAAGATTAAAGACCCAAATACAAACTAGGATCTGACCTTGACAGTGATATAGAATCAGGTAAGGGTCGAGGTCAGATCTCGAGATAGGAGTCAAGTACTCAGATCCCAAGTCAGGGTCAGTGATCAAGAGTTGGGAATAAAGAGTTGAGTCTGAGGTCTTGAGTCTCAGGCTCAGGGTTAGGATTAGGGAGTCAGGATCCCTAGTCCAGTCTAGCGTTGGGAGTTCATACCCTTGTGTCAAGCCCCAAGAGGGTACCCTAGACGTGACTGGCACTTGAAGACCATTTCTGGTCCCCAAGCGAACCACTTGATCCAATCACGCATCCATTCAATATCAATCAACCAGCGGAAAGTTTAAAATAAAGAAATAATTTGGCAGGCAATCCAAATCAATGATCTAACTCAAGAAAGAAAGGTCATGAGCCAACAAATCATACTCCGATCTTTGTCATTAAAATAGTTTGACAAGAATAATTCAAGGAAAGAAAATACTCAATCGACCCATCACTATCTAGTCTATGAAGCCTCTATCACTACTATCTAATTGGTGTCAATGACATATTCATGGCTACCTCAAATCAAAATGAAAAGGGCTAACTCGACGTAAGAATAACATAAGCGGTGTCCTCCAAATGTAGGAGAGGACTCACCAATACGCTGAGTGTGTATAGATCCTCGATGGTGCTCCTACTGATGATCTCTAAACCTGTCTCTGCATCATGAAATGATGCAGGTCCAAATGAACGTCAGTACATGGAATGTACGAGTATGTAATATGGCAGAATGAAACATTTTTCAAGGAAGAGTAACGTTGGTTCAAATATCTCAACTCAGAAAGATAAGAGAGACTCAATCAAAGTGTCATAAGTCTAAAGTAAGAATGCATTTTCAGACAAAGACCAATCACATACAACAAAATCCAATCCAATCGTACACTATCCGATCATATATCATCCAATCCAATTCAATCATATACAATCAACTCAACAAACAACTCAACAATTAAGTCAAAGGACTCAACTCAATAAATATGGAAATTAGAACTTAGTAATGTGATATAATCCAACTCAATTATCAACAAGCTCAATCAAACCAATCAAATCAATATATAATCCACTCAATTTGGGAGTTTCTCTAACCAACAATAATCCCACCACCTATACGTAGGTGATGCACAACGAGCACGTCGTTGCCATGCCCGTCCATACCTTGCTAGGGCATGAACGAATCAACCAATCATGGGTTCCATTGATTAACCCAGTCCTATCATTTCAGGATGATAAAATAGGAAACATCTGACTTTAACGGTTCGATCCCATAGGAAGCATCCGACTTTAATGGTTCAATCCCTTCCTACGTTGGCAGCATAGTTTATGGTGTTTGAGTATGGACTATACTCTTACACAATTCGGTGCTCGATACTCCTCCCAAAACTCAATATGCACATATCCATCAAGTGAGTAAAATATTCAAAATACTCATTTAGTCTCTTAGGACTTAGTTTCAAATCGACTCATTTAGTCTCATTGGACTCTTTTCAAAACTCAAATCAAATTTGACCTCATTGGACCTTCTTTCAAATTGGCTCATCTCCAATCATCAAACTCTTCCCTTTAAAATTTATACAATCTCAACTCAATCTCAAAAATCGACATTTAAGGTAACAATTCTCAACTCATTTATACTCAAAATGCTCATGTTCAAAAATAATTAAAAGACTTCTCAAATCAACTCATGCTTAAACTCTTTTTAAATCATAGATAAAAATAATCATTCCTTAAACTCAAAAATAGTGTATAAATAGTTTATGCAAAAATGCTCACAATCATTTATTTTCAAAATGCTCATAAGACTCCAATCAAATCAAATTTTGCAAATCACATATCACATAATCACAATAAACTCCAATCTACTTCATCACACAACATCCACATCAACATTAACCTCTTCATTCACATCATCGTCAAACATCATCATTCATAAACTATTCCAATTCATTCTTTTCATTCCAATCAATACATATACACAAACCATCCATCTCCAACTCAAGACAAATTATGACCAAAAAGAAATCTCATCTTGGGATCATGTGAATGACTACATGAATCCATACTCTCAACAAAACTCAACTCAAGAACACCATCAATACATATGAATTTATATACAACAATTCATTTGTAGTCAATAATATGAAGTATAACTATTTAGTCATTCAAGTCATGAAAATCATCATTCAATTAATAATATATATATAAAAATATTCTATAGTTTAGGAAATTTCAAGAAAATCTTCACAGAAGTTTCAAATCTTTCACAATCTTCATCCAACACATCTATGGATCATATGGAAGAACTCAATCCATATTTAGGTTAGCCTTACATACCTTAGAGTAGATTTTGAAGAAACCTTGTTGTTGGGTCTTCAATGGAAAGCTTGAATCCTTGAATTTTTTAGGGCAAATCTTGTTGGAGATGATTTGAGAGAAGAGGGTGAAGGTTAAGGTTTCTTTGGAGGTGAGGAGGCTAAAATAAATGAGCCTAAAACGTTCTATATTAGGATATATATGTTTAGGGGAAAATGTCCAAGTTTCCCCTCTTCAAAATCTGGAAAAGTGGGCAAAAATCTTGCTGGCGCGTCGCGCCACTACAGCGCCAAGCCAAAATAGGCTTAAAACCCTGCACATCTAATAGTGGCGCATCACGCCAAGGACCAAACTACTGAGGCTGTTTTCTGGCGCTATAGTGGCGCGTCGCGCCACTGGAGCGCCAAGCCTAAATTTCCTACAGTGGTCGCCCAGGCCTGGAATTCCTGCAGTACTAGTCTGAAGTAAAATGGTCATAACTGTTGACTCCGAACTCCAACAATTGCA
Organism: Solanum dulcamara; assembly: GCF_947179165.1. Classification (NCBI taxonomy): domain Eukaryota; kingdom Viridiplantae; phylum Streptophyta; class Magnoliopsida; order Solanales; family Solanaceae; genus Solanum; species Solanum dulcamara. Next base: position 11,020,228 of record NC_077246.1, on the reverse strand, counting down.
ATCTTGGTGGAGTTGGAAAGAAGACTCAAAGAAATTTAATTTGGTTGGTTGTGGTCCACCCAGTTCATTATATTCTATGAGATATGGTCATTTGAAGTTGACCCTCATATTAACTCCTTCGAAAACTTAATCGATTTGAATTCTTTAGACTCAGTTTGGTGCTAGAGATCCCTTATGACCCCTAAACACATATAACACACTCCAAATACTTAAGAATTAATCCTAACTCATATATATAATTACAATTCCTTTGGTTCGAGGCTAGACACACGTGAAAAAATGTTCGAGTCTTTGCAAAAAATATTCTGGGGTGTTACACCTTGTCAGGATCAATTCCAAGTAGGGTCTTAGATTGGAGAAGGTTGAATTTATAAACTCATTCCACACTTAACTAGATATAGGGTTGAATAAACTATAAGATAATTTCTCCAAATTTCTTAAATTGTATACCACATATCAAGGAAAGAATTGAAATCAAGACAATCAAGAATGGAAAACTCAATTAGGGTACAAGTGTTTTTGGGGCGGTGTGGGTGGGAATGGAAAAACAGAGATTGGAGAAATTTTAATATATAACTTTTAGAATTCAGATAAAACATAGAACTTGTTAAAAATAAACAAGGAAATAAGAGCACATAATATGGAAGAGACTAAAATATATGGTATTAAGGGGAATTGTTTTCTTGTAAGTAAGAGTTTGCTTCCCCACTTTGTCATCCCCTCCATCATTTCCCTTTTCAATAATAATAATAATAAATGGTATTAAAATAAATCATACAAATATGGAAACAAATCAATCAACATTCAAAGAGGAAATAGATGGCGTTACCCGATTTAACAAGTATTTAAATAGTTTCGTCCATATTTTGTGATATCTTTTTCTCTTTTCCTCTTTTGGATTAATTTGTGATAAAAAATCCTCTCAGATCTTCTTGTTTTTATCCAAACTTTACCATAATTGAAAAAGGAGAAAAAACAAAATGAAAAAAAGGTTTGAAAATGAAAAGAATATACTGATTCACATACGAAATAAAAAGGCTTGAAGATGGTTGTTCAGGTTTATAGGGTGAAAGAGAAACAAAGAGAAGAGTTGGGGGAGATTGAAAGAAGTAGAAATGGATTAGGGTTTAGAAAATAGTTGAGAGATTTAAAAAATAGTGAAGTGGAGAAGTGTGGGTTGTCTAGTTAAATTGAATGAACAATGGAGATTAAAAGGATCAAATTGGTTGCGGCCCAAAAGAAACCCGGTAACAACCCATTTGATCATTTTAAACTCCGTTGTTCATTCAATTTAACCAGACGACCCACATATCCCCATTTCACTATTTATTTAACCCTTGCAACTATTTTCTAAACCCTAATCCATTTCAAATTCCTTTGGTCGCCCCCAACTCTGCCTTTTTGTCTCCCATTCATCCTACAAACCCTAATAACCTTCTTCATGCTCTCATTATTTTGCCTGTGAATGGGTATATTCTCTCCATTTTCGAACCCTTTTTAAATTTTATTTTTACTCCTTTATCAATTTACTATACAGTTTAGATAAGCAACATAAAGATCGGAGAGAACGTTTCATCATAAATTGATACAAAAAGGAAAATAGATGAAGATATCGGGAAACTTGTTTGAAACTAGTAAAATGGGGTTACATCGTTTATTTCATCTCTGAATATTAACTGATATTTTTTCATGTTTGCATGATTTATTTTACTATCATTTTAAAAATTATTATTGAAAAGTGAAATGATGGAGGGGATTACAATGTGGAGAACTCTCAACAACAAGGCAAATATTTTAGAGAGTCAATCAACTGAGCTACTAATACTCCCCTTAATACCGTCTATGTTAGTGTCTTTCATATTATGTTCCCTCATTTCCTTGTTTATTTTTAACAGACTTTATGTCTAATCTCATTTCTAAAAATTATAATCTGAAATTCTACATTCTCTATTATCCCATCCCTACGCCCCCAAAAAAACTTGTAATCCCAATTCAGATTTCAAATTTTGGTTGTTCTAATTTCTATTTTTCTTCTTGAAATGTGACATATTATTCGTCTAGTTTAAGAAATATGGTGAAATTTTCTTTTAATTTATTCAAGTTTGGAATGTTATTATAAATGCAACTTTGCCCAACTTGAGACACAACTTTTGAACCTGATCCCGACCAGGGATCAAACTCCCAACCGTGTAGCCAAATCCCTGGGGATCCTGACTCCTAGATCCTAACCATGAGTCCGAGACTCCAGACCCCTGGACCAACTCTTGACTCCTAGATCTTGACCCCTAACCTCAACTTGGGATCCAATTACCTGACTCTCAACTAGAAGTTGGACATTGACCCCAATTGGATGCTAATTAAGTGGAAAGGTAGAACCTGTTCTGGAGTCGGGTCCTTAATCTCAGTTTGGAATTGGGGTCGGGATTAGGTTTCGAGTCAGCATCAGGTCTTGTGTGGTTGATGGTGTTGATGGTTCGGTCTTGGGTAAGGGCATGATTGGTTTGAGGATCATGTTCTGGGGCGTAGTTCGTGTTCGGGTTAAAGGGTGGGGATCCGGGTCCAATGTCAAAGTATTTGTCTGATTATACTTAAATGTTCTTGACCCAATATTTTTTGTGCTTATTAGGAATACAAATATATCCGTAATGTTCCTTCGTATCTCCACTTAAAAGTATTATGATAAAAAAAAAAGAACTTGTGAATCATACATTAATTTAAGTTATTAAATATTGAAATAACTTTGTATTAAGTTTTACCTGCATTGTATAGCAAAATAAAAATACGAATATACACAAACCCACAATGTTATTATTTCAACCTTAATGATAAAGGGTAAAATGAAATTTGTCGTTAACCTTGTTACTATTAAATATAGAAAAATTTTGTTATATTTTGAATTAATTAAAAAGTAAAGTATATTATGTAAATTGAAATAGAGGGAACAACAATTTAATATATAATTCATATTTGGAAATTGTCACGACCCAGTTTCTCAGGTCATGATGACGCCTACTATGATCCACCAATAAGCAAGCCGACCCGTATCCCGAAACTGTGAGTAATGAGATGTTAGGGTAGAAGACCAATAATACAACTAAAAATAATAAAGAAATAACAGGAACACAAATGAATGGCGGGAGCACAATGAAATATATACAAACCAAAATATCCCTCAGAGAACTTGGAAGTCATATGTATAGGGCTACTACAAAAAGAGTACAAGTCCCAAAAGTGGACCAAAAAAATAAGACTATCTCAAAAAGCAAAAGACAGACAATATATATATACACACAAAAGGAGACTGGTATATCCAAGACGTTGTGTGCTCACCCTCGCCTCTGATCAAGACTGTAGCTGGCTTTAATCAACGCCGATAGCTAGTACTCAGACCTACATCATAAAAACAGATGCAGAGTGTAGAATGAGTACCAAAATAATAGGTAACTAGTAGGCATCATAGGCCGACTGAGCAAGATAAGCAAAAATAAACAAAAATGCGAGAAACTAATCACAACTAAAGAAAGAACAAGAAATCAATGTAGTTATGTACACGAGCGTACTCAACATACAAATAGAGAGAAATAGCTAAATCCATCAGGCTCTCATAAACTCACAGATACGCTCACACACAAGTCCAAAAGTAATAACCTAAATGGACTCCCATAAGCCCGACAGGAGCAAAGATAGTCGAATTATCACAAGAGAATCCGATGAAGTTCCAACAATGCCACAATTTTCCGCGGACTTGAACCAAACCATTCTGTAAGCCTAAACATTTAACCCAAAGCTGAAAAGAGTTAAGGACTTAAACCAAAGAACCATAAGAGTATCAGTATTTGAACCGAGACTTGATAATAACCAAGATGTAGATAATAATGAACTCAAACCACGTGCAAAAGAGACTGAGGACTTGAACCAAGGTAATAAATAATCGTGGACTTAAACCATGTGCAAAAGAGACCTAGGAATTGAACTAAGGTAATAGTAGCTAAGGACTCGAACCAAAGCAACTAAGGAGCGATAGACTTGAACCAAGGCTAATAACGGCGGTGTACTTGAAGCACGGGTAAGTAAGGCTAGGGACTCAAACTGAGGCAATAATACCAAGTCAAGGACTTGAACCCCGCTCGATGGATTGAATTAGGGACTTGAAAAAAGAACAGAGGAGAATCAGTTAGAATAAGGATCGACGGCCAACCGAACGTCACACGGAGTACCCCCAATCTGAGTACTATAAAAACATTCACTCCATCTCGAACCACATCCAACCAAGATTGACGAATAGACTTCCCAAACCAAGAATACAATGATGCAGAACCAAGAGAAAGATAGGAAATTATGGAGATAATGTCCCAAAGCTATGTTACTGTCTTACTAAAGTTCAGACTATCAGACTCAAGTCTGCTATATCAGTCTATAGGGAGCTTAGCTGTTCGAATCGATGTCGGAGAAGTTGTAAGTCCTAACGGCACCAACATCGCACAAGTCTAAGGCAACTCTAGTCTAACCTAGACTAAGGGCAAACATGCTTCCAAAAACATAAACCAAATGCATAGAACACACCACAAGGTAGAAGTGATCAATAATAACAGGAGACATGCTTTAATAATCCAAACATTTCCCAAAAATAACGCCAAGGACATGAATTCTAGGAATTTAACATGCTCAAAGCCCAAACCCCTCAAGCTTATACAATTCCGTATAAAAATGCCAAAAAATGCTCAGTCTAAAGAGGGAAAAATCATAGACTACTTTAATAATAACAGAATACATGCTTTAATAATCCAAACATTTCCCAAAAATAACGCCAAGGACATGAATTCTAGGAATTTAACATGCTCAAAGCCCAAACCCCTCAAGCTTATACAATTCCGTATAAAAATGCCAAAACATGCTCAGTCTAAAGAGGGAAAAATCATAGACTACTTGTAGGCCGATCGTGCTCGATCCCACTCAAGGAACTGAAGCTTTTTCCTTCTGAATGATCTCCAAACGTTGCCACGCTACCAACAATGGAATCACAATGTCAATATGGTCATTATGACATTAAACTTATTAAATTCGGACGCGGGCCAATTTTGGAGTTAAAATTAGGAATTGTGGGACCCGCATTTAGAATTATGGAATTGACCCCAGAGGGTCCTAAACAACACCCCAAGTTCATGTAACTATTTAAAACAAATACAGTGTCGGAAAACATCAAGAAACGATCATGCAATAAGAATTTCAAATTTTAAAATTAGCAAATTAAGGGGACAATAACTTTGAACAAAAAATTTACCTGAACGAAATCTTGACACTCAAAACTAATCACACCACGACGTTTCTTATGGAAAAACCCATAATTTAGCCTCGAGAATCGCTTAAAACAGACCAAAATTCTCAAAATATCAAATCTCAAATTTACCAAAAATCTAATCCAAAATGGAAGGGCAGCAACTATAACGCGAATCTTACCTCAAACAAAGCTTCCTTTTGACAATTTCTTAATTTCAACCTTTGAATCACCAAAATTGGGTTTATATAGACCAAGAAATTAGTTCCCAAATTTCTTCAAAAATTCACTCCAAAAATTACCAGTGCAGCAGCTAAAATCAAGATTGTACCTCAATCAATTGCCCCAAATTAATTTCCGAGCGCACAAATGCGTTCTCCTCAAAAAACCTCACAAGTATGCTTTATGAACCACCCAATTTGGAGCTCTACAGCTCAAGATATGGGGTTTTGAATTTAGGAGAAAAAGACCCAAAAATGGGATCTTTAAGCTTGCACCAGCACTGCTGCAACACCTCTTTTTGGAAAAGTCCAAAATCTCCGACAAGGTGCTCGGGATTCATTCGGAATTCCATGCGGACAAACGTACTATGCTACCCCACCAAATTTGACATTTCAAATTCAAAGACATGATCAAAATTTCCATCCGAGGTAACCTCAACAAAAAATAGGTCCCACACTCAAGCACCATTTTAAGCCAAATTCCACAACGGGCCTTGAGATTAGATTAAAAGCCTCAGAAAGCAAATGAAGGGTCATTCTAGACCAAACTTCGAAATTCTTCAAAAATTCACTCCAAAAATTACCAGCGCAACAGCTAAAATCAAGATTGTACCTTAATCAATTGCCCCAAATCAATTTCCGAGCTCACCAATGCGTTCTCCTCAAAAAATCTCACAAGTTTTTTTATGAACCATCCAATTTGGAGCTCTACAGCTCAAGATATGAGGTTTAGAATGTAGGAGAAAAAGACCGAAAAATGGGATCTTTAAGCTTGCACCAGCACTGGTGCAATACCTTTTTTTGGCAAAGTCCAAAATCTCCGACAAGGTGCTCGGGATTCATTCGGAATTCCATGCGGACAAACGTACTATGCTACCCCACCAAATTTGACATTTCAAACTCAAAGACATGATCAAAATTTCCATCCGAGGTCACCTCAACAAAAAATGGGTCCCACACTCAAGCACCATTCTAAGACAAATTCCACAATGGGCCTCTAGATTAAATCGAAAGCCTCAAAAAGCAAATGAAGTGTCATTCTAGACCAAACTTGATATTCTGGAACTAACTGCACTGACGGAATTTTATTCCGATCACATTTTCCAAGAATATTGACCAAAGTCAACTATAGGCCAAATTTTAAAGGCTAAAACGTCAAATTGCCCTAAACTCGTACCTAATGCCTCAATACTCATGCTGACCATGCTACTCGCCTAATTTTTTCATTACGAAGATGATGGAACCATCAAAATTTCAATCTGAGGTTGTTTACTAGATGTTATGGCCAAAGTCAATTTTTCAAGTTATAAAAGCTCCAATCAGGGAAGTGGGCCTAAAACCCAAACGAATGACCAAACGATCGAACAATCATTGCCATCAAGTGATAAATGACTTGGGGTTGCTACAGGAACACTCTAAATGAAGAAATGAATGCTTTATTTCAAAAATAACCTGGAGGGTCATTACAGAAAAGTTAGGCAATAAATATTTTTGTCACGACCCAAGTCTATACCATGGACGTGAGCGACATTCAGAACAATTGGTGACCGAGCTAACCCTTGGACGGGCATACTAAAATACTAAATAATTACTAACAAGGAAGCTTTTAAAAGATGAACATACTATGCAATAACTTAGGACACAAACTTCCCCAAAAATGCTCGTTCTTACTCAAGGATAGCAGTCCTCGACCAATGGCATGTTACTAGATTGTTTTTGCAATCTAGAATATTTGAAGCAAAAGTCATTCTCAAGGAAGAAAGACTCTCAATATGAATGTTAATCATTTATCACTGGAACAGTTGTAAATTTGGGACTTGTGTTATATATTAAACAGTTTTATTTACCCCTTTTGTTTAGAATTGGGAACTGCTCCACTTTACTTTTCCAACTAACCTTGAATCCTCAAATTATATGAAAAAGGGGAAATAGAAACAGGTAAGGGAAAGCATACACCATAATAAATCGAAGGAAGAATAAACAATTCCACAACTTTTAGAGAAGGATTCAGTTGAGTACACAGTGGTGAGCCAACTCTAGTGAAAAATGATGTGTTACACAAAGAATGATGTGTTACCAATCAAAAAGAATAGAGGCATACAAGTAAAATTCTTTCAGTTAAGTATATATGGTTAATAAATATACATTTCTATCTCATTAAATAACGTATCCATGGTAAGTCGATATTGTTTCGTGTGAAACACTAGGTTCAAGTAAGTTTATCTCGATCTACTCTATACGTTTCTCCCATAAGAAACTGAATAATGAGTCTCATTCTGCACTCGATCATTTGGATTTTACATTTACAATATCTGAATCACAGTTTTAATTCGTTCCAACTAAAATTACACGTCTTTATTTTCTGTAAGATAAAAATTATCTTACTGAAAAGATTCCTGAATCATAGTAATTGATTCCTGCTTGTAAATATGATTGCAACTCATTTTGACGTTCTAATTGTTGGACATGCTATAGGTGAAGGGAGAAGGCACAGACAGGCAACAAATGGATTTTCATCAAACTCATCATTCTCTAACAGGGACTTCAAAACTACAAAGTTTGTAGATTCAGAAGGCGATGCAAACAGATCAAACAACATTTTGAATTAAACCGCATCCTATGCATCTTCCTGTGCTCATAGCTGTGCAAAATCTTTACCAGCCTTGGAGTCCTACGCATTAGAGGCATCAATTCTAGATTTGGATGAACTTGCGAACAAATCAACTGGCTCAAACAGTTTATGGAATGCGGAAGACCTATTCTGATGGTGTTACTTCTTCATAGATGTTTGTAAAAAACCTTGGAACATTGACAAAGAATTGATGGCTTCATAAGTTAGGCTTGATCCTTCGTTTCTTTGACTCCTAAAATGTGGGAGATACAAAAAGTAAAGGAGTAAAAGAAGTGACTGGCCATGGCTCCTCAAAAGGCATTCTCTTGCTGAACGTAGAGACTGAAAGAATAACCTACATTTTAAGAGTCAAAGACAGGAAGGACCAAGACAAACTTCCAAAGCCATCAATTCTTTCTCGATGTTCCATGATATTTTACAAACTTCCATGAAGGCGTAACACCATTAGACAGAGTTCCTCCAAATCCAGAATTGATGCCTCCAATGTGTCGGACTCCAAGGCTGGTAAAGATTTGGCGGAGCTATGAGCACAGGAAGATGCATAGGATGCAGTTTCATTTAACATGTCGTTTGATCTGTTTGCAGCATCTTCTCAATCTACAAACTTTATAGTTCTGAAGTCCTTATTAGAGAACGATGAGATTGATGACAATCCACTTGTTGCCTGTCTTTCCCTTCTCCCTTCACCTATAGCATATCCAACAATTAGATATTCAAAATGAGCTACAATCATATTTACAAGCAGAGATCAGTTACTATGATGCAGGAATCTTTTCAGGAAGATAATTCTTATTTTACAGAAAACAAAGACGTGTAATTTTAGTTGTAATGCATTAAAACTTTGATTCAGATATCGCAAACTGTAAAAGTCAAATGATCGAGTGCAAAAGGAGAATCCTTATTAATCAGTTTCTTCTATGAGAAGTGCACAAAGCGGATCATGATAAAATTACTCGCACTAAGTGTTTCACACCAAACAATATCAACTTACCATGGTTATGTTATTTAATGAGGTGGAAATGTATATTTATTAACCATATATACTTAAGTGAAAGAAGTCTACTTGTATGCATCTATTCTTTTTGTTTGGTAACACATCATTACAACTTTTAATGTTCCCACATAGCATATATTAGGTGATTCAGCAACCAAATGGGTTTTCATCAAATGTGTACGTTGTTAAGTTTTCTGCAGTATCAATGATATTTCCTATTTTGTTTCTTTCATCTATTTGACGAGACTTGGGTTAAGTTTGATGATTGCAAAACGTATGTATAATTCTTGAAAAATACTTTTGGAAACTTAAAATTGCAGTAAATCATCATAACTAATCTGTATCTTGTTACAAGATGTTTTATAGTATAACGTCTTACTCTCGCACTCTTTTTACTTTTGCTTCCAGTTGTCACAACAGGAAAACTTATTTTAATTGTGGCAGTCAGAAGGTCATCTGCTATGGTGAATACCTTGTTTATGACTACTTGCTTTTCTGGTTTTTCTGCCATTATTTCTCATGCATTCAATTCTATTCTCAGTTAATTATCAAAATTTCTTGTTGTCACTAATTCTTTCGTCTTTTGTTCCTAGAGCTGCCTCAGGGTAATTGGAATCAGTCTGCGTAATTGAGAATATCTTTCTCCTTTCTAGTATGCTTGCTCATTAAAGGAGAATGTATACAGTTTTCTGGATTATGATTTGAGGGGAAGAGGAGGAAATGGTAATATTCTACGGAGGACAGAGAAATTGGCTTATGGGTAACTTTGAAACCAAACTAGCTAACAAGGCTTCACATAAAGTTACGAAAGTGAATGGAATGTAGATTTTTGGTACTCTGCAATTTTAATTGATACTATATAAATTTAACAGTTTCCATGAGGAGGTGCAAGTTAAAGTTGGTGAATCTGAACCACGCCATGCAGGTTTAACTCTAAGAATTTACATGTCTGCATTTCATCATACATGTTGGTATTGAATTGTGATAGGAGTAACAAAGTTTGGTAAAAAATCCTAGGTATTTTAATATACCTGTCTTTTAGTTGTGAAAATAATATAGGGGTGGGGTGGAGGTGTGTCTATGAGTTCTACTCTAATTTTTTTGTTGTGTCATTCTCTACTTGTGGTCTTATTCTAACTTGCTAAGCTATGAAGGGTATTGCACTATGTGGCTACTAGATGCCTCTTTTCTCGAGTTATGGTCTGTTAACATGTCGCCTCTGTCTCATTGTTGTGAATCATTGCTTCATTAGGATTCATGTTTCGTAGTTAAAGCTTGAAGACATACTAATCATTCCTCTAATGCAAATATCTTTCTCTTATTCCACTTTTTCAGATTTGACTGTTCTGCGGAGACGAGTGACTTGTATTTATAATCATTTGGTAAACCTTGTCTGACTAGACTCGGAATGACAATCCTGAAGTTGAACTATTTGTTTACAAACTTTTATCTTAATCTGATGCAGTATTTTAAATCATATAATGAACATATTTTCAATGCAACTTGTGTTTTGCTAGATATATTTAATCATGGTGTTACATTATTGGTAAATGAGTGCACAATTTTAGTGAAATGTTTGGGGATTTAACAGTCTTAGTGTTGATGGTAAACCATTTGGATAGTTACGTGTGTGATCAATAGTGTTGCCCAGATTAAGGAAGAAAAGAAAAAGCTAGTTTGTGATGTTCATAGACTAGCTCGTTTGGGTGTTCGCTTGGTTGATTCGAAGGATGTTGGTGTTGTTGTCCAAAATAGTTTTGAATCATCTCTTGTGGCGGATGTAAAGGTAAATCAAGATAATGATCCACCTTTTGTTGAGTTGAATTAAACGGTTGCCAAAAAATCCATTGAGGCTTTCTCACAAAAGGGAAATGGTGTGCTTAGATATTAGGGCCGACTGTGTGTTCCCGATGTTGATGCCTTAAGGGAAATGATATTGTCTAAAGGTCATAGTTCAAGGTATACTATTCATCATCAGGGTTCCACAAAAATGTATCGAGATTTCAAGGAGGTGTATTGGTAGGATGGCATTAACAAGGATATTGCACAATTAGTAGGTTATTGTCCTAATTGTCAACAAGTGAAAATTGAGCATAAAAAACTACGAGGTTTAGTTCAAGACATTGACATTCCTATTTGGAGGTGCGTGGACTTGAATATGGACTTCATTCCAGGTTTGCCTCGTACCCGTAGGCAACATGATTTGATTTGAGTTGTTGTTGACCGAATGACTACGTCGGCATATTTTCTTCCTATTAATATGTAAGACCCCAGAAATGTGAAAGGTCCTAAACGAAGGAACCAAGGACAAATTCTCAGAAAGTTGCAAAAAACTGGCACCAGAAGCTGACCACATAAGCCTTCACTAATCTTGGTAGATACCACAGACCATGGTGTGCAACTGTGGTAGAGATACAGAGGCTCAGTCTGCAGAGGATGAACCATGATGGAGGACTACGGATAGTGGTGAGTACCATGGGCCATGAAACCCTCCGTGGTGAGACCTCCCAAAAGTCCTCAGGAATTTTCCCAAGGCAGGAACCACAGATGACCACCATGGGTTGTGGAGACTTTTACGGACCGTGTAGAGGTCCGTGGTGGCCACTTCTGCAGGCCTCCTACAGGACCTGCACAACAGTCAGCCTACACAGGCCATGATGCATTTCATGGACCATTAAGGTGTCCGTGAAGGAACTTTAGTGACTACCCTACAAGTTTCATTAATGAATTTCTCTAAGTCCTTATCACGGGACCCCACCACAGACCTGTAACACCCCTTAAAAATTTTCCTAAGATTCGGACCCTTTTTGTATTCGTGTAGGGTCTAACTCAATTATTTCGAAGTGCATGCTTGAGTTAAGATAAGTCCCTGAGTAATTGAAAAGTGTTGGAGGTGATGTGGGGTCACGGGGGACCCCTAGGACAAAGCTAAGACCAAGAAGGTTCATCGCGGCTAAGTTTTAGGACGAGTTTGTATGAGGAGTCAACTTCTAACGACCCTATCTTTTGAGAGACAGAAATATAGGTGGCCCACCACCTATTAAATTAAAGGTCGTCGAGTCTTCTTTCCAACGCCACCAAGAATGTAAATTTTGGAGTTCGGAGTCGAAATATATAGCGATCCTAAGATGAACGAGCACAACAGAGATTTTTAGTCCTGGGGGTTCAACTACTGGAAATCTGGGCTTAGCACTATAGTGGCGCAATGCGCCACTATCGAGCCAGGAACATGCCTCAGTAGTTTGGCCCCTGGCGCGATGCGCCACTAAAAGTTGTGCAGGGTTTTTCAAGCTAAATTCCCAGAACTCAGAACAATGGCCTTGGTGCTGTAAGGGCGCGACGCGCCACTATCGCGCCAGAAACATGCCTCAGTAGTTTGGTCTCTGGCGCGGCGCGCCACTACGAGGTGTGCAGGTTTTAGGCGTATTTAGCCTGGCGCTTCAATGGCGCGATGCGCCACTATCGCGCTAGGTACGTTTTTAGCCTATTTTCAGAACTTTGGAGGAGGGGCAATTTGGGAACTTACCCAAATTATATATATGTTACCCTTGGTCTTTTGGGAACACATTTTTGCAGCCTCACTCTCTCTCTAAAAAGCCCTAGGAGCTTCTCTCTCTCTCTCTTCGTTTTCTTCTCCATTCCCAACAAAAAGAGTCCAAGAGCTTCAAGATTTGAGTCCTCCATTGAAGACCCAACCACAAGGTTTTCTTCAAGTCTTCACTAAGGTATGTAAGGCTATCTAAAACATGGGTTGAGTCCACCCATGTGCCCTACTCTTGCTTTGAGGTTAGATGTTCATGAAAATAGAGTTTCTTGGTATGGTTTATGCTTGTATGAACTTTGTTCCCTATGTATTTGATTCTATATGTGTTGATGTTGTTGAGCCAAGGAGTTCCTAAATTGAGCCTTTATGTGAGTATGAGTCGATGAAGATGAAGTTGTTAAATATGTTTTATTAATCCCCTTAACTATGTAGATCATGATAAAGGATGTTATTTTCTTGAAAATGTTGCTCAATATGAAATGTCAATTTAAAGTCTTGAAATTGTGATAAGCCTCAAAGATTTTCTCAAATAGATGAAAGAAATGATTGATTATATCTAGATGATGCTATATATGTACATTTAAATTTCTTTTGGAGATGTGATTGGGATCGATCGGATAGTATGATTGGAAGAGATTGATTGTGATAGAGTTGATGAGTTGACAAGGTTATAATGAAACTTGTCGATATGATTTGATTGAGTTGATTGGATGGAGTTTTATGAGCATTGAGTCTTGGGAGGAGTATCAAGCACCGAATTGGACAAGAATATAGTCCATACTCGAACCCAATACCTATGTTGCCAAACGTAAGGGGGATTGAACCGTTAAAGTCGGATGTTTCTCCGAGAGATTTGTCCTGACATTATAGGACTTAGTTGGATTGGATCCATGAGTGTTTGATTCGTTCATACCCTGGCAAAATATGAACGGGTGCGGCAACAATGTTGTTTTGTTGTACCTTCACTGGCTCATAAGTGATGGTTGTCGGATAAGAAAAACTCCCAAATAGGTCTTTATAGTACTCTGAGTCAGTTGAGTTGAGCGAGTTGCTATATGCTTATGAGTTAGTCCTGTCTAAACTATTTCTTGTGTAGACTCAGGACATTAGATTGAGTTGTCTTGTATGTATATATATATATGAGTTGAGATCCTGAGTTGACTGATTCTTCCTTGATGTTCATTGCATTCGGCCATTTTACATACTCGTACATTCCATGTATTGACGTCATTTGGCCTGCATCATTTCATGATGCAGAGACAGGTACTAGAGATCATCAACCGGCGCTCCGTTAAAGATCCACATACACTTTTGGCTAGTTGGTGAGTCCTCCTAGTTTCCGGAGGATGTTGAGCCTTCTTGTACAATTTTGTTGTCATTTCCCTTATTTGGTTGTTGGTAGCCATGGACTTGTCATTGGCACCTCTTGGACTTAGATAGAGGTTTCATAGAATGGAGTGTGGGGAGGTTGATCGGTTATTTTTGAGGATTCTTATTTTATGTGTTTGTTGAGTTGATAAATGTTTGTCCTTCGGCCTCATATTGTGAATAGCATTTTATTAATTAAGTTTCCGCTAAGAGAATGTGATTGAATGAAGGTGTGACTGGACCAGTTGGTTCGCTCGGAGGTCAGAGATGGCCTTTGAGTGCCAGTTACGTCTAGGGTATCCTCTTGGGATGTGACAAACATGGTATCAGAGCCCAGAGTTCAAGTGTCCTAGGGAGTCTATGAAGCCGTGTCTAGTAGAGTCTTGCTTATGGGTGTGTTGTGCACCATACTTATAAGCAGGAGGCTATAGGACATTAGGAATTGTTTCACTTCTTTCATACTCTGACTTCGTGTGATAGAGTTAAAACTCTATAAGACTCCTTTCTAATTCGTGCGTTTGTACGTTACAGATAATGCCTCCAAAACGTACTGCTTGCCAGAGGAATGTTGATAACGCTGAGATTCCCCAAGCAGAGGTACGCCCAGTAAGGGCTAGAGGCTGACCTACGAGGTATGCGGAGGCACCCTAAGTGCCAGCTACTTCACCTGCACCCACATCAGAGGCAGAATTTCGAGGGGCAATTGCAATGCTCATGCAACTAATGGCTGCCCAAAGTGGTAATCAGAGTTCGCCAACTCTCAGCTCTAGTTCTCAGGAGCCATCTGCTGCCACTAGAATTAGAGACTTTCTGAGAATGAATCCGCCGGCATTCATGGGTTCTAAGGTTGATGAAGATCCCCAAAACTTTATTGATAAGATGTGGAAAATTCTAAAAGCTATGCATGCTATGGAAATTGAGGGGGGTGAGTTGGTGTCCTATCAACTCAAAGATGTGGCAAAACATTTGGTATAACCAATGGGAACAAGGTAGGGGCGAGGATACCGAACCTGCTAGGTGGGATGAATTTGAGGGAGCCTTTCTTGACCATTTCTTTCCCCGAGAATTGAGGAAAGCGAAAGTGGAGGAATTTGTGAATCTGAAGCAGGAGGGTATGACTGTTAAGGAGTATGGCCTGAAGTTCATCCAGTTGTCCAGGTATGCTCCCGAAATGACCCCAGATATGAGGTCAAAGATGAGGAAGTTTGTCTCCAGTTTGGGGAGACATGTGAAGAAGGAATGCAAAGTGGCATTGTTAATCTCCGATATGGATATTTCAAGGTTAATGGTGTACGCCCAACAGGTGGAAGAGGAGAAGAGAAAGGACAGAGAAGAGCAGCTGAGCAAGAAGGCAAAATCAGCGGGCCATGAGAATGAACAGAGGCAAAATAAGGGCAACAGGTCCTTCTTCCAGAAGAGGCCTCCCAATTATGCCTCATCTACCGCCAGCGCACCTATGCCGCAGAACAGGTATGATCGGCAGGGACAGAGTTGCCAGAATTTCAGACCCCAGGATTCTCAATTCTAGGCCAGTGTAAGTCAAGGTATGAGGGGGAAGCCCCCATGCTACAAGTGTGGTAGGCTCCACTTGGGAGAATGCAGAGCAGAAAGGGTTGGTTGTTATAAATGTGGCCAAATAGACCATTTTCAGAAGGAGTGTCCAGCATGGGGGAACAGAGCCTAGTTCTCCGCCACCGCACCGCCAGCTAGGGGTAATCAGAGGGGCACTACTTCAGGTACGAGTAGAGGTACAAACCGCCTATATGCCATGGGCAGTCGCCAAGATCAAGAGAACTCTCCAAACGTCATGACGGGTATGATTCGAGTCTCTTCTCTTGATTGCTATGTTTTGATGGATCCGAGTGCCACCCTATCTTTTATGACTCCATATGTGGCTAGTAAGTTTAATAAAATTCCCGAATGTCTTCTTGAGCCTTTCAGTGTAGCTTCTCTTACTGGTGATTCTGTCTTAGCTAAGAGAGTCTATAGAGACTGCACTGTGTCAATTCATCACAGGGATACCTTAGCCGACTTAGTTGAGTTGGACATGGTTGATTTTGATGTGATCCTTGGCATGGACTGGCTTTATGTCTGCTATGCCTCTATTGATTGTACAACTCAAGTTGTCAAGTTCAAATTCCCAAACGAAGTTGTCATAGAGTGAAGGGGCAGTCCTGTTATGCCTAAGGGTAAGTTTATTTCTTACCTTAGGGCCAGGAAGCTAATCTCAAAAGGGTGAAAGATGACGATATTGAGTCTCCATCCCTGGAGTCGGTTCCGATTGTCAACGAGTTTCTGGATATTTTTCCTGAAGATCTGCCTGGAGTCCCTCCTAATAGGGAGATCGATTTCGGGATTGATAATCTTCCTGATACCCAACCTATCTCGATCCCTCCCTATAGAATGGCTCTGGCTGAGTTGAAGGAGTTGAAGGAGCAGCTGAAAGACTTGCTAGATAAGAGATTCATTAGGTCGAGTGTCTCACCATGGGGTGCTAGAGTCCTATTTGTGTGGAAGAAAGATGGGTCCCTTAGAATGTGTATCGACTACAGGCAGCTGAATAAGGTCACCGTAAAGAACAAATACCCTCTCCCCAGAATAGATGACTTATTCGATCAACTTCAGGGTGCCACTTGTTTCTCAAAGATAGACTTGAGATCCGGCTACCAACAGTTGAAGGTAAGGGAATGTGATATTCCGAAGACTGCTTTCTGGACTCATTATGGCCACTTCAAATTTTTGGTCATGTCCTTTGGGTTGACTAATGCCCCCGCCGCTTTTATGGATCTCATGAATCGAGTATTCAAACTATATCTTGATATGTTTGTGATTGTATTCATAGATGGTATTCTGGTTTACTCCAAGAATGAGGAGGAGCATGCCCATCATCTTAGAGTCATCTTGCAAACTTTGAGAGACCAGGTATTTATGCAAAGTTCTCCAAATGTGAATTTTGGCTTGCATCAGTGGCCTTCCTAGGCCACATTATATCTGGAGATGGTATTCAGGTTGATGCTCAGAAGATTGAGGTAGTAAAGAATTGGCCCAGACCCACATCCCCGACAGAGATAAGGAGCTTTTTGGGTTTGGCTGGCTATTATCAGAGGTTTGTAGAGGGATTCTCATCCATATCATCACCATTGACTAAGCTGACCCAAAAGAAGGCTAAGTTCCAATGGTTTGATGCTTGTGAAGAGAGTTTCCAGAAATTGAAGGCCAAGCTAACCACTGCTCCTGTTCTAGCATTGCCCGAGGGAACAGAGGGCTTTGTGGTCTACTGTGATGCATCCAGAATTGGCTTGGGTTATGTGTTGATGCAGAGGGGGAATGTGATAGCCTATGCTTCGAGGCAGCTTAAGGTTCATGAGTGAAATTACCCAACTCATGACCTTGAGCTGGCAGCTGTGGTGTTTGCACTAAAACTTTGGCGCCACTACTTGTATGGAGTGCATGTTGATGTATTCACCGATCATAAATGTAACACCCCTCAAAATTTCTTCCTAAGATTCGGGCTTTCTTTGTACACGTATGGGGCCCATCGTATTTATTTCGAAGTATGTGCTTGAGTTAAGATGAGTCCCTGAGGAATTTAAGAGCGTTGGAGGTGATGTGGGGTCATTGAGGACCCCTAGGACCGAGCTAAGTCCAAAAGATCCGTCGTGGCTAAGTTTAGGATGAGTTCATGTAAGGGTCGAATTTTAACGACCCTATCTTTTGAAGGACATCAATCTGGGTGGCCCACGACCTATCAAATTAAAGGTCGTCGAGTCTTCTTTCCAACGCCACCAAGAACGTAAATTTTGGAGTTCGGAGTCAAAAGATATGACGATCCGAAGACGAACTAGCACGACAGGAATTTCATTTTTGGCCTAGGTTGCAACTGCTGGGGATATGGCTTTGGCGCTGTAAGGGCGCGACGCACCACTATCGCGCCAGAAACATGCCTCAGTAGTTTGGTCCTTGGCGCGACGCGCCACTAAAAGTTGTGCAGGGTTTTTCAAGCCAAATTCCCAGAATTTAGAATAATAGGCTTGGCGCTGTAAGGGCGCGACGCGCCACTATCGCGCCAGAAACATGCCTCAGTAGTTTGGTCCCTGGCGCGACGCGCCACTAAAAGTTGTGCAGGTTTTGGGCGTAATTGGCCTTGGCGCTATAAGGGTGCAACGCGCCACTATCACGCCAAGGGCGTTTTTGCCTGATTTCAGAAATTAGAGGAAGGGCAATTTGGGAAATTTCCCAAATTATATATACACAAGCCTTGTGTATTTTGGGGGCATTTATTCAGCCCCCACTCTCTCTCTAAAGAAAAGCCCTAGCTCCTCTCCCTTCTCTCTTCTCTTCTTCTCCATTTCCAACTAAAAAGGAGTCCAAGAACTTCAAGATTTGAGTCCTTCATTGAAGACCCAACTACAAGGTTTTCTTCAAGTCTTCACTAAGGTATGTAAGGCTATCCAAAACATGGGTTGAGTCCATCTATGTGCCCTATTCTTGTTTTAAGGTTAGATATTCATGAAAATGGAGTTTCTTGGTATGGTACATATTTGAATGAGCTTTGTCTCCATTTTATTTAGTTATTTATGTGCCAATGTTGTTGAGCTAAGAGGTTCCTAAAATAAGCCCTTATGTGAGTATGAGATGATGAAGGAATGAGTTACTAAATATGTTTTATTGATCTTCTTAATTATGTAGATTTGATAAAGTATATTATTTTCTTAAAAATGTTGCCTATTATAAAAATGTCGATTTGAAGTCTTGAAGATGTGGTGAGTCATGAGGATTTTCTCAAATGGATGGAGGTAATGATTGATTATATCTAGATGATTTTATACATGTGCATTTAAATTTTCTTTGAAGATATGATTGAGATTGAGCAATTAGTATGCTTGGAAGAGATTTGATTGTGATAGAGTTGATGAGTTGACAAGGTTGTAATGAGACTTGTTGATATGAGTTGATTGAGTTGATTGGATGGAGTTTTATGAGCATTGAGTCTTGGGAGGAGTATCGAGCACCGAATTGGGCAAGAGTATAGTCCATACTCGAACCCAATACCTGTGTTGCCAAACGTAGGGGGGATTGAACTGTTAAAGTCGGATGCTTCCCCGAGAGCTTTTGTCCTGACATTATAGGACCTGGTTGGATTGGATCCATGAGTGTTCGTCGTTCATGCCCTGGCAAGGTATGAATGGGCGTGGCAACGACGTCGTTTCATTGTACCTTCACTGGCTCGTAAGTGTTGGTTGTCGGTTAAGAGAAACTCCCAAATAGGTGTTGATAGTACTCTGAGGCAGATTGAGTTGAATTGTATATGATTGGTCCAGTCTAAATCATATCCTTGTTTAGACTTAGGACATTTGATTGAGTTGTCATCCCTTTTGAGTTGAGCTCCCGAGTTGATTTATTCTTCCTTGATGTTCGTTGTATTCGGCCATTTTACATACTCGTACATTCCATGTACTGACGCCGTTTGGCATGCATCATTTCATGATGCAGAGACAGGTACTAGAGATCATCAACCGGCGCTCCGTTGAAGATCCACATACACTTCCAGCCAGTCGGTGAGTCCTCCTAGTTCCCGGAGGATATTGGGCCTTCTTGTACAGTTTTGTTGTTCTTCCTTTTATTTAGATTGTTGGTAGCCATGGGCTTGTCATTGGCACCTTTTTGACATGAGTAGAGGCTTCATAGACTGAAGTGTGGGAGGTCGAGCGGTCATCTTGAGGAGTCCTATTTTTATTGTCTTCTTTTGATTGTAAATGTTTGGCCTTCGGCCCTTATATTATGAAAAGTATTTCTTTAAATTGAGTTCCTGCTAAGAGAATGTGCTTGAACGAAGGAGTGACTGGACCAGGTGGTTCGCTCGGAGGTCAGAAATGGCCTTCGAGTGCCGGTCACGTCTAGGGTACCCTCCCGGGGCGTGACAACATGGTATCAGAGCACAGGGTTCAAGTGTCCTAGGGAGTCTATGAAGCCGTGTCTAGTAGAGTCTTGCTTATGGGTGTGTTGTGCACCACACTTATGAGCAGGAGGTTATAGGACATTAGGAATTGTTTCCCTTCTTTCATACTCTAAATTCGTGCGATGGAGTTGAACTCCATGAAACTTCCTTTCTAATTTGTGCGTTCATACGTTACAGATAATGCCTCCTAAACGTACCACTAGCCAGAGGAATATCGATAATGCGGGGATGCCACAGTCAGAGGCACGCCCAGCAAGGGCTAGAGGCCGACCCTCGAGATATGCGGAGGCACCTCAAGTGCCATCTACCCCACCTGTACCCACATTAGAGGCTGAATTTCGGGGGGAAATTGCAATGCTCACGCAACTAATGGCTGCCCAAAGCGGTAATCAGAGTTCGCCGACTCTCAGCTCTAGTTCTCAGGAGCCATCTGCTGCCACTAGAATTAGAGACTTTCTGAGGATGAATCCGCCGGCATTCACGGGTTCTAAGGTCGATGAAGATCCCCAAAACTTTATTGATGAAATGTGGAAGATTCTGAAAGCTATGCATGCTACGGAAATTGAGGGGGTCGAGTTGGTGTCTTATCAACTCAAAGATGTGGCAAACATTTGGTATAACCAATGGGAACAAGGTAGGGGTGAAGATGCTGAACCTGCTAGGTGGGATGAATTTGAGGGAGCTTTTCTTGACCACTTCTTTCCCCGAGAATTGAGGGAAGCGAAGGTGGAGGAATTTGTTAATCTGAAACAGGAAGGTATGTCGGCTAAGGAGTATGGCCTAAGGTTCATCCAGCTGTCCAGGTATGCTCCAGAAATGATTCCTGATATGAGGTCGAAGATGAGAAAGTTCGTCTCCGGATTAGGGAGGCATGTGAAGAAGGAATGCAAGGCAGCATTGTTGATCTCGGATATGGACCTTTCCAGATTAATGGTGTATGCTCAACAGGTAGAGGAGGAAAAGAGAAAAGACAGAGAAGAGCACCTGAGCAAAAAGGCAAGGTCATCTGGGCATGAGAATGAGCAGAGGCAAGGCAAGGGCAACAGGTCCTTCTTCCAGAAGAGACCTTCCACCTATGCCTCATCTACCGCCAGCGCACCGATGCCGCAGGACAGGTATGATCGGCAGGGACAAAGTCGCCAAAATTTCAGACCTCAGGTTTCTCAATCCCCGGCCAGTGTAAGTCAAGGTTCGAAGGGAAAGCCACCATGCAGCAAGTGTGGTAGGCTCCACTTGGGAGAATGCAGAGCAGGAAGGTTTGGTTGCTATAAATGCGGCCAAATGGCCATCTTCTGAGGGAATGCCCAACATGGGGGAACTGGGCCCAGTCCTCTGCCACCGCACCACCAGCTAGAGGTAATCAGAGGGGCGCTACTCCAAGGACGCGTGGAGGTACAAACCGCCTATATGCCATGGGTAGTCGCCAAGATCAGGAGAACTCTCCAAACATCGTGACGGGTATGATTCGAGTCTCTTTTTTTGATTGTTATGTATTGATGGACCCAGGTGCCACCCTATCTTTTGTGACTCCTTATGTGGCTAGCAAATTCAATAAAATTCCTGAACGTCTTCTTGAGCCTTTTAGTGTGGCCACTCCTATCGGTGATTCTGTCCTAGCTGAGAGAGTCTATAGAGATTGTACCGTGTCAATTCATCACAGGGACACCTTGGCTGACTTGGTTGAGTTAGACATGGTTGATTTTGACGTGATCCTTGGCATGGACTGGCTTTATGTCTGTTATGCCTCTATTGATTGTAGAACTCAGATTATCACGTTCAAATTCCCGAATGAGGCTGTCATAGAGTGGAAGGGTAGTCCTGTTGTGCCTAAGGGTAAGTTTATTTCATACCTTAGGGCCAGGAAGCTAATCTCAAAAGGGTGTATTTATCACCTTGTCCGAGTGAAAGATGACAGCATTGAGTCTCCATCCCTAGAGTCGGTCCCGATTGTCAACGAGTTTCCGGATGTCTTTCCTGAAGATCTGCCTGGAGTCCCTCCTGATAGAGAGATCGACTTCGGGATTGATGTTCTTCCTGATACCCAGCCTATCTCAATTCCTCCATATAGAATGGCTCCGGCTGAGTTGAAGGATTTGAAGGAGCAGCTGAAGGACTTGTTAGATAAGGGATTCATTAGGCCGAGTGTCTCACCATGGGGTGCTCCGGTCCTATTTGTGCGAAAGAAGGATGGATCCCTTAGAATGTGTATCGACTATAGGCAGTTGAATAAAGTCAATGTGAAGAACAAATACCCTCTCCCCAGAATAGATGACTTATTCGACCAACTTCAAGGTGCCACTTGTTTCTCAAAGATAGACTTGAGATCCGGCTACCACCAGTTGAAGGTGAGAGAATGCGATATTCCGAAGACTGCTTTCCGGACTCGTTATGGCCACTTTGAATTCTTGGTCATGTCTTTTGGGCTGACTAATGCTCCCGCCGCTTTTATGGATCTCATGAACCGGGTATTCAAACCGTACCTTGATATGTTTGTGATTGTATTCATAGATGATATTCTGGTTTACTCCAAGAATGAAGAGGAGCACGCCTATCATCTTAGGGTCGTTCTACAAACTTTGAGGGACTAGGTATTGTATGCAAAGTTCTCTAAATGTGAATTTTGGCTTGCATCGGTGGCCTTCTTAGGCCACATTATATCTGGAGATGGTATTCAGGTGGATGCTCAGAAAATAGAAGCTGTGAAAAATTGGCCTAGACCCACATCCCCAACAGAGATAAGGAGCTTTCTGGGCTTGGCCGGGTACTATCGAAGGTTTGTAGAGGGATTCTCATCCATATCATCACCATTGACTAAGCTGACCCAAAAGAAGGCTAAGTTCCAATGGTCTGATGCTTGTGAGGAGAGTTTCCAAAAATTGAAGACCAAGCTAACCACTGCTCCTGTTATAACCTTGCCCGATGGGACAGAAGGTTTTGTGATTTATTGTGATGCCTCCAGAATTGGTTTGGGTTGTGTGTTGATGCAAAGGGGGAAGGTGATAGCCTATGCTTCAAGACAGCTTAAGCTTCATGAGAGGAATTACCCAACTCATGACCTTGAGCTGGCAGCTGTGGTGTATGCACTTAAAATCTGGCGCCACTACCTGTATGGAGTGCATATCGATGTATTCACCGATCACAAGAGCTTGCAATACGTCTTTAGCCAGAAGGAACTCAACCTGAGGCAAAGGAGATGGCTTGAGCTACTCAAGGACTATGATATGAGCATCCTCTACCATCCAGGTAAAGCTAATGTTGTTGCTGATGCTCTTAGCAGGTTGTCTATGGGTAGCACTGCCCACATGGAGGAAAGAGGGAGAGAATTGGCGAAAGAGGTACACAGGTTAGCCCAACTGGGAGTTCATCTGGAAGAGAACAATGAAGGCGGAGTTACAGTTCAGGACGGGTCTACATCCTCACTTGTGGCAGAGGTGAAGGAGAAGCAAGACCAAGATCCCGTCCTTCTCCAATTGAAGGGAGTTGTACACAAACAAGAGGTAATGGTTTTTACCCAAGGGGGAGATGGTGTGTTGCGGTACCAAAATAGATTGTGTGTGCCGGATGTTGACGATGTTCGAGAGAGGATTATGGCCGAAGCGCATAGTTCTAGATACTCCATTCATCCGGGTTCCACCAAAATGTACCATGACTTGAGGGAGATCTATTGGTGGAGTGGGATGAAGAGAGACATTGCGGAATTCGTTTCCAAATGCCCGAATTGTCAACAAGTGAAGGTTGAGCATCAAAGACCATGTGGTCTATCCCAAACATAGAAATTCCAGAATGGAAGTGGGAGATCATCAACATGGACTTTATTACAGGCTTGCCGAAGTCTCGAAAGCAACATGATTCCATTTGGGTGATTGTGGATAGAATGACGAAATCAGCTCACTTCTTGGCGGTTAAGACTACCGACACCGCAGAAGATTACGCAAAGTTATATATACAGGAGATCGTCAGATTGTATGGGGTCCCTCTGTCTATCATCTCGGACAGAGGAGCTCAATTCACTTCCCAATTTTGGAAATCCTTTCAGAAGGGATTAGGTTCGAGGGTGAACTTGAGTACAGCCTTCCATCCCCAGACAGATGGCCAAGCAGAGCGCACAATTCAGACATTGAAAGATATGTTGAGGGCGTGTGTGCTTGACTTCAAGGGGAATTGGGATGATCACTTGCCTCTCATAGAGTTTGCATATAACAATAGCTATCATGCGAGCATTCAAATGGCTCCTTATGAAGCCTTGTATGGGAGGAGGTGTAGATCGCCCATTGGGTGGTTTGAAGTTGGTGAAGCTGAGTTGATTGGGCCTGACCTTGTTCATCAAGCCATGGAGAAGGTACGAATTATCCGAGAGAGACTAAAGACAGCCCAAAGTCGCCAAAAATCTTACACCGATGTGAGGAGGAGGGACTTAGAGTTTGAGGTGGATGATTGGGTGTATTTGAAAGTGTCACCCATGAAGGGTGTCATGAGGTTTGGAAAGAAGGGGAAACTTAGTCCTCGATATATTGGTCCGTACCAAATTTTGAGGCGGATTAGGAGTGTTGCTTATAAGTTGGACTTACCCTCAGATCTAGCTGCTATTCATCCGGTGTTCCACGTTTCGATGTTGAAAAAGTTCTTGGGTGATCCATCGTTGGTAGTCCCCATTGACAGCGTTGGAATTAAGGATAGCTTGTCTTATGAAGAGGTTCCAGTCCAAATTCTTGATCGCCAAATTCGCAAAGTGAGGAACAAAGAAGTTGCCTCAGTCAAGGTCCTATGGAGGAATCAATTTGTTGAGGAAACCACATGGGAAGCGGAGGAAGCCATAAAATCTAAATATCCACATCTATTCGAGCCTACCGAGGAGGTATTGAAGGTAATGACCATTTCCTGGACTCGAATTCATTTGTACCTTTTTGAGTTTTAATTGATATTTGATTGAGAATTTGATTGATTGAATGACTGAGTTTTGATTGTGATTTTTACCCCGAGTCCATTCTTGGTTGCTCGTCATTCGAGGATGAATGATCTCAAGGGGGAGATAATGTAACACCCTTTAAAATTTCTTCCTAAGATTCGGGCTTTCTTTGTACACGTGTGGGGCCCATCATATTTATTTCGAAGTATGTGCTCGAGTTAAGATGAGTCCTTGAGGAATTTAAGAGCGTTGGAGGTGATGTGGGGTCATTGAGGACCCCTAGGACCGAGCTAAGTCCAAAAGATCCGTCGTGGCTAAGTTTAGGACGAGTTCATGTAAGGGTCGACTTTTAATGACCCTATCTTTTGAAGGACGTCAATCTGGGTGGCCCACGAACTATCAAATTAAAGGTCGTCGAGTCTTCTTTCCAACACCACCAAGAACGTAAATTTTGGAGTTCGGAGTCAAAAGATATGACGATCCGAAGACGAACTAGCACGACAGGAATTTCATTTTTGGCCTGGGTTGCAACTGCTGGGGATATGGCTTTGGCGCTGTAAGGGCGCGACGCGCCACTATCGCGCCAGAAACATGCCTCAGTAGTTTGGTCCTTGGCGCGACGCGCCACTAAAAGTTGTGCAGGGTTTTTCAGGCCAAATTCCCAGAATTTAGAATAATAGGCTTGGCGCTGTAAGGGCGCGACGCGCCACTATCGCGCCAAAAACATGCCTCAGTAGTTTGGTCCCTGGCGCGACGCGCCACTAAAAGTTGTGCAGGTTTTGGGCGTAATTGGCCTTGGTGCTGTAAGGGCGCGACGCGCCACTATCGTGCCAAGGGCGTTTTTGCCTGATTTCAGAAATTGGAGGAAGGGCAATTTGGGAAATTTCCCAAATTATATATACACAAGCCTTGTGTATTTTGGGAGCATTTATTCAGCCCCCACTCTCTCTCTAAAGAAAAGCCCTAGCTCCTCTCCCTTGTCTCTTCTCTTCTTCTCCATTTCCAACCAAAAAGGAGTCCAAGAACTTCAAGATTTGAGTCCTCCATTGAAGACCCAACTACAAGGTTTTCTTCAAGTCTTCACTAAGGTATGTAAGGCTATCCAAAACATGGGTTGAGTCCATCCATGTGCCCTATTCTTGTTTTGAGGTTAGATATTCATGAAAATGGAGTTTCTTGGTATGGTACATATTTGAATGAGCTTTGTCTCCATTTTATTTAGTTATTTATGTGCCAATGTTGTTGAGCTAAGAGGTTCCTAAAGTGAGCCCTTATATGAGTATGAGATGATGAAGGAATGAGTTGCTAAATATGTTTTATTGATCTTCTTAATTATGTAGATTTGATAAAGTATATTATTTTCTTAAAAATGTTGCCTATTATAAAAATGTCGATTTGAAGTCTTGAAGATGTGGTGAGTCATGAGGATTTTCTCAAATGGATGGAGGTAATGATTGATTATATCTAGATGATGTTATACATGTGCATTTAAATTTTCTTTGAAGATATGATTGAGATTGAGCAATTAGTGTGCTTGGAAGAGATTTGATTGTGATAGAGTTGATGAGTTGACAAGGTTGTAATGAGACTTGTTGATATGAGTTGATTGAGTTGATTGGATGGAGTTTTATGAGCATTGAGTCTTGGGAGGAGTATCGAGCACCGAATTGGGCAAGAGTATAGTCCATACTCGAACCCAATACCTGTGTTGCCAAACGTAGGGGGGATTGAACCGTTAAAGTCGGATGCTTCCCCGAGAGCTTTTGTCCTGACATTATAGGACCTGGTTGGATTGGATCCATGAGTGTTCGTCGTTCATGCCCTGGCAAGGTATGAACGGGCGTGGCAACGACATCATTTCGTTGTACCTTCACTGGCTCGTAAGTGTTGGTTGTCGGTTAAGAGAAACTCCCAAATAGGTGTTGATAGTACTCTGAGTCAGATTGAGTTGAATTGTATATGATTGGTCCAGTCTAAATCATATCCTTGTTTAGACTTAGGACATTTGATTGAGTTGTCATCCCTTTTGAGTTGAGCTCCCGAGTTGATTTATTCTTCCTTGATGTTCGTTGTATTCGGCCATTTTACATACTCGTACATTCCATGTACTGACGCCGTTTGGCCTGCATCATTTCATGATGCAGAGACAGGTACTAGAGATCATCAACCGGCGCTCCATTGAAGATCCACATACACTTCCAGCCAGTCGGTGAGTCCTCCTAGTTCCCGGAGGATATTGGGCCTTCTTGTACAGTTTTGTTGTTCTTCCTTTTATTTAGATTGTTGGTAGCCATGGGCTTGTCATTGGCACCTTTTTGACATGAGTAGAGGCTTCATAGACTGGAGTGTGGGAGGTCGAGCGGTCATCTTGAGGAGTCCTATTTTTATTGTCTTCTTTTGATTGTAAATGTTTGGCCTTCGGCCCTTATATTATGAAAAGTATTTCTTTAAATTGAGTTCCTGCTAAGAGAATGTGCTTGAACGAAGGAGTGACTGGACCAGGTGGTTCGCTCGGAGGTCAGAAATGGCCTTCGGGTGCCGGTCACGTCTAGGGTACCCTCCCGGGGCGTGACAATAAAAGCCTGCAATATGTCTTCAGCCAGAAGGAACTCAACCTGAGGCAAAGAAGATGGCTTGAGCTACTCAAGGACTATGACAAGAGCATCTTTTACCATCCAAGTAAAGTTAATGTTGTTGCTGATGCTCTTAGCAGGTTGTCCATGGGTAGCACTGCCCATGTGGAAAAGGGAAAGAGGGAATTAGTGAAGGAGGTACATCGATTAGTCCGATTGGGAGTTCAACTCGAAAAGAACAATGAAGGTGAAGTAAACGTTCGAGATGGGGCCACGTCCTCACTTGTAGCAGAGGTAAAGGAGAAACAAGATCAGGATCCCATCCTCCTCTGGCTGAAGAAAGTTGTTCACAAACAAGGGGTGATGGTTTTCACCAAAGGGGGAGATGGTGTGTTGAGGTACCAAAGTAGATTGTGTGTACCTGATATTGATGATGTTTGAGAGAGCATTATGGCCGAATTGCATAGTTCCAGATACTCTATTCATCCAGGCTCCACGAAAATGTACCATGACTTGAGGGAAATTTATTGGTGGAGTGGGATGAAGAGGGATACTGCGGAATTTGTTTCCAAGTGCCCGAATTGCCAACAGGTGAAGGTTGAGCATCAAAGGCCATGTGGTTTAGCCCAAAACATAGGAATTCCAGAATGGAAGTGGGAGATGATCAATATGGACTTTATTACAGGCTTGTCGAAGTCCCGAAAGCAACATGATTCCATTTGGGTGATTGTGGATAGAATGACAAAATCAGCTCACTTCTTGACGGTTAAGACTACTAACACTGCAGAAGACTATACAAAGTTGTATATACAAGAGATCGTCAGATTGCATGGGTCCTTTTGTCTATCATCTCAGACAGAGGAGCTCAATTCACTTCCTAATTTTGGAAATCCTTTCAGAAGGGATTAGGTTCGAGGGTGAACTTGAGTACAGCCTTCCATCCCCAGACAGATGGCCAAGCAGAGCGCACCATTCAGACGTTGGAAGGTATGTTGAGGGCATGTGTGCTTGACTTCAAGGGAAATTGGGATGATCACTTGCCTCTCATAGAGTTTGCATATAACAATAGCTATCATGCAAACATTCAAATGGCTCCTTATGAAGCCTTGTATGGGAGAAGGTGTAGATCGCCCATTGGGTGGTTTAAAGTTGATGAAGCCGAGTTGATTGGGCCCAATTTTGTTCATCAAGCCATAGAGAAGGTGTGAGTTATTCGAGAGAGGCTAAGGACAGCCCAAAGTCGCCAAAACTCTTACACCGATGTGAGGAGGAGAGACTTAGAGTTTGAGGTGGGTGATTGTGTGTATTTGAAAGTGTCAACCATGAAGGGTGTCATGAGGTTTGGAAAGAAGTGGAAACTTAGTCCTCGATATATTGGTCCGTATCAAATTTTGAGGCGGATTGGGAGTATTGCTTATGAGTTGGATTTACCCTCAAAGCTAGCTTCTATTCATCCGGTGTTCCACGTTTCAATGTTGAAAAAGTGCTTGGGCGATCCCTCATTGGTAGTCCCTATTAATAGCGTTGGAATTAAGGATAGCTTATCCTATGAAGAAGTTCCGGTCCAAATTCTTGATCGCCAAATTCGCAAATTGAGGAACAAAGAGGTCGCCTCAGTCAAAGTCCTGTGGAGGAATCAATTTGTTGAGGAAACCATATGGGAAGCGGAGGAAGCCATGAGATCTAAATATCCCCATCTATTCGTGCCTACCGAGGAGAATATTGAAGGTAACGACATTTCCTTGACTTGAATTCATTAGTGCATTTTGAGTTTTGATTGATAATTATTTGTAAATTCCGCGATATCTCTCTTCATTCTACCCCACCAATAAACTTCTCTCAAGTCATGATACATCTTTGTAGAGCCAGGATGAATAGAGTAACTAGAACTATGCGCTTCGGCCATAATCCTTTCTCGCACATCATCAACATCTGGGACACACAATCTATTTTGGTACCTCAACACACCATCTCCCCCTTTGGTAAAAACCATCACCTTTTGTTTGTGAACAAATTCCTTCAATTGGAGAAGGATGGGATCTTGGTCTTGCTTCTCTTTTATCTCTGCCATGAGTGAGGATGCAAACCCATCCCGAATGTTAACTCCACCTTCATTATTCTCTTCAAGACGAACTCCCAATTGAGCTAGTCTATGCACCTCTTTAGCCAATTCTTTCCTCCCCTTCTCTATATGGGCAGTGCTACCCATAGACAACCTGCTAAGAGCATCAACAATAATATTAGCTTTACCTGGATGGTAGAGGATGCTCATATCATAGTCCTTGAGTAGCTCGAGCCACCACATTTGCCTCAGGTTGAGTTCCTTCTAGCTGATGACGTATTGTAAACTCTTATAATCGGTGAACACGTCAACATGCACTCCATACAAATAGTGGCGCTAAATTTTAAGAGCAAATACCACAGTTGCCAGCTCAAGGTCATGAGTTGGGTAATTTCTCTCATGAATCTTAAGCTGTCTTGAAGCATAAGCTATCACTTTTCCCCTCTGCATCAACACACAGCCCAAACCAACTCTAGACGTATCACAATAGATCACAAAATCCTCTACTCCCTCGGGCAAAGTTAGAACAGAAGCAGTGGTTAGTTTGGTCTTCAATTTTTGGAAACTCTCCTCGCAAGCATCGGACCATTGGAACTTAGCCTTATTTGGGGTCAGCTTGGTCAATGGTGATGATATGGATGGGAATCCCTCTACAAACCTTCGATAATAGCCAGCCAAACCCAAGAAGCTTCTTATATCTGTTGAGGATGTGGGTTTGGGCTAATTTTTCACTACTTCAATCTTCTAAGCATCAACCTGAATACCATCTCCAGATATAATGTGGCCGAGAAAAGCCACTGATGCAAGCCAAAATTCACATTTGGAGAACTTTGCATACAACACCTGGTCTCTCAAAGTTTGCAAGACGACTCTAAGATGATAGGCGTGCTCCTCCTCATTCTTGGAGTAAACTAAAATATCATTAATGAATACAATCACAAACATATCAAGATATGGCTTAAATACTCGATTCATGAGATCCATAAAAGCTGCAGGGGAATTAGTCAACCCAAGGGACATAACCAAGAACTCAAAATGGCCATAACGGGTCTAAAAAGCTGTTTTTGGGATGTCACACTCCCTCACCTTCAACTGATGGTAGCTCGATCTTAGGTCTATCTTTAAGAAACAAGTGGCACCTTGAAGTTGATCAAATAAATCATCTATTCTGGGGAGAGGGTATTTGTTCTTTAAGGTAACCTTGTTTAGCTGCCTATAATCAATACACATTCTCAGGGACCCATCTTTCTTTCGCACGAATAGGACAGGAGCACCCCATGGTGAGACACCCGGCCTAATAAATCCTTTATCTAACAAGTCCTTTAGCTATTCCTTCAACTCTTTCAACTCAGCAGAAGCCATTCTATATGGAGGGATAGAAATGTCACGCCCCGGGAGGGTACCCTAGGCGTGACCGGCACTCAAAAGCCATTTCTGGCCTCCAAGCAAACTACCTGGTCCAGTCACACATTCATTCAAATACGTTCTCTTAGCAGAAGACTCATTCAATGAAGTACTATCCACAATTTAGGGCCAAAGGCCAAATAACTATCAAATCAACAAAACAGTTATAGAAGAACTACTCAAAGAACAATGCAACATTTCTACACTCTGGTCTATGAAGTCTCTATCAATAAGCTGGGAGGTGCTAATGACAAGCTCATGTCTACGAACAATCAAAATAAAGGAAACAACACCAAACTATACAAGAAACTCAACATCCTTCGGAACTAGGAGGACTCACCAACTAACTGGAAGTGTGTGGATCTTAGACGGTGTACTGGTTGATGATCTCTAGTACCTGTCTATGCATCATAAAACGATGTAGGCTAAATGACGTCAGTACATGAAATGTACGAGTATGTAAAATGGTTGAATGAAACAACATCAGAAGGAACCAAATCAACTCAAAAATCTCAACTCAGAATGAAATACAACTCAACAAGTGTCCTAAGTCTAAGCAAGAATATAGTTTAGACGGGGCCAAATCATATACAAATTAACTCAATCCGACTCGGAGTACTACCAAGACCTATGTGGGAGTTTCTCTTATCCGACAACCATTACTTATGAGCGAGTGAAAGTACAACAAACCGACGTTGTTGCCGCATTCGTTCATAGTTTGCCAGGGTATGAATGAATCAACCAATCATGGATCCAATCCAACCAAGTCCTATAATGTTAGGACAATAATTTTGGGGAAGCATCCGACTTTAATGGTTCAATCCCCTTCTATGTTTGGCGACGTAGTTATTGGGTTCGAGTACGGACTATACTCTTGCCTAATTTGGTGCTCGAGACTCCTCCCAAGACTCAATGCTCATAAAACTCCATCCAATCAAATCATATCGACAAGTCTCATTACAACCTTGTCAACTCATCAACTCTATCACAATCAAACCTCTCCCAATTATACAATCCGATCAATCCCAATCATATTTTTCAAGAGTAGATCAAATATGCATTTATAACAACATACAAGTCTATCCAATCGTTTCTCTATTCGTTTAACAATTCTTTTGGGACTCATCACAACTCCAAGGTTTTAATTCAACAATTCAAGATAAATAATATATTTAAGAAAATTAGCATTTTTGTCATAATCCACATAGTCAAGAAAATCAATAAAGCATGTTTAACAAACCATCTCCATCGACTCATGCTAATGAGAAGACTTTAGGAATTTCTTAGCTCAACAACATCAACATAATAGACATTAAGTAAATAAGTGACAAGACTCATTTGAACATAAACCTACCAAGAACTCCATTCTTATGAACCTTTAACCTCAAGGAAAGTATAGGGCACATGGGTGGACTCAACCCATGTTTTGAGTAGCCTTACATACCTTATAATAGATTCTTGAGGAAACCTTGTTGTTGGGTCTTCAATGGCAACTTGAAGTCTTGAAGCTCTTGGAGGCAAATCTTTGTTGGAGAAGGATTTGGAGAAGAAGAAGAAGAGAGGGAAAGTTTCTAGGGCTTTTAGAGAGAGAGAGGGGGCTGAAAAAAATAGTCCAAAATGTTCAAGGCTTGTGTATATATAATTTGGGACAATTCCCAAATTGCCCTTCCTCCAAAATTCTGAAAAATAGGCCAAAACGCCCTTGGCACGATAGTGGCGCATCGCGCCACTGCAGCGCCAAGTCGATTAGGCATATAAACCCTGCAACCTAATAGTGGCGCATCGCGCCAGGGACCAAACTACTGAGGCTATTTTATGGCATGATAGTGGCGCGTCGCGCACTTACAGCGCCAAGTCCAAGTTTTTTGGGTTTGGAAAATAGGCTTGAAAACCCTGCACACCTCATAGTGGCGCGCAGCGCCACGGGCCAAACTACTGAGGATTGTTCCTGGCGTGATAGTGGCGCGTTGCGCCACTGCGGCGCCAAGCCTAGATTCCCAGCAGTTGCAACCCAGGCCTAAAATTCCTTCTGTGCTAGTTCGTCTTAGGATCATCATATCTTTTGACTCCAAACTCCAAAAATTACATTCTTGGTGGAGTTGGAAAGAAGACTCGATGACCTTTAATTTAATAGGTCGTGGGCCATTAGATTGTCGTCTTTCAAAAGATAGGGTCATTTGAAGTTGACCCCTTATACGAACTCATCCTAAAACTTAGCCACGACGAATCTTTTGGCCTTAGCTTGGTCCTAGGGGTCCTTTGTGACCCCATATCACCTCCAACACTCTTAAATTACTCAGGGACTCATCTCAACTCATGCCTATACTTTACAATAATAGAGTTCGACCCTACCCGAATATAAGAAAGGTCCGAATCTTAGGGAAAACTTTTGAGGGGGGTGTTACAAAAAATAAGGTGGGTACCAAGAAGGACATCGATCCCTTAGTCGATCTTTTTATCTGGAGGGACTCCGGGCAGATCTTCAGGAAAGACTACAGGAAACTCATTGACAATCGGGACCGACTCAAGGGATGGAGACTCAATACTGTCATCTTTCACTCGGACGATGTGATAAATACACCCTTTTGAGATTAGTTTTCTGGCCCTAAGGTAGGAAATAAACTTACCCTTAGGAACGACAAGATTACCCTTCTACTCTATGATAGCCTCATTCGAGAATTTGAACTTGACAATCTGAGTCCTACAATCAATAGAGGCATAATAGACATAAAGCCAGTCCATGCCAAGGATCACGTCAAAATCGACCATGTCCAACTCAACTAAGTCAACCAAGGTATCCTTGTGATGGATTGACATAGTGCAATCTCTATAGACTCTCTCAGCTAAGATAGAATCACTAACGGGAGTAGCTACACAGAAAGGCTCAAGAAGACATTCAGGAATTTTATTGAATTTAGTATCCATGTAGGGAGTCACAAAAGATAGTGTGGCTCCCAAATCTATCAAAACATAACAGTCAAGACAAGAGACTCGTATCATACCATCACGATGTTTGGGGAGTTCTCCTGATCTTGGCGACTATCTATGGCATATAAACGGTTTGTACCTCCGCCCGTACCTGAAGTAGTGCCCCTCTGATTACCTCTAGTTGGTTGTATAGTGGTAGAATACTGGGCTCTATTCCCCCATATTGGACATTCTTTCTGAAAATGGTCCACTTGGCCGCATTTATAACAACCAACCCTCCTCACTCTACACTCTCCCAAGTGGAGCTTACCGTACTTGCCACATGGTGGTTTTCCCTTCGCACCTTGACCCATACTAGCCTGGGATTGAGAACCCTGGGATCTGAAATTTTGGTGACTTTGTCCCTACCGATCATACCTGTTATGCGGTATAGGTGCACTTGCAGTGGACGAGGCATAGTTGGAAGACCTTTTCTGGAAGAAGGACTTGTTGCCCTTGTTCTGCCTTTGTTCATTCTCATTCCCCACTGACTTTGCCTTCTTGCTTAGATGCTCTTCCCTGTCTCTCCTTTTCTCATCCTCCACCTGTTGAGCATACACTTAATCTTGAAATGTCTAAGTCGGAGATCAATAATGCCGCTTTGCACTCCTTCTTCACATGTCTTCCCAATCCAGAGAAAATTTTTCTCATCTTCGACCTCATATTTGGGATCATTTCTGGAGCATATCTGGACAGCTGGATGAACTTTAGACTGTACTCTTTAATGGTCATACCCTCTTGTTTCAGATTTACAAACTCTTCCACTTTTGCTTCCCTCAATTCTCTGGGATAGAAGTGGTCAAGAAAGGCTCCCTCAAATTCATCTCAAATAGCAGGCTCAGCACCTTCACCTCTACTTTGTTCCCACTGGTTATACCAGATGTTTGCCATATCCTTGAGCTGATAAGACACCAACTCAACCCCTTCGATCTCTGTAGCATGCATAGCTTTCAGGATCTTCCAGATCTCATCAATAAAATTTTAGGGGTCTTCATCAACCTTAGAACCCATGAATGCCAACGGATTCATTCTCAAAAAGTCTCTAATTCTTATGGCAGTAGACAACTCTTGGTAACTAGAGCTAAGAGTTGTCAAACTCTGGTTACCATTGTGGGAAGCCACTAATTGAGTGAGTATGGAAATTTCTCCTCAAAAATTTGCCTTTGAGGTTGGTGTAGGCGGAGTGGTAGACACTTGAGGTGCCTCAGCATACCTTGTAGGGCGGCCCCTATTCCTTGATGGGCGTATTTTTGACGGTGGAATCTCTGTGTTATCAGCATTCCTCTGGCTGGCAGTACATTTAGGAGGCATTATCTGTAACATATAAACGCATGGATTAGAAAGGAAGTTCTATAGACTTTAACTCTATCGCACGAGTTCAGAGTATGAAAGAAGTGACATAATTCTTAATGTCTTATAGCCTCCTAATTATAAGAGTGGTGCACAACACACCCATAAGCAAGACTCTACTAGACACAACTTCGTAGACTCCCTAGAACTCTTGAACTTTGGGCTCTGATACCATGTTTGTCATGCCTCGGAAGGGTACCCTAGATGCGATCGGTACTCGAATGCCATTTCTAGCCTTCAAGCGAACCACTTGGTCTAGTCACACTTTCATTCAGTCACATTCTATTAGCAGAAGACTCAATCATAAGGATACTATTCATCATTTAGGGCCAAAGGCCAAACAAATACCCAATCAATAACTAACTAGAATAAAACTAGTCAAAACGGACCATTCAACACTTCCATACTCTAGTCTATGAAGCCTCTATCAATAGTATAGGAGGTTCCAATGACAAGTCCATGGATACCAACAATCAAAATAAAAGAAACAAAACAAAGCTATAAGGATAATCTCGGTATCCTCTGAAAACTGGGAGGATTCACCAACTAGCTGGAAGTGAGAAGATCTTCAACGGTGCATCAGTTGATGATCTCTAGGACCTGTCTCTGCATCATAAAATGATGCAGGACAAATAGCGTCAGTACATAAAATGTACGAGTATGTAAAATGGCCAAAAGAAACAAACATCAAGACTGAATCAATTCAACTCGAAATCTCAACTCAAGAGAAAGAACAACTCAATCAAGTGTCCTAAGTCTAAATAGGGATATGATTTAGACGGGACCAATCACATACAATTCAACCCAATCCGACTCACAGTACAATCAAGACCTATATGGGAGTTTCTCTTATCCGACAACCATCACTTATGAGCCAGTGATAGTACAACAAGCCGACGTTGTTGCCGCGTCCGTTCATACCTTGCCGGGATATGAACGAATCAACTAATCATGGATCCAATCCAACTAAGTCCCATCATGTCAGGACAATAAGGTTTGGGGAAGCATCCGACTTTAACGGTTCAATCCCCTCCTACGTTTGGTGACGTAGTTATTGGATTCAAGTTATTACTTACTCTTACCCAATTCGGTGCTCGATACTCCTCCCAAGACTCAAAGCTCATAAAACTCCATCAAATCAACTCAATCAAATCATATCGATAAGTCTCATTTGGAACGTTGTCAATTTATCAATTCTATCACAATCAAACCTCTCCCAATCATACTATTCGATCAATCTCAATCGTATCTTTCAAGAGTAGTTAAATGTGCATTTGTAACAATATACAAACATATCCAATCGTTCCTCTATTCATTTAACAATTCTTTTGGGACTCATCAAACTCCAAGGTTCTAAATCAATAATTCAAGATGAGCAACATATTTAAGAAAATTAACATATGTAACATAATCAGCATAGTTTAGAAAAATCAATAAAGTATGTTTAACAACTCATATCCATCAACTCATACTAACATGAAGATTTTAGAAATTTCTTAACTCAACAACATCAACATAAAAGAATCAAATTAATAAATGAAAAGACTCATTTGGACATAAGCCTATCTGGAAACTCTATTCTTAGGAACATTTAACCTCAAAGAAGGTGTAGGGCACATGGGTGGGCTCAACCCATGCTTTGAGTAGCCTTACATATCTTGGTGAAGACTTTGAAGAAACCTTGATGTTAGGTCTTCAATGGAAGGCTTGAATTCTTGAAGTTCTTGAAGGCAATCTTTGTTGGAGATGGATTTGAAGGAGAAGAGAGTGGATTTTCTAGGGCTTTTAGAGAGAGGAAGGAACTAAAATAATGGTCCAAAACATGACCAAATCAGTGTATATATAATTAGGGAAAATGTCTAATTTTCCCTTCTTCAAAAATTTTGAAAAACGGGCTAATATCCTCCTAGCGCGTCACGCCGCTGCAGCGCCAAGTCAAATATAGCGTTAAAACCTGGACATTTAATAGTGGCGCATCGCGCCAAGGACCAAACTACTGAGGCTATTTTCTGGCGCTATAGTGGCGCATCGCTCCCTTACAACGCCAAGCCTAAATTTTCTGGGTTCTGGAAAATAGGCTTAAAAACTCTGCAGGCCTAATAGTGGCGCGTCGCGCCAGGGACCAAACTACTGAGGCTTGTTCCTGGCGCTATAATGGTGCGTCACGCCACTACAGCACCTAGCCCAGGTTTTCTACAGTTATAGCCCAGGCCTAAAATCCCTGCAATGCTAGTCCGTCTTAAGATAGTCATAACTTTTGACTCTGAACTCCAAAGAATGCAATCTTGGTGGCGTTGGAAAGAAGACACAAAGACCTTTAATTTAATAGGTCATGGGCCACCCATATCGTCACATTAAAAAATATATGATCATTGGAAGTCGACCGTTATACGAACTCATTGGAAAACTTAGACAAGACGAATTCTTTTGGACTTAGCTTGGTTCTAGGGATTCCTTATGACCCCTAATCACCTTTAACACTCTTCAATTACTTAGGAACATATCCTAACTCATGCATACATTTCACAATAGTCGAGTTAGATCCTACACGTACCCGAAGAACGGTCCGAATCTTAGTGAAAATTTTTGGGGATATTACAACTACCCTCCGCGATCGCGAAGGATAAGAAGTTTACTCTACGCGAATGAGAGAACCATTGCAATGATCCAAAAAAAAGATATTTATGATGAAATTACCCTCTTGGACCCCTTTTAGGCCTAAAAGTCAACTTTTAGCCTATTTTTCAAAAATAAAAACTAAGTTCGTGGGGCTCTAAGTCAACATTCAACCGACCAAAATCAATGTTCCAAATGCAATGGAACTAATGGAATTATCATCCGATGCTCAAATATGAATATGTTGACCAAAGTCAATTCTATTAATGAAACTTTCCACTCAAGGCCTCAAATTGCCAAAATCACACTCGATTGCATTTGGAACCGTGCCAACCATTCCCATATCACAAATAAAGTATAAAAATACTACGTGGAAGGGAAAAATTATCATTTCTCACAAAAAAATAATTTCTCAAGAATTGGACATTACATCATCCACCACTATAACTCATGTTTGTCCTGGAACGAAAAAAATGTAAAGTACATGTGAGGTGAAAAAACTAAGGTTATCTATGATGTATGTCAGAATCCACCTCCTATGTAGCCTCCTCAACAGGCTGGTGCCTCCAATGCACTTTCACTAAATCAATATACTTTAACCTCAATTGTCTAGTATGTTTATCCAATATAGCAACAACCTTCCCCTTAAATGACAAGTCCTGGTCCAAAGAAACTGAGTCCCACTGAATCACGTGAGAGTCATTGTGTCGGTATCGCTTAAGAATTAATACGTGAAAAACAGGATAAACACCTGAAAGATTTGGGGCAAGGACAATTTATAGGCCACTTCTCCATACTATCTAACACCTCAAAAGGGCCAATAAACCTCAGACTGAGCTTCTCTTTCCTTCCAAATCTCATCACACCCTTAGTGGGTGACACCTTGAACAATACTCACTCACCAATACCAAAAGACACATCATGAACATGTCTATCTGCGACATTTGAATGTTGGAATGGTAACTATTGTTATAAGCAAACTCCGCAAGAGAAAGACACTGATTATAATTGTGTTATCTTATGTTGCTCTGATAGTTTGTTAATTGTGTGGCTTTTTCTTGGCTTGATGTTAATACACCTTATTAGGTAGAGTTAGATTAGTCTTTAGGCAGTTATGTTGTCCTTGTTCACTTCACTCCTATAGTACTTCCTTAGTGTGGGTAGATTGTTGGGTTTCTACTTTTAGGCCCCTATTTTTACTCGGTTCCTTTACTCTTTGTGTCTTGTTTCTTCATTCTCATTACCTGTTTTATCATATTGTATCTCCTGTGTAGTTACTTATTTTGTACTTCCCTTATTTATATGTTGTTTATACTAACATTATTTGGGGAGCTTAGTTGGCCTATGATTACTGAGTACCATTTGTTACATACTTATACTACACTTATGCACCATGTAGATCATAGTACGAGTTCTAGCTGTTGATTTGAATTTCGTGCATAGCAGCCTTTGGACTTCAGAGACTAGGGAGAGCTCCTGGCGTTCGAAGTTACCAATTTCCATCTATTTTGGCTAGGCTAGTCTTTATGTTGTATGCAGAGACAATATGTACTATATATCATAATTGTAAAAGCCTTGTACTCCTATTTTGATTAGATGCTCGATTACTAACTGATATCAGGTCTTGGGAATGTTTGTCTTGTGTTATATTTCAGTTGTTGTTTGTTCCTTCTTATTTTTTGTCAGCTTCATGCTTATTTTTTTTATCTTTCGCGTGATAGCCTTTTGCTTTTGATTTCGGGCT
Organism: Solanum dulcamara; assembly: GCF_947179165.1. NCBI lineage: Eukaryota > Viridiplantae > Streptophyta > Magnoliopsida > Solanales > Solanaceae > Solanum > Solanum dulcamara. The sequence continues at coordinate 10,980,613 of NC_077246.1, read as the reverse complement.
ATGGATTAGACTTACCTACTGGCAGGGTGTTGTATGTGTCATTATTACTTGAGAAGTCGTGTCGTGACAATTGTACGTCAAACAATTTTCATCTAAACAAGTTAACAAAGCAAATTCCATGTAAACAATTTAACATTCAATACAATTGAAAAGAGCACATTTCATGAATCAATTAATTTGTAAGAGCTCTAGTTTTCTAACTCAATTATAAATATTAATTTCCTGCAACACTATTTTTTGTTGCTAAATAGTCACATAAGCCACAATCGTGTGACTTTTTACCAATAAAATTTGATTTCTGATAATAACTTTTTGTTGTGTATGTTAGCTTTTAGAAACAATATATTTTATTGTTACATAAACTTTTCCAAACAGTAGTAACTCCAACAACAAACAACTAATATGTTCTTGTTGCCAAAAGTACCCTTGGCAACAACATTGAATCTATTTGCAAGTAGAAAAATGAAATTGTTGCAAATTCCCATTTTTTTGTCGTTAATTTACTCATAATTTACGTAGCATTTTTTTTCACTAGAATTATATTTTAAAATGATATTCTCTATATTACATTATGATATCTATTTTCGAAATTTTTCATTGCATTTTTAGTTCTCACAAAACTACATATGCATTTATCATCATGTGTTTAACTATTTGATAAAAAAAAATATATGACATTTATCATTACAAATTATTTTTATGATTTTTATCAATATTGTTTTATATTGTTATTTTAGTATTTTGTTGGTTTTTAAATGATAACCCGAAAGACAATTACCAAATATTTTTTAAAAATTTAGCTAAATAATGTTTGTTTTAACCAAAACTCACACCCAATTTCAACCCCTTAATTGATCCAATTTACGGCCAAACAAAACAATCTAATACCCAACCCATTTGATCCTTTTAATCTCCATCGTTTATTCAATTTAACTAGACAAACGACACATCTCCCCTTCACTATTTGTTTAACCCTCCCAACTATTTTCCAAAACCCTAACCCATTTCTATTCTCTTTGGTTGCCCCCATCTCTCCTCTTTCTCTCCCATTTATCTTACAAATCCTAAAATCCTTCTTCAAGCTCAAATGGGTCTGGGTCTGAGAGTATGAATGCAAGGTATTACTTCAAGTGTGTTTCCATTTTCTGAAACTTCAACATAGTTTAGGTCCTTCACAAGTTAGCATAACCTTAGGGGTGGGTATCTCAAACAATAGCTGAAGTAGTAGCTATGAACAATTAAGCAATAGCTGAATTTTCATTATTAAGTATAAATACTCTCTTCATTAAGCATTGTTTTGATCTATCCGGAAGAAAGACCTGCAACATCTTAGAAAACCTATGTGGTGAGTTTAATCTGTTTTTTTATTAATATTTTTCTAATTCATAATTGTGGAATTTTGGTAACTCATTCTTTTAGCCATGTTTGCATAAAGCCATGTGCTTTTAAAATTTGTGTAGTCTTGTAAAATTTTGAAATTATTTTTGAATTATCGAAAAGCTGCATTTTGTTGTCACTTAATTTATGCTCTAGCATTATGTACTTCACAGACATGGTAATGTAGTTGTTAGTTGTTTATGCTTTTGTTTTTCTTTTTCTTTTAAGGATATGCGGTAAGTTTAAGTACGTAATACTGAATTTTTTGATGTTATCAGATGGTATCAATTGTTTTATATCTTTGTTACCAAGAGGTGGATCAGACATTCCTTTTTCAAGCCTTGTCAACATATCTCACGTCAAGATATACTACTAGTAAGTCCGTAGTTAATATCATTGGTGTAGATTAACTTTCTACTCCTTAAAAAATATTTTTGGGTAATTTGACCTATACATCATAACATCTGGTTGTCATTTTCTGATACTTCATTTAAATATTTTCACAAAATTGAGTTCAATAAATTTAGAATTTCAATTTTACTTTTGTTTGTCTTAGAAATGTTCTATACCATATACCATTAAGCTAAGTGACCGATTAAAAGTTTGCAAGTTCATTTTTTAATTTTGTTTTATTGAACTAGTTCTTTCTTTTATCTATTGATTAAGTGAAAAGAAACTTACGAACGGAGAACCATATGACAGAAAAAAGGGTTCAGAACTTCACTGTGTTTTCTTGGTTGATGGTTGTGCCTGCACTTTTCTACCATACAAAATCTCTCATTTTTTGATCAGATAAGGTAGTACCGTAAAGCTCCTCAACATATTTTAGTTTTTTTCAAGTGAAACACATGGCAATAGTGTTGCTTGAAGTGTGACAAGTTACTTATAATATTGGTCAATTTTCATTTTGAGCACATTTTCTTTCTTGCTAATGTATTTTCCATGAAAATTCATGATAATCAACAAACAATTCTATCAATTCAATTGGAATGGAATAGAACTCATTCCTTCAAATTCTTTATCTTTCTCGGTTAACGGCTAATTACATGTATATTTAAAATTGGCATGATTTTCTTACGGAAAAAGTCTTCCTTTTATCCTTACTCTTTCATAACAAAAATATTGTTAAGAACCCTCCGTATGAAAACAAGTTTCCTATATGTTAAACCCCATATTTTTTTCTTGCATAATATACATAGTGTGGCGTCGTTATATAAGGTGTAAATGATTTGGTATAGTACATCGGGAGAATTATACTGCAAATGTGCGGTAATATCAAGAAACTAAAGTTTTAGGTCAAAGAAATCCCTTAAACAAAGGTTCGTGGTTAAAGAAATGGCTCAGGTAGCTCCCCATTCATTCGAAAAGTTTAAAATAACTTGCACCTTCGGGATAAATCCAAGAGTGTCTAATATGCTAATAATAATGTGTTATGAGGTATTATAATGATACAATGGTCATAAACTAAGTTTTGGAGTCAAGCTTGTTGCAAAATAAAGGTCGGGAAAAGTTATCGTAAGTTTCTCTTATATTATTTTTCAACTTTGGTCAGATGTATCAAATTATTTCTCCCAATATATAATATTATATGGAATCCACGACCTACCAAATCGAACGTCTATGAGTATAGTTTGCAAAAAAAAATGAGAAGTCAATCCAACATTGGAGTAAACAATTATGACGGTCTTACCGAGGACTGTCCGGACTGAATCTGGGTCGACCGGGTTGGGTCAAAGAATGATATAAGTCAGATTTTTGACTTTTAAGACCCCAAAAAATTTCATTTTTGTCACAAAACAGTGAGGAGGCTTAAGAGAGGGTTCCAATGGAGTTCTTGAATGATTAAGGTGCGTTATTAGTGATTTTTACCGTTAAAGTTCACCCCCGTGCCTAGAAATGTGATCTTTTGTCACGCCCCGGGAGGGTACCCTAGGCGTGGCCGGCACTCGAAGGCCATTTTTGACCTCCGAGCAAACCACCTAACTCAATCATTCTGTCGTTCAGTCATATACGCTCAAAGGAAGGCTCAATTAATGAAATACTATACATAATATAGGGGCCGAAGGCCAAACATTTATCAACCCAACAAACAAATATAATAAGACTCCTATAAATAACCGTTCAACCTCCCCATACTCCAGTCTATGAAGCCTCTATCAAAGTCTAAGAGGTGCCAATGACAAGTCCATGGCTACCAACAATCAAAAATAAAGGAAACGACAACAAACTGTACAAGAAAGCTCAACATCCTCCGAAAACTAGGAGGAGTCACCAACTAGCTGGGAGTGTATGTGGATCTTCAACGGAGCGCCAGTTGATGATCTCTAGTATCTGTCTCTGCATCATGAAATGATGCAGGCCAAATGACGTCAGTACATGGAATGTACGAGTATGTAAAATGGCCGAATACAACGAACATCAAGGAAGAATCAATCAACTCAGAATCTCAACTCAAAAGGAATAACAACTCAATCAAATGTCCTAAGTCTAAACAAGGATATGATTTAGAAGGGACCAATCACATACAATTCAACTCAATCTGACTTAGAGTACTATCAAGACCTATTTGGGAGTTTCTCTTACCCGACAACCATCACTTATGAGCTAGTGAAAGTATAACAAATTGACGTTGTTGTCGCGTCCGTTCAAACTTTGCCAGGGTATGAACGAATCAACCAATCATGGATCCAATCCAACCAAGTCTTATAATGTCAGGACAAACATCTCGGGGAAACATTCGACTTTAATGGTTCAATCCCCCCTATGTTTGGCGACGTAGTTATTGGGTTCGAGTATGGACTATACTCTTGCCCAATTCGGTGCTCGATACTCCTCCCAAGACTCAATGCTCATAAAACTCCATCCAATCAACTCAATTAAATCACATCGACAAGTCTCATTTCAACCTTGTCAACTCATCAACTCTATCATGATCAAATCTCTCTCAATCATACTATCCGATCAATCTCAATCATATCTTTCAAAAGAAATTTAAATGCACGTTTATAGCAACATATAGACATAACCAATCATTTCCTGCATCCATTAAGAAATCTTTGAGACTCATCGCAACTTCAAGAATTTAAATCGACACTTTATAATAGGCAACATTTTTAAAAAGATAACATTTTTTATCATAATCTACATAATTAAGAAGATCAATAAAATATATTTAACAACTCGTCTTCATCAACTCATACTCACATAAAGGCCTATTTTAAGAACTTTTTAGCTCAACAACATCAACAAATATAGAGTCAAATAAATAGGGGACAAAGCTCATACAAACATAACCATACCAACAATACTCTATTTTTCATGAACATCTAACCTCAAAGTAAGAGTAGGGAACATGGGTGGAATCAACCCATGTTTTGGATAGCCTTACATAACTTAGTGAAGACTTGAAGAAAACCTTGTGGTTGGGTCTTCAATGGGGAACTCAAATTTTGAAGCTCTTCGAACTCTTCTTGTTGGAAATGGAGAAGAAGAAGAAGAGAGAGAGAGAAGAACTTCTAGGGCTTTTTTTAGAGAGAGAGTGGGGGCTGGAAATATGTTCTCAAAATAGTCTAGGGTGATACATATATAATTTGGGTAAGTTTCCAAATTGCCCCTTCTCAAAAGTTCTGAAAAATAGGCAAAAATGCACATGGCGCGATTGTGGCGCATCGCGCCCTTGCAGTGCCTGACTAATTTTGCCTAAAAACCTGTACACCTCGTAGTGGCGCGCCGCGCCAGAGACCAAACTACTGAGGCATGTTTCTGGCGCGATAGTGGCGCATCGCGCCCTTACAGTGCCAAGGCCATTATTCCTGGGTCTTGGAAATTTGATTTGAAAAACCCTGCACACCTTTTAGTGGCGCGCCGCGCCAGAGCCCAAACTACTGAGGCATGTTTCTGGCGCGATAGTGGCGCATCGCGCCACTGCGGCGCCAAGCATAATTTTCCAGTAATTGCAACCCAGGCCTGAAAATCTCTACTGTGCTAGTTCATCTTAGGATCGTCATATCTTTTGACTCCGAACTCCAAAAATTACATTCTTGGTGGCGTTGGAAGGAAGACTCGACGTCCTTCAATTTGATGGGTTGTGGGCCACCCAGATTGTTGTCTTTCAAAATATAGGATCATTAGAAGTTGACCCCTCATATGAACCCATCCTAAAACTTAGCCACGACGAATCTTTTGGACTTAGCTTGGTCCTAGGGGTCCTTCGTGACCCCACATCACCTCTAGCACTCCTCAATTTCTCAAGGACTCGTCTTAACTCCTGCAAATGCTCCACAATACTCGAGTTCGACCCTCCCTAAATACAAGAAGGGTCTGAATCTTAGGGAAAAATTTTGAGGGGTGTTACATTATCTCCCCCTTGGGATCATTTGTCCTCGAATGACGAGTAACCAAGAATGGACTCGGGGCGCAAATCACAATCAAGAATTTAATCATTCAATCAATCAAATTCTTAAACAATTATCAATCAAGACTCAAAAGGCACAAATGAATTCAAGTCAAGGAAATAGGCATTACCTTCAACATTCTCGTCGGTAGGCACGAATAGATGTAGATATTTAGCTTTCATGGATTCCTCCGCTTCCCATGTGGCTTCCTCAACAATTTGTTTCCTCCACAGGACTTTGACTGAGGCGAACTCTTTGTTCCTCAACTTGCGAATTTAGCGATCAAGAATTTAGACCGAAACCTCTTCATAAGACTAGCTATCCTTAATTCCAACGCTATCAATGGGGACTACCAATGAGGGATCGCCCAAGAACTTTTTCAACATTGAAACGTGGAACACCGGATGAATAGAGGCTAGCTCTGAGGGTAACTCCAATTCATAAGCAACACTCCCAATCCGCCTCGAAATCTGGTAAGGACCAATATATCGAGGACTGAGCTTTCCCTTTTTTCCAAACCTCATGACACCCTTCATGGGTGACACTTTCAAATACACCCAATCACCTACCTCAAACTCCAAGTCTCTCCTCCTCACATCAGTGTAAGATTTTTGGCTGCTTTGGGCTGTCTTTAGCCTATCTTGGATAACTCTTACCTTCTCCATGGATTGGTGAATAAAGTCAGGCCCAATGAACTCAATCTCACCAACTTCAAACCACCCAATGGGAGATCTACACCTCCTCCCATACAAAGCTTTATAAGGATCCATTTGGATGCTTGTATGATAGCTATTGTTATATGCAAACTCTATGATAGGTAAGTGATCATCCCAATTTCCCTTGAAGTCAAGCACACATGCCCTCAACATATCTTCCAATGTCTGGATGGTGCACTCTACTTGGCCATCTGTCTAGGGATGGAAGGTTGTACTCAAGTTAACCATCGAACCTAATCCCTTCTGAAAGGATTTATAAAATTGGGAAGTGAATTGGGATCCTCTGTCTGAGATGATAGACAAAGGGACCCCATGCAATCTGATGATCTCCTGTATGTATAACTATGCATAATCTTCTGCGGTGTCCATAGTCTTTACTACCAAGAAGTGAGTTGATTTCGTCATTCTATCCACAATTACCCAAATCGACTCATGTTGCCTTCGGGACCTCGATATACCTGTAACAAAGTCCATGTTGATCATCTCCCACTTCCATTTCAGAATTTCTATGTTTTGAGCTAAACCACATGTCCTTTGATGCTCAACCTTCACCTGTTGACAATTTAGGTACTTGGAAATGAATTCTGTAATATCTCTCTTCATCCCACTCCACCAATAGATTTCCGTCAAGTCATAGAACATCTTTGTGGAGCCCGGATGAATAGAGTATCTGGAGCTATGTGCTTTGGCCATAATCCTCTCTCGAACATCATCGACAGCAGGTACACATAATCTACCTTGGTACCTCAACACACCATCTCCCCCTTTGGTGAAAACCATCACCCCTTGTTTGTGAACAACTTCCTTTAATTGGAGAAGGATGGGATCTTGCTCTTTCTTTTCCTTTACCTCTACTACAAGTGAGGACATAGCCCCATCTCGAACGTTTACTCCACCTTCATCGTTCTCTTCGAGTCGAACTCCCAATCGAGCTAATCTATGTACCTCCTTCGCCAATTCCCTCCTTCTCTCCTCCACATGGGCAGTGCTACCCATAGACAATCTGCTAAGAGCATCAGCAACCACATTAGCTTTACCTGGATGGTAAAGGATGCTCATGTCATAGTCCTTGAGTAGCTCGAGCCATTTTCTTTGCCTCAGGTTGAGTTCCCTCTAGCTGAAGACATATTGTAAGCTCTTGTGATCGGTGAATACGTCAACATGCACTCCATACAAGTAGTGGCGCCAGATTTTAAGCGTGAATACCACAACTGCCAGCTCAAGGTCATGAGTTGGGTAATTTCTCTCATGAACCTTAAGTTGTCTTGAAGCATAGGCTATCACCTCCCCTTTTTGCATCAACACACAGCCCAACCCAATTCTAGATGCATCATAATAGACCAAAAAGACCTCTGTTCCATCGGGCAAGGTCAGGACAGGAGCAGTGGTTAACTTGGCCTTCAGTTTCTGGAAACTCTCCACACAAGCATCGAACCATTGGAACTCAGCCTTCTTTTGGGTCAGCTTAGTCAACGGTGATGATATGGATGAGAATCCCTCTACAAACCTTCGATAATAGCCGGCCAAACCCAAGAAACTTCTTATCTCTATCGGGGATGTGGGTCTGGGCCAACTCTTCACAGCTTCAATCTTCTGAACGTCAACCTGAATACCATCTCCAGATATAATGTGGCCTAGGAGGGCCACAAATGCAAGCCAAAACTCACATTTAGAGAACTTTGCATATAGTACCTGGTCCCTCAAAGTTTGTAAAACAACTCTAAGATGATAGGCGTGCTCCTCTTCATTCTTGGAGTAAACCAGAATACCATCTATGAATACAATCACAAACATATCAAGATATGGTTTAAACACTCGATTCATGAGATCCATGAAAGCTGCAGGGGCATTAGTCAACCCGATGGACATGACCAAAAATTCAAAATGGTCGTAACGGGGTCCAAAATGCTGTCTTTGGAATATCACACTCCCTCACCTTCAACTGATGGTAGCCAGATCTCAAGTCTATCTTTGAGAAGCAAGTGGCACCCTGAAGTTGATCGAATAAGTCGCCTATTTTGGGGAGAGGGTATTTGTTCTTTACGGTAACCTTATTCAACTGCCTATAGTCAATACACATTCTAAGGGACCCATCTTTCTTCCACACAAATAGGACTGGAGCTCCCCATGGTGAGACACTCGGCCTAATAAATCCCTTATCTAATAAGTCCTTCAATTGCTCCTTCAACTCTTTCAACTCAGCTGGGCCATTCTATATGGAGGAATTGAGATAGGCTGGGTATCAGGAAGAATATCAATCCCAAAGTCAATCTCCCTATCTGGAGGGACTCCAGGCAGATCTTCAGGAAAGACATCTGGAAACTCATTGACAATTGGAACCGATCCAAGAGATGGAGACTCAATATTGTCATCTTTCACTCGGACAAGGTGATAAATACACCCTTTTGAGATTAGCTTCCTGGCCCTAAGGTATGAAATAAACTTACCCTTAGGTACAAAAGGATTACCCTTCCACTCTATGACAGCCTTATTCGGGAATTTGAACATGACAATCTGAGTTCTACAATTAATAGAGGCATAACAGACATAGAGTCAGTCCATGCCAAGGATCACATCAAAATCAACCATGTCTAACTCAACCAAGTCAGCCAAGGTATCTCTGTGATGAATTGACACAGTGCAATCTCTATAAACTTTCTTAGCTACAATAAAATCACCGACAGGGGTAGTTACGTAGAAAGGCTCACGAAGACATTCAGAAATTTTATTGAATTTACTATCCACGTAAGGAGTTACAAAAGATAATGTGGCACCCAGATCCATCAAAACATAATAGTCAAGAGAAGATACTCGAATCATACCCGTCACGACGTTTGGAGAGTTCTCCTGATCTTGGCGACTACCCATGCCATATAGGTGGTTTGTACCTCTACTCGTACCTGAAGTAGTGCCCCTCTGATTACCCCTAGCTGGTGGTGCGGTGGTAGAGAACTGGGCTCTGTTCCCCCATACTGGGCACTCCTTCTGAAAATGGTCTATTTGGCCGCATTTATAACAACCAATCTTTCCTACTCTGCACTCTCCCAAGTGAAGCTTACCACACTTGACGCATGGTGGCTACCCTTGCGAACCTTGACCCACGCTAGTTTGGGATTGAGAACCCTGGGGTCTGAAATTCTGGCAACTCTGTCCTTGCCGGAAATACCTGTTTTGCGGCATAGGTGCACTTGCGGTAGATGAGGCATAATTGGGAGGCCTCTTCTGGAAGAAGGACCTGTTGCCCTTGCTTTGCCTCTGTTCATTCTCATGCCCCGCTGATCTTGCCTTCTTGCTCAGATGATCCTCTATGTCCTTTCTCTTCTCATCCTCCACCTATTGGGTGTACACCATTAACCTTGAGATATCCATATCGGAGATTAACAATGTTACTTTGCACTCCTTCTTTACATATCTCCCCAATCCGGAGACGAACTTCCTCATCTTCGACCTCATATATGGGATCATTTCTGGAGCATACCTGGATAACTGGATGAACTTCAGGCCATACTCCTTAACTGCCATGCCTTCCTGTTTCAGATTTACAAACTCCTCCACCTTCGCTTCCCTCAATTCTCGGGGAAAGAAGTGGTCAAGAAAGGCTCCCTCAAATTCATCCCACCTAGCAGGTTCAGCATCCTCACCCCTACCTTGTTCCCATTGGTTATACCAAATGTTTGCCATATCTTTAAGTTGATAAGACACCAACTCAACCTCCTCAATTTCTGTAGCATGCATAGCTTTCAAAATTTTCCACATCTCATCAATAAAGTTTTGGGGGTCTTCATCAACCTTAGAACCCGTGAATGCAGGCGGATTCATCCTCAGAAAGTCTCTAATTCTGGTGGCAGCAGATGGCTCTTGGGAACTAGAGCTAAGAGTTGGCAAACTCTGGTTACCATTTCGGGCAGCCATTAATTACGTGAGCATTGCAATCGCTCCTCTAAATTCTTCCTCTGACGTGGGTGTAGGCGGAGAAGCAGCACTTGGGTTGACTCCGCATACCTCGCAGGTCGGCCTCTAGCCCTTGCTGGGCATACCTCTGATCAGGGTAGCTCGGCATTGTAAACGTTTCTCTGGCTAGCTGTATGTTTAGGAGGCATTATCTGTAACGTACAAACGCATGAATTAGAAAGGAGTTTTATAGAGTATAACTCTATCGCATGAAGTCAGAGTATGAAAGAAGTGAAATAATTCCTAATGTCCTATAGTCTCCTGCTTATAAGTGTGGTGCACAACACGCCCATAAGAAAGACTCTACTAGACACGGCTTCATAGACTCCCTAGGACACTTGAACTCTGGGCTCTGATACCATGTTTTTCACGCCCTAGGAAGGTACCCTAGGCATGGCCGACACTCGAAGGCCATTTCTGACCTTCGAGCAAACCACCTAACTCAATCATTTCGTCATTCAGTCATATACGCTCAAAGTAAGGCTCAATTAATGAAATACTATTCATATTATGGGGGCTGAAGGCCAAACATTTATCAACCCAACAAACAAATATAATAAGACTCCTCTAAATAACCATTAAACCTCCCCACACTCCAGTCTATGAAGCCTCTATCAAAGTCTAAGAGGTGTCAATGACAAGTCCATGGCTACCAACAATCAAAAATAAAGGAAATGACAACAAACTGTACAAGAAAGCACAACATCCTCCGAAAACTAGGAGGACTCACCAACTAGCTGGGAGTGTATGTGGATCTTCAATGGAGCACCGGTTGATGATCTCTAGTACCTGTCTCTGCATCATGAAACGATGCAGGCCAAATGGCGCCAGTACATGGAATATACGAGTATGTAAAATGGCCGAATACAACCAACATTACAGAAGAATCAATCAACTCAGAATCTCAACTCAAAAGGGATAACAACTCAATTAAATGTCCTAAGTCTAAACAAGGATATGATTTAGATGGGACCAATCACATACAATTCAACTTAATCTGACTTAGAGTACTATCAAGACCTATTTGGGAGTTTCTCTTACCTAACAACCATCACTTATGAGCCAGTGAAAGTACAACAAACTGACATTGTTGCCGCGTCCGTCCATACTTCACCAGGGTATGAACGAATCAACCAATCATGGATCCAATCCAACCAAGTCCTATAATATTAGGACAAACATCTCGGGGAAACATCTGACTTTAACGGTTCAATACCTCCTATGTTTGGCGACGTAGTTATTGGGTTCGATTATGGACTATACTCTTGCCCAATTCGGTGCTCGATACTCCTCCCAAGACTCAATGCTCATAAAAATCCATCCAATCAACTCAATCAAATCATATCGACAAGTCGCATTTCAACCTTGTCAACTCATCAACTCTATCATGATGAAATCTCTCTCAATCATACTATCCGATCAATCTCAATCATATCTTTCAAAAGAAATTTAAATGCACGTTTATAGCAACATATACACATAACCAATCATTTCCTCCATCCATTGAGAAATCTTTGAGACTCATCACAACTTGAAGACTTTAAATCGACACTTTATAATAGGCAACATTTTTAAAAAGATAACATCTTTTATCATAATCTACATAATTAAGAAGATCAATAAAATATATTTAACAACTCGTCTTCATCAACTCATACTCACATAAAGGCCCTTTTTAAGAACTTTTTAGCTCATAAACATCAACACATATAATGTCAAATAAATAGGGGACAAAGCTCATACAAACATAACCATACCAAGAAAACTCCATTTTTCATGAACATCTAACCTCAAAGCAAGAGTAGGGCACATGGGTGGACTCAACCCATGTTTTGGATAGCCTTACATAACTTAGTGAAGACTTGAAGAAAACCTTGTGGTTGGGTCTTCAATGGGGAACTCAAATCTTGAAGCTCTTCGAACTCTTCTTGTTGGAAATGGAAAAGAAGAAGAAGAGAGATAGAGAAGAACTTCTAGGGCTTTTTTTAAAGAGAGAGTGTGGGCTGAAAATATGTTCTCAAAATAGTCTAGGGTGATACATATAAAATTTGGGTAAGTTCCCAAATTGCCCCTTCTCAAAAGTTCTGAAAAATAGGCCAAAATGCACCTGGCGCGATTTCGCCTAAAAACCTGTACACCTCATAGTGGCGTGCCACGCCAGAGACCAAACTACTGAGGCATGTTTCTGGTGCGATAGTGGCGCATCGCGCCCTTATAGCACCAAGGCCATTGTTCGTGGGTCCTAGAAATTTTGCAAAAACCCTGCACACCTTTTACTGGCGCGCCGCGCCAGAGCCCAAACTACTGAGGCATGTTTCTGGCGCGATAGTGGCGCGTCGCGCCACTGCGGCGCCAAGCACAGTTTTCCAGCAATTGCAACCCAGGCCTGAAAATCTCTACTGTGTTAGTTCATCTTAGGATCGTCATATCTTTTGATTCCGAATTCCAAAAATTACATTCTTGGTGGCGTTGGAAAGAAGACTTGACGACCTTCAATTTGATTAGTCGTGGGCCACCCATATTATCGTCTTTCAAAAGATAGGATCATTAGAAGTCAACCCCTCATATGAACTCATCCTAAAACTTAGCCACGACGAATCTTTTGGACTTAGCTTGGTCCTAGGGGTCCTTCGTGACCCCACATCACCTCTAGCACTCCTCAATTTCTCAAGGACTCGTCTTAACTCCTGCAAATGCTCTATAATACTCGAGTTTGACCCTACCCGAATACAAGAAGGGTCTGAATCTTAGGGAAAAATTTTGAGGGGTGTTACATCTTTACTCTTTGCAATCATTTTCCCCTTATATTCGTTGCATTTGGAGCTATTTTTGGAAGATAGGACTTTGTGTTTCTTGCTGGTTCTTCAATATTTACACTTTTGTTTGCTAAGCTAATCATCTCGGGACTCTTTTATGATCGTTTTTACGAAGTTCTATGAATGTTTTTCCAAGTTATAATCCTATGGAAAAGCTGCCAATTTAAGCTCAATTATGAAATATTTATAGGTGCGTATAAGCTAAATATATAGAGTTTGTAAAGCTTAGGACGTGACGAACATTTTTCGTGAAGAACTACGGGCATTCAGACATTCTTTAGAAAGGTATGTTAAGGCTAAGCTTCATCTTTCCTTTTAGCTCGAATTCTGGAAAACTCCTAAATGCCAAATGGGATATATTATTATTCTATTACTAGAAAGAACCTTTTGTGAAGGGCATTGGGAATGCAACTAAAATATTGTTATGATGCTATTAGTTTGATATTCCACTCGTTCGGTTAAATAGTGTATTCGACATCTCTATATATCATTTTGTTAGTCTTCTTGACTATATGTCTATTTGTATCAATTCTTATTCGTTTTTGGGGTGTGACAAATTTGGTATCAGAGCAGGTCGTATCCCAGGGAGTCTAGAAGTCGTGTCTAGTAGAGTCTTTCTTATGGGTGTGTTGTGCACCATATTTATAATCAGGAGGCTATGAGGCATTAATGGTTACCTTTGATTCAATTAATAGATTGTGACATAGAGCAAAGCTATAAGAACATTTGAAATATAAATTTTGCTTTATGTATTGTATCTAACAAGATACCTATGCTGAGAGGATGGAACATCGAGAGAGAGGTATGGATCCATGGGAAGGTACCAGTTGTTCTCCACTGGTTCAAAGGGATAGATTTCCCATAAAGGCACACCATGAGTGTCCAGTACTTTCGTACCAGCTTCCCTAGAACATATTGAAGCCCAGGAAGATATAGTAACCCCATCCTTACTAATTCCATAGGTACCTGAGGTATCTAGGGACACAGGACCTACGGAACCTATTGTTCCACCACTAGAGACTGGGGAGCAGGGTTGAGGGCGGGAGTTGAGTTGCTGACTAGGATGGTTTCTATGCATGAGAGACAGTTAGCATCAGAAGCAGATGCTCGAAGAGATTAGGTAGAAAGCTAGAAGGTATAAGAGTTTCTTCACTTGGCCCCTTCATTATTTACGAGAACCAATTCTACTGAGGATTCCCAGGACTTTATAGATCATATATATAGAGTATTAAGGGTGATGCACACCTTCGTCATCGAGGATGTGGAGTTTGCTTCTTTTTGGCCACGTGATTTAGCCGTCTTATGGTATGAGGCATGGGAGAGATCCAGAGGACCTGATGTTTCGCCAGCAGAGTAGGAGGAATTCTCTAAGGCCTTTCTAGCCCATTATCTACTGTGAGAGGTTACAGAGGCTCGTCTTGACCAGCTTATCAGCTTGAGGTAAGAAGATATGAGTGTGAGGGATCATAGCCATAGATTTAATTATTTGGCTAAGTATGCACTAGATATTGTACATACCATGAGAGTTAGAGTTCATCATTATGTGTATGGTTTGGGGGAACATCTGATCAGAGACTGTAGGGTAGCATCCTTATAGGATGATGTAGATATTTCCCGCATATAGGCTTTTGCTAAGACTACAGAGGATCTATCTCACCAGATTTGTGATACCCATATGGATAGGGAGAAGAGTAAGAAGGCCCATACCATTGGGTCGTATAGGGAGACACGAGGTGATTTTGACCCCCACTACCTTGATATCTGCCTCAGCCAGCAAGTAGTATCTAGTCACAGATGTAGGGTCAGCAGTTTGATCATTATATTCAGTCAGGACCAAGGCAGAGTTTTGGATAGCTTTAGGGTCGTTGATAAGAATGTTCTGCACAAATGAGACAGCTTACTCCTCTATGTACATAGTGCGGTAAGTTACACACTAGGCAGTGTTGAAAGGGTTTAGGCACATGTTATTATTGTGGGCAGACAGGTTCTAGCGGGGCTAGAACCGCTTTTATGCACTGGCAAGACGACAGGATTTAGAGGCATCCCCAGATTGTCCCAGGTATATTGGTAATACATTCTCAAGATGTTTATGCATTGATTTATCCCGGCTCTACATTTTCACATATTACTCCATTTATTGCTAGTAAGCTTGACATGAGATCTAAGTTGTTGCTGTAGTCAGTTGAGGTGTCTACGTCGATTAGCAACTCTATTATAGCTAGTCATGTCTATCGAGGTTGTATTAATGATCATCCAACCACCGCTGATTTAGTTGAATTGATTATGCTAGACTTCAATATCATTATGGGTATGGATTAGTTGTCAGCATCTTATGCTAACATTAATTATCGTACAAAGCTTGTCCGATTTCATTTTCCAGGTGATCCTATCCTTGAATAGAAAGGTAATGCAACCACGTCCAAGGGTAAGTTTATTTCATACCTCAAGGTTTGAAAGCTTATAGCTAAAGGTTGTATATACCATCTAGTTCATGTCAGGGATATAGATAAGGAGCTAACAACTCTTTTGTCGGTTCTTATTGTGAATGAATTCTCGATGGTATTCCCTGAAGAGCTTCCAGGAATTTCCCCAAAAGGGAAATTGATTTTGCTATAGATTTGCTTCCTAATATGTAGCCTATATCTATTCCTCCTTATGGAATTTCTCTTGCGAAGCTAAGGGAATTGAAGGAACAATTGAAGGAATTACTCGATAAAGGCTTTATTAGGCCAAGTACATCCCCGTGGGGTGCTCCAGTACTCTTTGTTCGAAATAAAGATTGCTCCATGCAGATGTGTATTGACTACAGGCAACTAAGTAAAGTCACTATCAAGAATATGTATCCTCTTCCACCTATTGATAACTTGTTCGACTAGTTACAAGGTGCCAAATGCTTTTCAAAGATCGACTTGTGATCTGGTTACCATCAGCTGCTAGTTAGGGATATTGATAGCCCAAAAACAGCAGTTAAGACGCAGTATGGCCATTCTGAATTCCTTTTTATGTCTTTTGAGCTTACAAATACCCCAGCAGCCTTTATGGAACCATTCTTGGATGAATTTGTGATTGTATTTATTGATGATATCTTTATATATTCACGGTCGGATGCCGAGCATACGAACCACTTGCGAGCTATATTGTAGACTCTCCAAGAGTATAGGTTATATGCTAAATTCTCTAAATGTGAATTTTGGCTAACTTCTATAGCTTTTCTTGGTCATGTTATTACCAACGATGGTATCAAGGTTGATGGCCAAAAGATTTAAGCTATGATGACTTGGTCAAGGCCCTTGAATCCGACAGAGGTTCATAGCTTTTTAGTCTTGGCAGGTTATTACCGAATGTTTGTGGCTGGATTTTCCTCTATCTCTGCACCACTAGCGAAACTGACATATAGATGAGCTAAGTTTCAATGGACTAAGGCATGCGAACAAAGTTTTCAGGAGCTAAAGAAAAGGCTTACTACGACACCTATTTTAACTCTTCCGAATGGCACCGAGGGTTATGTTGTATATTGTTATGCCTCAAGAATAGGCCTAGGTTGTGTTCTTCTACAAAATGGTAAGGCTATTGCATACACCTCCAGACAGTTGCAGAAACATAAATAGAACTATCCTACGCATGATCTTGAGTTAGCCGCAATTGTGTTTTCCCTAAAGCTTTGGCAAAATCATCTATACAGAGTTCATATTGATGCTTTCACTGACAAACAAAGTCTTTAGTATTTATTTAAGTAGAGGGAGTTGAACCTATAAAAAAAATGTGGCTAAAATTACTAAAAGACTATGATGTTGACATCTTATATCATCTTGGCAAAGTTAATGTTGTTGCTAATGTGGTTAGCCGAAAGTCCATGGGCAGTCTAAGCCCTATTGAAGCTGATAAGGTCAAAGTGACCAAAGATCTATACCAGCTAGCTAATTTGCAGGTGCGATTGGTGGATGGAGAGGGTGGAACTATTGTCATTCAGAATACAGCAGAATCCTCCTTTGTTACTGAAATGAAAGAGCGACAACATGAGGATCCTAAGCTTATGAAATTGAGGGAAAGTATTCCACAGAAGCTACAACCTTTATTCTAGCTAATTGGAGATGGAATCCTTAGATACCAGGGTCACTTATGTGTACCAACAGTTAGAGAACTCCACATCAAGATTCTTTTGGAGGCCCATTATTCTAGATATGCAGCTCACCCTTCAGCGACAAAGATGTATTTGGACCTTCGACATATCTATTGGTGGAATGGCATAAAAAAAGATATCGCAGAGATGGTAGCCCAATGTCCCAACTGCCAGCAAGTTAAATTAGAACATCAGAGACCTAGGGGCCTAACTGAGTATATTGAGCTTCCATTATGGAAATGGGACATGATAAATATGGACTTCATCATTGGTTTTCCTTGAACACTATGGAGGTATGATTCTATTTGGGTAATTGCTGATAGACTTATGAAATCTGCTCATTTGTTGACAGTCAGGATGATATATTCAGACGAGGATTATGCTAAGCTATACATTTGAGAGATTGTGTGCCTTCATGGAGTTCCAGTATCTATTATCTCTGGTCCATGGGCTCAATTTACATCATATTTTTTGGAGATCTTTTGAGAAGGGTCTAGGCACTTAGATAAATTTTAGGACCATTTTTCATCTGCAAACTAATGGACAGGCATATCGTACTATTCAGACTGTTGAGGATATGTTAAGTGCTTGCGTGTTGGATTTTAATAGAAGTTGGGATGATCATCTACCTCTTTTTGAGTTTGCTTATAATAATAGCTTCCAAGCTAGTATTCAGATGGCCCCTTACAAAGCACTATTCGGGCGGAAATGTAGGTCACCAATTGGTTGGTTTGAGGTTGGGGAAGCAGAGTTGCTAGGTCCTAATCTAGTCAATCAAGTGATTGAAATGGTAAAGGTTATTAGAGACCGGCTCCATATAGCACAGAGTTGACAAAAGTCTTATGCAAATGTTCGACGAGGAGACTTAGAATTTAATGTAGAAGATTGGGTTTTCTCGAAGGTATCACCTATGAAAGGTGTCATATGATTTGGAAAGAAAGGGAAGTTCAATCCCAGGTATATTGGACTATATAAGATTATTTGAAGGATTGGTAAGGTGGTGTACAAGCTTGATTTTCCTTTAGAATTAGAGGCAGTCCATCCCGTGTTTCATGTATCTATGGTGTGGAAGTGTATTGGAAATCCTTCATCTATTATGCCATTGAGGATATTCGCATTGCTGAAGACATGTCTTATGAGTAGGTACCAATAGCTATTTTAGATCGGTAGGTAAGGAGGCTTCGAACTAAAGAAGTAGCTTCCATGAAAGTGTTATGCCGAAAAAACAACATCAAGGAAATGATTTGGAAAGCTGAGGAGGAAATGATGAAGAATTACCCCCATCTATTTATGTATTAAGGTGATTCATCTTTCAATAATGTGCAGTTATGCCTTTACAACCTAATTGGATTTTAAATGACCTGAAAGTTTAGTTTATATGTCTTATTGTGAGATAACTATATGAATCCTAGTAGTTGGAATTTTTAGAATTTCTTTGAAGCTTTACAAATGAAACAAATATAGCCTCGCAAATAATGTATTAGAGGTAAAAGAATTTGACCAAGGAATTGCATCAATCCATTCACAAACGAATGTTCTTAGGGGTGGTGGTGGAATGTTAAACCCCATATTTTTTTTCTTGCATAATATACATAGCATGGCGTGGTTATGTAAGATGTATATGATTTGGTATAGTAAATCAGGAGAATGATACTGCAAATATGTAGTAATATCAAGAAACTAAAGTTTAAGGTCAAAGAAATTCCTTAAACAAAGGTTTGTGGTTAAAGAAATGGCTTGGGTAGCACCCCGCCCGTTCGGAAGGTTTAAAATAACTTGCACCTTTGGGATAAGGACAAGAGTGTGTAATATTCTAAAAATGATGTGTTATGAGGTATTATAATAGCACAATGGTCATATGCTAAGTTTTGGATTCAAGATAGTTGCAAAATAAAAATCGGCAAAAGTTATCATAAGTTTTTCTTATATTATTTTTAAACTTTGGGTCAAACGTCTTAGATAGTTTCTCCTAATAAAGAATACATTATGGGATACACAACCTACCAAATCAAATGTATATGAGTGTAGTTTGCGATAAAAAAAATGGCACTTGAATCCAACATAGGAGTAAAAGGTTATGACTGTTTTACCGAGGACTGTGCGGGCTGAATCCTGGTCGCAAACCGGGTTGGGTCAAAAAATGATATAAGTCGAATTTTTGACTTTAAGACCCCAAAACATTTCATTTTTGTCCCAAAATAGTGGAGAGTCTAAATAGAGGGTTCCAATGGAGTTCTTGAATGATTGAGGTGAGTTATTAGCAATTTTTACCGTTAAAGTTCGCCCCCGTGCCTAGAAATATGATCTTTACGCTTTGCAATCGTTTTCCCGTTCTAATAGTTGCGTTTGGAGATATTTTTGGAAGAGAGGACCTTTTTTTTCTTGCTGGTTCTTCAAGATTTACACTTGTTTTGCTAAGCTAATCATCTCGGTACTCTTTTATGATCATTTTTACCAAGTTCTACGGACGTTTTTCCAAGTGATAATCCTATGGAAAATCTGCCGATTTAAGCTCAATTATGAATTGTTTATAGGTGCATACTGCATATATATAGTTTTTGCAAAGCGTAGGATGTAACAAACAACTTTTGTGAAAGAACTACGGACATTCGCACTTTCTTTAGAAAGGTATGTTAAGTCTAAGCTTCGTCCTTCCTTTTAGCTCAAATTCTGGGAAACTCCTAAAACGCCAAATGTGATATATTACTATTCTATTGCTAGAAAGATCTTTTGTGAAAGGAATTGGTATCGTAGCTGAAATATTTTCATGATTCTAACTGATATTCCACTCGTTCAGTTAAATAGTGTATTCGACATCTATATATATCATTTTGTCGGCTTTCTTGACTATATGACCATTTGTGTCAATTCTTATTCATTTTTGGAGTGTGACACTACATTCAAAAAAGTAAAATTATTAAAACATATGACATTTCTAATTTTGTCACATGAAAATAAGAGAATGCAAAATTGAATGTATGCAATCTTAGAAAACTAGCTTTCTTGTTAGTTTTTATTGAATTACCTCATCAAATAACTGATCCATTATAAATATTGTGATTTATTCATATGACTAAGCGATTGTGGTAAGTTGTAACGTACCTCAAAAAAGCGTCAACAATTTACAATGTTGGACCCATGCTAGGCATGGGCATAAATCATCTAGTAAGTAATAGAAATAGAATGGAGATGGAACAGCCAAATATAGCCTAAAAAGTAGCAGAGAAGTAAATATGGTTCCTACTTTAAAAAATAGTTTCACTGGCTAAACTTTTTTTTAAAAAAAAAAACTGAACCAACCATACAAAAAGTATGTAATTGGTGATTTGATCAAGCAAAACAACACAGTGTCACAGTACAAAAAAAAATGAATCCAAACTGACAAAGCATGAAGAGCACTAGTAAAAAAAAAGGCGCCTACGTTTTCCTCATTATTTTCACACCCACGACTCTTCACCTACAGCTTCCCCACCCCTTCTGTGAAAATAAAGATATACTCAACCTAGGTCTGTTTGATCTGTTTCTTATTCAGTTGGAGAAAATCAGCAAAAGGAAAATCAACTACAAATCCGATATACTCAGACACACGTCTCTTGTTTTTCAGATCTTGTATACCCGTGTTTCTGGGGATGTTGAGGAAAATAAGTTGTTCGTCTCTTAGTTCCATCTTTTTCAAAGGAAATCAGTCTCTCTTCTTAAAAGAAAATCAGCCTTTTCTTGGAGTTTTCTTCTCTTCGAGGTACGTTTACGTTATTTTAATTATGAATTACTTTGTAGGATGCTTAATTTTTCGCAATTCTGTACTTTCTCCAATTTTGAGTTTCCATCTAGGTTTTCTTTTACTTATTTTTTTATTGTGTTCCTGCACTTGTGTATATTGGTTGTATGCTTATGTTCGTCATCGTCATATGTTGGTGTGTGCTGATCTGAGCACTTCTACTAGTAACCTTGAATGAACAAGAAATTTGATATCTAAGGGAATATAGAAAGTTAGACTATCTAACATATGACACATACTATACCTAAACCACAAAGATTATACTTGCAGTCTAATACAAATGAAAAGTTCCACAATTGTCAAGGTGGTGGCTAAGATACTTTAGATGATTTGAAAGGAACTTCCCCTAAGAATTAGAAATGGACTACCAAACCAAGCGCACAAACAACAACACACCCAGTGACATCCCACAAGTGGGTTCTAGGGAGGGTAGTGAGTACGCAACTAAATCCGTACTTTGTGAGGGCAGAGAGATTGTTTCCAATAGCCCCTCGACTTAGAAATTAATATGTATCCTTAAATATAAATAATATATGTGCTATATCTAATAGAGGTTCCTATTCCAATATGTATGTCAAAAATTAGAGACTCACCAGTTCCCTGTACTACAAAGAAGAAATTGTCCCTTCCTTACAACAAATGAAATAATTACATAGATAAAATCCAATATATTCATAATCTTCTTTTATTTTCCCTCCATAAAGTATGTAGATCCGTATTAGTATCATTCATATATCTTTTACCTGCAACAGTATCGTCTCATTTGTCTTCGTACATGTAATCCATTAAATTAGAAAGAGCTAAACTAAAACATGTAAGCTGAATTATTGTTTTGTCTACAACACTAGGAGAGTTCCTATCAGTGGACAGGCTCTTCGTGACTTTATCCAATATTTGCTGCAAAAATGTGCATGTGCCTCTATTCTCATTTATAATTTCTGGTGAATTTTGTTTACTTTTAATACATGTAATCTAGGTTAATTATCCCCCAAGATGACCCTACCTTGTATAGTAATCACAACTAATAAATATATTCAGAGGGGGACACAAACCAAAACCTCCGATAACTTACAAAGTTACATGGATTAGATAAAACAGGAGAAGTATTACCAAAAAAAAAAAGATAAGCTCCCTATCTTGAGGATGAAGCTCAAGGTGGATCATAGTTGCACCCGAAGTTTTTTTAAGTTTTATCACTGACAAGGATGAGTGCTCTGCATAACCAAGAACAAGCTGAGACTGACTGTCATGATGAAGATGCAACATTGCCAGAACAGACTCAACTGGCTGATGAGACAGCTGCTGCTAATGCTTCTCAAGGACATCATAATCCAATTCGTATCGGACATAATTCAAAAGCTTTACAATTTAATGATCAGGAAGAGGAGGATGATATTGATTTTGATGGAGTTGGTGCCATAGTCCCTTCTCCACTAGCACCTGGAGCTATGTTTTGACATCACTAGCACAATGATAAAATTGTTGAACATGAAGGGTCTGTTTGGAGGAGCTTCTGGAGATGATTAAAACCTCATTTGATCAACTTTCTGGGGATCTGCAAGTCAGACAAAATGCTATAAGGCTATTGTTGTTCCATTTCTCATTGACTGATGAAGCAACATTTTGGCTACTTCAACTTCAAGATGACTCCATTACAAATTGGGGAGAGCTAAAAGCTGTTTTTTTCTTGAGAGATTCTTTCCACCTTCTATGATGCTGCAGTTGTGTGATGAGATAAATAATTTCAATAAGCAAGGGAAGAAGCATTAGATGAAGCCTGGATGAAATTCAACAAGAAGCTGAAACAGTGCCCGAACCACAACCTAGTAGATATAAACTAGTTGAAAATTTTCTATCGGTCTTTGAACTCTTCTTCTAAGACAGTTGTTGATTCTATTGTTAGAGGTTCCCTGATGTCACATCCCTTTTTTGGAATCACTTGAGTAGATGCTAGGATATGCTAAATTGACAGATATGGTTATCAAGAAAAGAAATGTAAGTTTGAGGAGACTGACAACTTGCATCACTGCAGTGCAATAGCCTCTTGTTCTCTAGTCCAGAAGAAAGAAGATGTCGGGGCTTTCACTATTCCATGCACTATTGGGGCGTTTAACTTTTCTAAGACATTATGTGATCTGGGAGGAAATGTAAACTTAATGTATCTTGTTGTGTTCAGACAGTTGGGGTTAAGATCCCTCAAACCGACTACGATGCGGCTACTTATGGCGGGTTGCACTATGAAGCATATACAATAGGTATTTTATATGATGTGCTAGTGAAGTTTGAGACCTAAATAATAGGTTATTGATTTTATGTTTGGTTAGTAAGAAGAAAATATTGTCTCAAGAGAATCTAGATAGCATCAGTCAAATACTTTAACATTGGACCCGTACCCCACACTTTAACTCAGACTCGGACCCCGATCCATAACCTAATTGTCCCAAACCTTACCCCTGCCCACAAGTAGATGCTCAAACTGTTCATGACCTAACCCAAGATCCGACACTGACTCGAGACCTAATTTCGACCCTAATCCCGAGCTAAGATTAAAGAACCAGATGCAAACCAGGATCTGACCTTGATAGTGACATAGAATCGGGTAAGGGTCGAGGTCAGATATCGAGCTAGGAGTCAAGTACTCAGATCCCAAGTCAGGGTCAATGATCAAGAGTTGGGAATAAAGAGTTGAGTCTGAGGTCTCGAGTCTCAGACTCAGCGTTAGGATCAAGGAGCCAGGATCCCTAGTCCAATCTCGCATTGGGAATTCGTTACCTTGTCAGGATCAATTCCCAGTCGGGTCTTCGATTGGGGAAGGTTGCATTTATAAACTCATTCCACACTTAACCAGATATAGGGTTGAATAAACTAAAAAAAATTCCACCAAATTTCCTAAGTTTTATATCACATATCAAGGAAAAAATCGAAATCAAGACAATCAAAAATGGAAAACTAAATTAGGGTTACAAGTGTTTTTGGGGCGGTGGGGATAGGCATGGAAAAACACATATTGCAGAAATTTTAAATTATAATTTTTAGAATTCAGATTAAACATAGAGCTTGTTAAAAATAAACAAGGAAATGACGGCACATAATATGGAAGAGACTAAAATATACGATATTAAGGAAAATTTTAGCAGCTCAGTCGGTTGACTACCTGAATTTTTTGTCTTGTAAGTAAGAGTTTGATTTCCCACTTTGTCATCCCCTCTATCATCTCCATTTTCAATAATAATAATAATAATAAATGGTTATTAAAATAAATCATACAAATATGGAAACAAATCAACCAACATTCAAAGTGGAAATAGACGGCGTTACCCGATTTAACAAGTATTTAAATAGTTTCATCTATATTTTGGGATATCTTTGTCTCCTTTCCTCTTTTGGATTAATTTATGATAAAAAATCCTCTCAAATCTTCTTGTTTTTATCCAAACTTTACCGTAATTGGAAAAGGAAAAAAAAAAGTGAAAAAGGGTTTGAAAAGGAAAAGAATATACTGATTCACATACAAAATAACAAGGCTTGAAGAAGGTTGTTAAGGTTAATAGGATGAAAGAGAGACAAAGAGAAGAGTTGGGGGAGATTGAAGGAAATAGAAATGGATAGGGTTTAGAAAATAGTTTAGAGAGTTAAAAAATAGTGAAGCGGAGAAGGGTGAACAACGGAGATTAAAAGGATCAAATTGGTTGCGGCCCAAAAAAAACCCGGTACCCGACCCATTTTATCCTTTTAAACTTCGTTGATCATTCAATTGTACCAGACGACCCACACATCTCCCTTTCACTATTTATTTAACCCTCACAACTATTTTCTAAACCCTAATCCATTTCTAATTCCTTTGGTCTCCCCCGACTCTGTCGTTTGTCTCCCACTCATCCTACAAACCCTAATAATCTTCTGCATGCTCTCGTTATTTTGCTTGTGAATCGGTATATTCTTTCCATTTTCGAACCCTTTTTTAATTTTTTTTACTTCTTTATCAATTTAGTATAAAGTTTAGATAAACCACATGAAGATCTGAGAGAACTTTTTATCATAAATTGAAACAAAAAAGGAAAAGAGATGAAGATATCGGGAAACTTGTTTGAAAATAGTAAAATGGGGTTACACAGTTTATTTTCTCTGAATGTTAATTGATATTTTTTCGTGTTTGTATGATTTATTTTAATATCATTTTTAAAATTATTATTGAAAAGGGAAACGATGGAGAGGATTACAATGTGGAGAACTCTCACCAACAAGGCAAAAATTTTAGATAATCAATCAACTGTGCTACTAATATTCCCCTAAATATCGTCTATGTTAGTCTCTTTATATTATGTGCCCTCATTTCCTTGTTTTTTTTACAGACTCTATGTCTAATCTCATTTCTAAAAATTATAATCTAAAATTCTACATTCTCTATTATCCCATCTCTATCCACCGAAAAAACCTTGTAATCCCAATTCAAATTTCCATTTTAGGTTGTTCTAATTTCAATTTTTTTCTTGAAATGTTTCATATTATTCGTCTAGTTTAAGAAATATGGTGAATTTTTCTTTTAATTTATTCAAGTGTAGAATGCTATTATAAATGCAACCTTCCCCAACTTGAGACCCAACTTTTGAGCCAGATCCCAACAAGGGATCAAACTCCCAATCGTGTACCCAAATCCCAACTAGGGATCCTAACTCCTTGTCACGATCCAATTTCTCGGACCGTCATGGCACCTGCTAACACCCACCAGCAGGTAATCCTAACCCTTAAACCTTACCCCGAAAGTAGAGGCAATGGGCTATCAAGCGGAAAATAACAATAAAGCGGAAAATAAATAGCAAAGAGAAGAGGAGGAGCAACTGCAATAAAACCCGAGGAACCACCCCAAGACCTAGTATCAGTCGGTAATCAACCACCTAAATTAAAATACAAATACAAGGCTTTTACATATACGAATATAGGTACAGACAGTCTTCAAAAGCAAGTAAAGACTAGTCCTAATCCACCATAGATGGAAATCGACAACTCTCGGACGCCAGGAGCTCACCAAATCTCTGAATCAAGCTGCTCTGCACCAAATCAACGGCAATAACTTGTACTATGATCTGTAGGGGGTTGAAGTGTAGTATGAGTACCAAACTAATGCTACTCAGTAGGCATAAGCTAACTAAGATCCATAGATAAAGCAAGTATAAATCACAGGTAATCAGGTAAATATAGCACAAGTAACAAATAAGATCTAACACAAGGTAAAGCAGGAAATAAGATTAAAGAGATAGGATATATATATATATATAGGAGATAGAGTCAAAGAACGCACCTATGCGCGTAAGCCATAACCTTTTTATAGTAGGGAGGCACTACAGGAGCCAACTAATTAAGGGCGGAAGCACTGTCAACCAAAGCTAACCAAATACCACCTAAGGGCCAAACCAACTGAGTCTAACGGGAAACCCCAACAACAACCCAGAACAAGTATGAAAAGAGACAAGAATAGGTATAATTAGACAACAACAGACTGAAAGCTTATACCCCCGGAAGGTACAAACAAAGAAAAACATACCCTCGGCCCCCATAAACCGGGGGACCACACCAAATAAGTATACTTGATATAGGCGATACTAACGAATGCAAGTGTGTAGTAAAAACCAGTAACATCATTGGTGGCTCTCAGTGATCAACAACACAAGTGTATAGACCCACCCCGGCCCTTGGCCTGCTAGGTGGGACCCATGTGATTCCCTCATCCAGTTTAGTGGTGCACTGGCCAGAGGGGCCCATAGGGGACGCGGGAAGTCCGTATACACTGCCCGGGCCCGAACTAGGTCTTACATAGACATATAGTATCCCAGTAATGGTACCAGAGAGTGAGTTTCTAGGCAGATGTAGAAAAGGGTGATGCCGCAGTGGATAACCAAGTACAGGCTAAAGGCATCCCAGATGCAGCCAAAGTATAAAAAAGGTGATGCCGCGTCGAATATCAATAAAAACTGAGCACATCATCGATGCCTCTAAAATTGTCCGTATAAAAGGAGCACGTCCTTGATGCCTCATAGATCAAAACCAGTATTGAAATGTCCAAGGTGGTACGACTCTCGTTAAAACCATTTTAAAAGTAGTAAATGGGTGAGAAAGACTTCTCAAAATCAGTAGTGAAAATCTAATGAAACTATCGGGATCATACCGTAGAACGAGTTAATATGTTCAATCAATCCAAGCATGCCATCACCAGCATCCAAACAAGACTCACAAAATCCAAATGGTAACATCAAACTATACCACATTATCAAGGAAAATGAGCTAACCTGGGATCCAAACACTCCTCGAACATAGCCTCAGGCCCAACAATAGATAATAGATATAGGAAAGAAAAATCCCACCACTAAACAAGAGCGACAATCGAGACATAGCTCAAAATCAGATACGGGGAGAAATACCTCTAAGAATGATGTCTTACCCCAAAGTATGCAATCTCCGCTCCCAATGAGCACATATAGACCCAACCTATGGCTACGACGATCCTCAGAAGTCCCCGAAACTAGCACTAATTCACACCTACCATCACACACCCTACTGGAAGCTACGCCTACCTATAAGGGCATTGGGACAAAAACTAAAGCATCTAAGGCTCAAACCTATCATAAGACCATCAATATCAATCCTAAGAAGGATAATTTAACCCAAACCATAATGCAATCGAAACCAAAAGCCTAAAATAAGGATCTCAAGAGACTATGCTAGTCTAAGGTTCAACCGGAGTCAAGGAAATGAGATAAAGAAGGAAAGCCCTAAACCCGGTCAATACCAACCTAAATCATATGAAATATATACTAAACAATATCTAATAGAACTCAGTCAAAAAGGGGGGAGACCATAGCCTACCTCAAAGTCGAACACCCGTGCTTCGAGTTCACCAAGATGAAGCTTACGACCTCCGAATCACCTCCAATCGCTGCCATGCTAACAAAATGTTAATCACCTTTTCAATACAATTTTTGTGATACAAAATTATTAAATTCAGAGACGGGACAATTTCGAAGTCAAAATTGAGAATTGTGGGACTCGCTCCATAACTTACGGAATTAACTCCGAGAATAGATCCTAAATGTTACCCCAAGTTTGTGTCCCAAAAAGGAACACAATTCACACATTAAAGCATCTACAATCCAAACATGCACCAACATTCTCACCGAATCACAAAAACCAATAAAGTCATAGGGAAAAGGGTAAATTACCTCCAATGAAACCTCTACTCCTAATTCTAAACACATCACTAGATAACCCTCGGAAACAAAAAAATGCAAATTCTCATTTTGAATCACCCAAATATTAAGAGATAAATTATGCCCCAAAGATAGAAAACTTACCTAAAATCTTGAACATTCAAAATGATCCCCAGGTGTCGCTTAAGCGGACCCTTGATGGTTGCTTAAGAAACCACCCCAAATAGGTGGGCCTCGCTTAAGCGAGGACCCTATTGCTTTAGTAGGGGTTGCTTTAGAGACACCCTCCCAGGAGGGCCTAGTCGCTTTAGTCACAACATCAGACTCAGTTGGTGCAAAATGGACTTTGGCATGTCCCATTCTCTAATGGGGTGCTCGAAATTCATTCGGAACCCCATGCACGCAAATGAGATATACTAACCCACCAAATTTGGCGATCCGTACTGAATGGTGCATTCGAAATTCCCATATGATGTCATTTTAACAAAAAGTGGATCCCACATCCAAGTGTCATTTTAAAGGAAAATTCCACAATGTGCCTTGGGATTAGACTGGAAGCCTCAGGAAGCAAACAAAGGGTCGTTCTATAACAAACTCGATATTTCCAAACTAACCGCGGGACAAAATTTTCATCCAATCATGTTTTCCAAGAATGTTGACCAAAGTCAACCATAGGCCAAATTTCAAAGGAAAAAATGCCAAATTACCCCAAACTTGTACCGATTGCCTCGATACTCATGCCGACCATACTACCAGCCTAATTTGGTCATTCCAAAGCTGATGGAACTGTCAGAATTTCGTTCTAAGATTGTTTACCTGAAGTTATGACTAAAGTTAACTTTTCAAGTTATAAAAGCTTCAAAATAGAAAAACGGGCCTAAAACCCACACGAATGACCAGGCGATCGAACAATCAGTTCCATCAAGTCATAAATACCTTGGGGTCACTATAGGAAAGATCTAAAAGTTGAAAAGGTCGGAAGATGAAAGAAATAACCTGCAGGTTCATTACACTCCTAGATCCTAACTATGAGCTAGAGACTCCATAGCCCTAGCCCGACTCTTGACTCCTAGCTCTACCTCGACCTCAATCGGATCCTAATTAATTGGCAATATTGAACCTGGTTTGGAGTCAGGTCCTTAATCTTAGTTTGGAATTAGGGTCGAGATTAGGTCTTGAGTCAGATCGGGTCTTGGGTGATTGATGGTGTTGATGGTTGGGTCTTGGGTAAGGGCATGATTGGGTTGAGGATCATGTTCTAGGGTGGGTTTCAAGTTAAATGGTTGGGTTCCGGGTCCAATTTCAAAGTATTTGTATGATTATACTTAAATGTTCTTGAGCCAATATTTTCGGCTAACTAAGAAAACAAATATACCTGTAATGCTCCTTCATATCTCCACTTAAATGTAATGTGATCAACAAAATAATAACTTGTGAATTATGCATTAATTTAAGTTATTAAATGTCAAAATCACTTTGTATTAAGTTTTATAAAAATACGAATATACACACAATCTTAGTGTTTCAATCTTAATGATAAAGGGTAAACTGAAATTTGTCGTTAACTTGTTACTATTAAATATAGAAAAATGTGGTTATATTTTCAATTAATTAAAAAGGAAAGTATATTATATAAATTGAAATAGAGGGAACAACAATTTAATATATAATTCATATTTGGAATTGTTAGGCAATAAATGTTTTTGTCATGTCCCAAATCTATACCATGGACGTGGGCGGCATTCGAAACAATTGGTGGCCCGAGCTAACTCTTGGACAGGCATACTAAAAGACTGAATAATGACTAACAGGGAGGCTTTTAAAAGATGAACATACTATGCAATAACCTAGGACACAAACTTCCCCAAAAACACTCATTTTTACTCAAGGACAATAGTCCTCAACCAATGGCATGCTACTAGGCTGTTTTGTCTCTCTTATACATTGAACATGATGACAAGAAACAATCTAGTTTTTGCAATCTAGAATATTCAAAAGAAAAAGTCATTCTCACGGAAGAAAGACTCTCATATAAATGTTGATCATTTATCACCTCAACAGTTATAAAAATTGGAACTTGTGTTATATATTGAACAATTTTATTGACCCTTTTTGGTTAGAATTTGGAACTGCTCCCCTCTACTTTTCCAACTAACCTTGCATACTCAAATTATATGAAAAGAGGAAATAGAAACAGATAAGGGAAAGCATACACCGTGAAAAATCCAAGGAAGAATAAAATATTTCACAACTTTTTGAGGAGGATTTAGCTGAGTACACAGTGGTGAGCCGACTTTGGTGAAAATGATGTATTAGAGGAAGAATGATGTGTTACCAATCAAAAAGAATAGAAGCAAACAAGTTGACTTCTTTCAGTTAAGTATATATGGTTGTAACCATGGTAAGTCGATATTATTTCGTGTGAAACACTAGGAGCAAGTAAGTTTATCTCGATCTTCTCTATGCACATCTCGTAGAAGAAACTGATTAATAAGGAGTCTCATTCTGCACTCAATTATTTGGCTTTTACAGTTTGCAATATCTGAATCATAGTTTTAATGTGTTCCAACTAAAATTACACGTCTTTGTTTTCTGTAAGATACAAATTATCATTGTGAAAAGATTCTTACATCGTAGTAATTGATTCCTGCTTGTAAATATGATTGCAGCTCATTTTGACGTTTTAATTGTTGGATATGCCATAGGTGAAGGGAGAAGGCAAACACAGGCATCAACTGGATTGTCATCAAACTTATCGTTCTCTAATAAGGACTTCAAAACTACAAAGTTTGTAGATTCAGAAGACGCTGCAAACAGATCAAACGATATTTTGAATGAAACCGCATCCTATGCATCTTCCTGTGCTCATAGCTCTGCAAATTCTTTACCATCCATGGAGTCTGACGTATTAGAGATATCAATTCTGGATTTTGAGGAACTTACAAACAAATCAGTTGGCTCAAATGGTTTATGGAATGTGGAAGACCTCTTTCTGATGGCGTTACTCCTTCCTGGAAGTATTTAAAATTGGAACATCAACAAAGAATTGATGGCTTGGAAGTTTGGCTTGATCCTTCCTGTCTTGACTCCTAAAATGTAGGAAATACAAAAGGTTAAGGGGTAAAAGAAGTGACTGGCCATGACTCCTCAAAAGGCATTCTCTAGCTTAACGTAGAGACTGAAGGAATAACCTACATTGTAGGAGTCAAAGACAGGAAAGATTAAGACAAACTTCCGAAGCCATAAATTCTTTGTCAATGTTCCATGATATTTTACAAACTTCCATGAAGGCGCCATTAGACAGAGGTCTTCCACATTCCATAAACCGTTTGAGCCAACTAATTCTGTTTGCAAGTTACTCCAAATCCAGAATTGATGCCTCAAATGTGTCGGACTCTAAGTCTGGTAAAGATTTTGCAGAGCTATAAGCATAGGAAGATGCATAGGATGTGGTTTCATTTAACATACCGTTTGATCAGTTGCAGTGTCTTCTAAATCTACAAACTTTATAGTTTCAAAGTCCTTAAAAGAGAACGATGAGTTTGATGACAATCCACTTGTTGCTTGTCTGTCCCTTCTCCCTTCACCTATAGCAGGTCCAACAATTAGCAAGTCAAAATGAGCTACAATCATATCAGTTACTACAATGCAGGAAATTTTTCCGGAAGATAATTCTTATTTTACAGAAAACAAAGACGTAAAATTTTAGTTGGAATGCATTAATACTTTGATTAGATATTGCAAACTGTAAAAGCCAAATGATTAAGTGCAGAATGAGAATCCTTATTAATCAGTTTCTTTTGTGACGAGTGCACAGAGCGGACCAAGATAAACTTACTCCCACCTAGTGTTTCACACCAAAAAATATCAACTTACTATGGTTACGTTATTTAATGAGGTTGAAATGTATATTTTTTAACCATATATACTTAAGTGAAAGAAGTATACTTGTACGCATCTATTCTTTTTGAATGGTAACACATCATTACAACTTTTAATGTTCTCATATAGCATATATTAGGGGATTCAACAACCACATTGTAACACCCCCCCAAATTTCTTCCTTAAGATTTGGACCTTTCTTGTATACGTGTAGGGTCGAACTCGATTATTGTGAAGTGTATGCATGAGTTAGGATGAGTTGCCAAGTAATTGAAGAGCGTTAGAGGTGATGCGGGGTCATAAAGGAACCCTGGAACCAAGCTAAGCCCCAAAGAATTCGTCTTGGCTAAGTTTTAGAATGAGTTTGTTTAAGGATTCGACTTCTAACGACCATATCTTTTGAAATATGATGATCTGGGTGGCCCACGACCTATTAAATTAAAGGACATTGAGTCTTCTTTCCAATTCCACCAAGAATGTAATTTTTGGAGTTCGGAGTCAAAAGATATGACGATCCTAAAATGGATGGGTACTGCAAGAATTTTAGGCCTGGGTGACAACTGCTGGAAAGCTGGGCTTGGCGCCGCAGTGGCGCGATGCGCCACTATCGCGCCAGGAACAAGCCTCAGTAGTTTGGTCCCTGGCGCGGCGCGCCACTAGGAGATGTATAGCAATTTTAAGCCTATTTTCCAGAACCCAGAAAATATGGGCTTGGCGCTGTAAGGGCACGACGCGCCACCATCGCGCCACAAAACAGCCTCAGTAGTTTAGTCCCTAGCACGACGCGCCATTATTGCGTTGCAGGGTTTTACGCCTAATCGACTTGGCACTGCAATGGCGTGATGCGCCACTATCACGCCAAGAGTGTTTTTGGCCTATTTTCCAGATTTTTGGAGAAAGGGCAATTTGGGTATTTCCTCAAATTATATATGTATCTTCCTTGGGACGTTTTTGGGACCATTTTCAGTCTCTCTCTCTCTCTCTAAAAGCCCTAACATTTCCCTCTCTTCTTCTTCTTCTTCTCCAAATCTTTCTTTAACAAGATTTGCCTCCAAGAGCTTCAAGACTTCAAGTTGCCATTGAAGACCCAACAACAAGGTTTCTTCAAGAATCTATTCTAAGGTATGTAAGGCTGCACAAAGCATGGGTTAAGTCCACCCATGTGCCCTATACTTTCTTTGAGGTTAAATGTCCATAAGAATGGAGTTTCTTGATAGTTTTATGTTCAAATGAGTCTTGCCTTCTATTTGTTTGATTCTTATTATGTTGATGTTGTTGAGCTAAGAAATCTCTAAAATATTCATGTTAGCATGAGTTGATGGAGATGGGTTGTTAATATGCTTTGTTGATTTCCTTAATCATGTGATTATGTTGAATATGTCAATTTCCTTAAATGTGTTACTCCTCTTGAATTGTTAGTTTAAAATTTTTTAGAGTTGTGATGAGTTCTAAGGAAGTGATAAATGAGGAGAGGAATGGTTTGTCATGTGTGTGAGATGTTATAAATGCACATCTAATTGTGACTTGAATGAGTTAAATTGAGGATAGAGTTGATGAGTTGGCAAGGTCCTAAATGAAACTGGTCGTGAGGGCTTGTTTGAGATGATTGGATGGAGTTTATGAGCATGGAGTCATGGGAGGAGTATCGATCACCGAAG
This sequence comes from Solanum dulcamara, assembly GCF_947179165.1. NCBI lineage: Eukaryota > Viridiplantae > Streptophyta > Magnoliopsida > Solanales > Solanaceae > Solanum > Solanum dulcamara. The sequence goes on along the minus strand of NC_077246.1, from coordinate 10,946,719 downwards.
CGGGTGAGAGTATAGTCCATAATTGAACCCCAGAAACTACACCGCCAACGTAGGTAGGGATGGAACCGTTAAAGTCGGACGCTTCCCGTGGGATCGAACCGTTAAAGTCGGATGCTTCCCATTTTATTGTCCTGAAATGATAGGACTTGACTAATCAATAGAATCCATGATTAGGGAGATGTTCATGCCCTGGCACGGTATGGACGGACGTGGCAACAATGTTTGATTATTGTACTATCACTGGCTCATAAGTGATGGTTGTCGGATAAGAGAAACTCTCATTTAGGTCTTGATAGTACTCTGAGTCAGTTGAGTTGAGTGGCATGTGATTTGGTCCCGTCTAAACCATTTCTTGCTAGACTTAGGACACTTGAGTGAGTTGTTACTTATTTATGAGTTGAGATTTCCGAGTTGGTTGATCCTTTTCTGATGTTTTATTCAGCCATTTTACATACTCGTACATTCCATGTACTGATGTCATTTGGCCTGCATCATTTCATAATGCAGAGACAGGTACCATAGATCATCAATCGGCACACCATTGAAGATCTACACACCTCCAGCTACTTGGTGAGCCCTCCTAGTTTCCGGAGGATGCCAGACTTTCTTTATCGTTTTTTTGCTTTCTTTATTCTTGCTTGTTGGTAGCCATGGGCTTGTTATTGGCACCTCCTATATTGTGATAGAGGCTTCATAGACCAGAGTGTGGGAAGCTTGGACTGTTATATTGAATAGCTTTTATTATACTTGTTTTGATGAGTTGATAGTGTTTGGCCTTCGGCCCTTATAATATGAATAGTGTTCTTACGATTGAGTCCTCCACTGAGTGAATGTGATTGAATGAAAGTGTGACTGGACCAGGTGGTTTGCTTGAAGGCCATAAATGACTTTCGAGTGCCGGTCGCGCCTAGGGTACCCTCCCGGGGCGTGACACACATTCTCTTGTAAATGTTTTTTTCATCAAATGTCTACGTTGTTAAGTTTTCTGCAGTATCAATGATATTTCCTAGTTTGTTTCTTTTATCTATTTGACGAGACTTGGGTTAAGTTTAATGATTGCAGCACGTATGCATACTTCTTGAAAAATACTTTTGGAAACTTAAAATTGCAGTAAATCATCATAACTAATCTGTATCTTATTACAGGGTCTTTCATAGTATAACTTCTTACTCTTGCACTCTTTTTACTTTTGCTTCCAGCTGTCACAACAGGAAAACTCATTTGATTGTGCCCTTTTTCTACTCCATTAAGTCAGCAAGGTCGTCTGCTATGGTGAATACCTTGTTTATGACTACTTGTTTTTCTGGTTTTTCTGCCATTATTTCTCATGCATTCAATTCTATTCTCAGATAATTCTCAAAATTTCTTGTTGTCACTAATTCTTTCGTCTTTTATTCCTAGAGCTGCCTCAGGGTAATTGGAATCAGTCTGAGTAATTGACAATATCTTTTTCCTTTCTATAATGCTTGCTCATTAAAGGAGAATGGGATGTAGATTTTTGCTACTCTGCAATTTTAGTTGAAACTACATAGATTTAACTATTGCCATGAGGAGGTGCAAGTTAAAGATGGTGAATCTGAACCACGCCATGCATGTTTAACTCTAAGAAACATGTCTGCATTTCTTCATACATGTTGGTATTGAATTGTCATGGGAGTAACAAAGTTTGCAAAAAATCCTAGGTATTTTAACATACCTGTTTTAGTTGCGAAAATAATTTAGGGGTGGGGGTGGGGTGAGCCTACAAGTTCTACTCTAATTTCTTTGTTGTGTCATTCTCTACTTGTAGCCTAATGTTACCTTGCTAAGATATGCGGGGTGTTGCACTATGTGGCTACTAGATGCCTCTTCTCTCAAGTTATGGTCGGTTAACATGTCGCCTCTGTCTCATTGCTGTGAATCATTTCTTTATTAGGTTTCATGTTTCGTAGTTAAAGGTTGAAGACATGTTAATCATTGCCCTAAATCAAATATCTTTCTCTTATTCCATTTTTTCAGATTTGACTGTTCTACGAAACCGAGTGACTTGTATTTATAGTCATTTGGTAAACCTTGTCTGACTGGACTCGGAATGACTATCCTGAAGTTGAAAATTTTGTTTACAAACTTTTATCTTAAACTGATGCAGTATTTTAGATCATATAATGAACATTTTTTCAGTGCAACTTGTGTTTTGCAAGATATATTTATTCATGTTGTTACATTATTGGTGAATGATTGCACAATTTTAGTGAAATTTGTGGGGATTTAACAGTCTTAGTATTGATGGTAAACCATTTGGACAGTTACATATGTGATCAATAGTGTTGCCCAGATTGAGGAAGAAAAGAAAAAGTTAGTTCTTGATGTTCATAGACTAGCTTGTTTGGGTGTTCGCTTGGTTGATTCGAAGGATGATGGTGTTGTTGTCCAAAATGGTTCTGAATTATCTCTTGTGCCTGATGTAAAGGTAAAGCAAGATAATGATCCAACTTTTGTTGAATTGAATAAAGCGGTTTCCAAAAAAGCCATTTAGGCTTTCTCCTAAGTGGGAATTAGTGTACTTAGATATCAAGGCTGATTGTGTGTTCCTGATCTTGATTCCTTAAGGGAAATGATATTTTCTGAAGCTAATAGTTCAAGGTATTTTATTCATCCGGGTTCCAGAAAGATGTATCGAGATTTCAGGGAGGTGTAATAGTGGAATGGCATTAAAAAAGATATTGCAGAGTTTGTGGGTCATTGTCCTAATTGACAACAATTGAAAGGTTGAGCATAAAAAATAGGGAGGCTTAGCTCTAGACATTGAGATTCCTATTTGTAAGTGGAAGGACTTGAATATGGACTTTATTATAGGTTTTCCTCGTACCCGTAGGCAACATGATTCAATTTGAGTTATTGTTGACCGAATGACTAAGTCGACACATTTTCTTCCTGTTATGACTTCATATTCAGCCGAGGACTATGCTAGACTTTACATTCAAGAGTTTGTTAAGATTTATGTGTTCCTTTGTCTATCATCTTGGATAAAGGAATTTAATTTATTTCTCAGATTCTGAGGTCCTTTCAAAAGGAGTCTTGGTACTCAAGTTAAGCTTAGTACAACTTTTCATCCTCAAACAAATGATCAAGCCGAGCCTACTATTCAAACATTGGCAGATATTCTTAGATATTATGTAATTGATTTCAAGGATAATTGGGATGATCAATTGCCATTGAGAAAATTTGCTTATAACAACAATTACGACTCGAGTATCCAAATGGCTCCATTTGAGGCTTTATATGGTAGGAGGTGTAGATCTCCCATTGTTTGGTTTGAAGTTGGTGGGGTTTTTTTGATAGGACTCGAGTTGATTTGTGAGGTTGTGGAGAAAGTTAGACTCATTAGAGAAAGGTTGAAGACTGCCCAAAGCCGACAGAAGTTCATATTTAGATGTGAGGAGAGTGGAGCATGAATTTGATGTCAACAATTAGGTTTACTTAAAAGTCTCACCCATAAAGGGTGCGCTGCATTTTGAAAAGAAGGGGAAGCTTAGTCCCTGATATATAGGCCCATATCAAATTCTAAGTTTCTTTGACAAGGTAGCATATGAGTTGGACTTGCCTTCAGAGTTAGCGTCTGTGCATCCCTTATTCCATGTTTCATTATCGAAAAAGTGCATTAGTGATCTTAGCTCTATTGTGCCGTTGGATAGTGTTGATGTGAAGAAGAGTGTATCATATGAGGAGGTTTTGGTTGAGATTATAGAACGACAAAACTTGAAGTTGAGGACTAAAGAAGTTGCATCCGTGAAGGTTCTTTTGAGGAACCAACTAGTTGAGAGTGCTCATGGGATGCTGAAGTCGATATGATGTCACGATATCCTCATATCTTTCCTCCCGTCCCAACTTGAGGTATTAAGTTTCTTCATGATCAGTCCTTCAAATTCCTGCGTTTTAGTAATCCTCATGTTTTCATATGCATACATGTTCATGAAATGAGTTTTAAAGTCATTTTTAGCTTGGGATTAAATACTCCCTGTTTGTAAGCATTTTGAATTACCATTACATTCATTTTGGGTTGTTATGTCTCCATTCTACTCTATTCATGCTAGCTTGAGTCCCATTCGAGGACGAATGTTCCCAATGGAGAGATTTTGTAAGACCTCGAAAGTTTGAAAGTTGGATAAAAGAAAATTCTCAGCAAAGTTGCAACTTTTGGACTTCCATGAGGCCAGTGAAAAAGGGTTGTGGAAGTGGTATGGAGACAATGAAAGGTACCACGGTGCATAAAGATGCCCGGTGGAAATGATCAGGCAAAGGGGGAAACTAGAACAAAGTGTATGGTAGGGTCTATTACCTGTAGACATTTCCATTGACCGTTCAATGGTCCGTGGAACTCGACACCTTGGACTTTGAATGAACCGCTCTTCACACAGCTCTCCATGTCCCGTGGAGAGGACGACAACTTGTAGGCCTGCCTATATGAGTTCCCCCTCTCCCAGACTTGATCCCTTTGTTTCTACGAATCATTATGCGTTCCGTAGAAGGTTAGACTGACCATATAAGTGGCCCTTGAAGTTTCCTTCTTTAGTTTTTGTTTAAGGGCATTTGGGTATTTTCCCATTATTTTATTATTGTATTTGGGATTATTTGGGAATTGGTTCCAAAATTATTACCTACCCAAAACCCTTGTTTAGTTCCTCATTCCCTCTCAATCACTTAATACAATAACTATCTCTCTAGAAGTCTCTCCTAAGGATCAATCTTTTTCTCTAAGTTAAGGTTTTCAAGAATCTTCAAGTTCAAATCTCCCAATTCTAATTGCATTTAGGGATTTAAGTAATCAAGGTATGTGGGAATTCATCCATGTATCTTCTCCATCCATGGAGGTTTCTCAATGCTCTCTCATATGAAAATCTCCTAAACCCTACTTTTGATCAATTTGCGTTAGACCAATTCAATTATGCTTTTACTTAATTTCAAAAATCTATTCTTGCATAATCCAGTCTAAATTACATATTTTCGATGAGTTTTAAAAGGACCCATACATTATGCTATGAATTTTAAGTATAAACTATGGATTTCTGGTCATGGAGTTAATGAAGTATTATGTTTGATTTATTAAAGTTATAAATTATGATTCAAGTATGTTTTTTAAGCAAGAAACCATGAATTATGAAAGGTATTCTCTCAATATAAAACAAATCGTGATTTAGATGTTTAGAAAGGTTAGTCTCTATATGCTTTTGATGTGATTATGGTTTTGAAGGATCTATTCGTATGATGTATTTTATGATGTGGATTGGTTGATTATTGTCTTTCCTAATGACTATGATTTATGTATTCAGTTGGAATTAATTTGCATTCAGAGAAGTTTGTGGTGGGGAATCCACAAGGGAGCCCTAGTAGCAAACCCTAGTTCTAAACTACGTGCCTTAATTTCCTAGCTATTGGATCCACATATAGCTCAAGTTCATGTTTATATGAAGTCTACCTTGGCAAGTAGTCTCTCTTTTCTTGTTGTGGAAGTTACATTGAATTCCATGCATGTGATAACTCACATGGTCTTAAATGTCAGTTAAGGTTAATATCCCTCCCCTCCTTGTGGCTAGTCAACGATAATTCTACCTAGCTTTGAGTGGTGAGTCCTCATGTTTTGAGACTATAGCTACTATGAATTTTTCTTCATGTTTTAGACTGTTAATTTCATTATGTTTCGATGATCTAGGAACTTGTCCTACGCCCCATCTATAGTAGTAGAGGAATATCTCGACTTATGAGTATCTTCAATTCTCTTTCTATCAAGATTCTATCTTTTAAGACTTACTTTCCGCATTTATGATGTCCTTTTACTATATCTTATTTACCTTATGAATGTTATATAAGTTAAGAGAATTGGTTTGGATCCTTATGGATTCTAACTATCGTGTTACGTCTAAGGCCTAGCCCGGGTCTCATGACAGTATCGTCCTTGTAGCTGTGTGTGTTAATCCTTGTAGGGCTTGTATTGGGCTACTTTTCTTGTGTTAGTTCTTGAAACCTTAATGGATTATCGTAGCCGTATGTTTTCTTAGGTTGTTCTCGATTATAGAAGGAGTGGCATGATCTTGGGGTGAGGCATATGTCCTTGATTTATTTCTCCCCCTATTTGATTCAGAGCAATTTCTTGATTCTTTTGTTTGTTGATTAGCATTAGGGAAGTTGTACATATTGAGTTGTTGTTATATTGTTGGGTCCAATTTTGTGTTCAATGAGCAATTGGACCCTAGGTTTTTCTCTTTTCTCCTGTAGAGTGGAAGCATTTATATCATATTTTGATCTTGTATGCCTTGTTTGGATGTGGGTAATGGCATATATTTGCATTGGTTGTTCATTCTCACGTGTTTTGTGGTGCGATCCCGACTCATGCGTTGGTTTATCATTATCATTCATGGAAAAAGACTGTTTCATATTGTTGCTATTTTAAATTTGTTTTAATGGGAATAATACCACCTAAATAAATTTTTTAAATGATTTTCAAGATTTATGACGCATCGAGGACATACTCCTTTTCTTCTTGAAACATTCGAGGCTTCTGGAATATGCTCAGTTTTTACATGACTAGCTTAATTGGTTTGGCTACTCATTCCTTCGGTACCACTATTGAGATGACTTGTTTTAAGACCTAGTTTGGGCCCAGGCAGTGTATACTGACTTCACCCATCCCTTATGGTCCCTTATGGCCGTGAGTACCACTGTACCGGATGAGGGAGCTGCATGGGTCCTACCTAGTTGGCCAGAGGTCGAGGTAGGTCTATACACTTGGTTACTAATGTTTCAGCTGGTTCTACTACATGCCCTGCATTCATATGCATTTCTTATCACTAGTATAATTGATTATTGATTGGCACCCTCTGGTTTATGGGGGATGGTTGGGTTATGATTGCTACTTGTACCTTCTGAGCTTATAGGGATTCAATTGGTTATTGTTTGATTATAATTGTGTTATCTTGTGTTCTAATAGTTAGTTAATTGTGTGGGTTATGCTTGGCTTGATGCTAATACACCCTGTTAGGTTGAGTTGGATTAGTCTCTAGGGTGTTGTGTTGTTTAACGGTGATTGTCGTCGATATGTCCTTGTTTAGTTAACTGTTGTAGTACTTCCTTTGTGTGTGTAGGTTACTGGGATTCCATTTTAGGTACGTTTTTTAATCGGTTCCTTTACTTTGTGTGTCTTATTTCTTCATTCTCATTACCTGTTCTATCATGTTATATGTATCCTGTGTAATTACTTGTGCAATACTTCTCTTATTTATATGTTGTTTATAATTGCATTAGCTGTGGAGTTCAGTTGACCTATGCCTATTGAGTACCATTTGTTTGATACTCATACTACACTTCTGCACCCTGTAGATCATAGTATGAGTTCTCGCTGTTGATTTAGATTTTGTGCAGAGCAGCTTTTGGACTTCGGAGATTGGGGTGAGCTTCTGGCGTTCAGAGCTATCGATTTACATCTATTTTGGCTAGGCTAGTCTTTATGTTGTGTTGAGAGACAACATGTACTATATCGTAATTGTAAAAGCCTTGTACTCTTATTTTGATTAGATGCTCAATTACTAACTGATGCCAGGTCTTGGGAATGGGTTTCTTGTTTTATATTTCAGTTGTTTTCTCTTTTTTCTCATATTTTCGTCAGCTTCATGCTTATTGTTGTTACCTTCCACGCGATAGCCCGTTTCTTTTAATTTTGGGCTATGGATTAGACTTACCTACTTGCGGGGTGTAGTATGTATCATTATGACCTGAGAAGTCGGGTCGTGACAATTGTACGTCAAGCAATTTTCATCTAAACAAGTTAACAAAGCAAAGTTTATATAAGCAAGTTAACATTCAATGCAATTGAAAAAAGCACATTTGATGAATCAATTAATTTGTATTTGCGCCCTAATTTTCTAACTCAATTATAAATATTAATTTCTTGCAACAATATTTTTTGTTGCTAAATAATCGCATAAGCCACAGGGTTGACCCTGTGACTTTTTACCAGTAAAATTTGATTTTATGATAATAACTTTTTGCTGTGTAAATTAGCTTTTAGAATATTTTATTATTACATGAACGTTTCTTAACAGTATTAACTCCAACACCAACAACTATTGTGTTCTTATTGACAAAAGTACTTTTGACAACAACATTGAATATATTTGCAACAAGAAAAACGAAATTGTTGAAAACTCCCAACTTTTTTGTAGTTAATTTACTCATAATTTTATGTAGCATTTTTATCAGTAGAATTACACTGAAATAATATTATCTATGTTACATTATTATTTTTATTTTTAAAATTTTTCATTGCATTTTTAGTTCTCACAAAACTACGTATGCATTTATCATTATGTATTTAAAAATTTGATAAAATATTGTCACGACCAAAAATTTGAGGTCATGATAGCACAAATCCAAACATCGAACCTAATCTGTAAGACCAAAAGTAAAACTCTTACTAGACTTCCAAAGCGGAAGTCAGGCCATAAAATAAAGAAAAAAGAAGGACAACAACGAAAATAGCCCAAAACCTGATGTCATAAGTGTAAAGAGCATCCAATACAAGGTTCAAATCCTAAATACATCATAAGTCTCTGAATAAATCTAAAGACTACAAAATGAAAGATAGAACTAGTGGCGATCCAGATCCCCGGATCTCACCATTAATCTGAAGAGAAAAATCTGCTAGAATGATCAGCCGCCACTCAAGGTACCCTAACTAAGATCTGCATCAAAATGGGACAAAGAAGTAGTGGTGAGTACATATCACATGTACTCAGTAGTTTTGACCGATTGAGTCTAAGGATTTAATCAAGTCTATTAAATAAACTAAAAAACGCTCCCACCTACATATAGAAAAGTCTCATTCCGACATCAGTGCCACAAATTTATATAGAACAGTGATTAAAGTAAAAACACAAGGACAGTTCAATATCACAATTAATAAGATAAATCAAATAGTGCAAATAGCAATGCAATGCAATATAATGATGCAATGATGTGGTGAGGTGTAATTAAGGTTGTTGTATGACCTGTCGTATACACCTGTCGAGCTAAGGCTTCCAGACAAGGACCCATAGGAGACTCGCTGTCCATATACTAAATTCCACCGTTATCAACTTCCCAATATCAATAACATGATGAATGAGGATGGATGCATCACAACACATATGGCATGGAGGCAGTATTCAACTCAACATGTAACACAAGGTTCAAAGTTCTCAAAACTTAACCTAAACATGATATTCACCCGTAATAGATAGTAATGGGAAGGAAATGCATTGAAATAAGTGTTCACCCTTTTCCGAAAACATTTCAGTACTTAATTATGCTCAAAAAATCCCAACTCAACCCCTCAGGTGGGAATTACTAGTCAATAGTCTCTTGAAGCCTCACTCAAAGAAAAATCATAAATAGTATACTCTCAAAGTAAATAAGGCCTCCACACCTTCTACACAACACAAATAAGCTCCACACGATATTTCAATATAAATAAGCCCCCACACGGGCATCACAATGAAATTAATAGTCTCAAATCATACTGCAACCCCATCCCAAAGTATATAACATACAAATGACTAATTACCCCTTCACAGTCTCAAAGAAAGATAACCAAACCTACCTTGAATGAAAAAACTTCGCACGAACACTCTAAGTGGAGCTCAACTTAAGAATGCCGACTCTGAAATGATTACTCACTATCAAAAGTGGCAAGAGTTCATCAAAAATAGTCTAATGATACCCATATTGAAAGGATTTAAAATTGGGGTCAAAATTGCAGAAAACAACTTCAAAAATGAGAAGGGCAAATTTAGAATTTAATTTAAAATCATGTTCTACACATCATTGAAATTTGGAAGAAACCCCCACCTCACCCCTCCCCCTCTCGCACGCAAAAACTCATTGAAATCTTGATTTTGAAGGTTAATTTAAAGATAAAAATGGATGAAATTTATTTATAATGATAAGGGAACTTACCCAAATGAAAATCCCCAAGAAATCTCTCCAAGAATCGCCCCTCTTAAGCTCAAACTGATTGAAAATGGTGGAAATGAAAAAATGAGATTAATTACCAGCTTGGTAACTGTTCAGGTCAAAAATGACCTTTGCGATCGCAGGCCACTACCCTCTGCAATTGCAAAGCACAAGAAGTTTACTCTACGCGAATGCGAAAACCACTACCGCGATCGCGAAGCACAAATGGGTTGACTATTGCGAACGCGTAACCCTCTACGCGAACGTGAAGAACAACTGGATGAACCTTCTTGAACACGGAACCTAAGGCCTCGAACATGAAGGGTAAGACACATGCACCAGAAACCAACAATCTTTCAAAATCAAAGTCTCCAATCGGACCCTCGGGATTTATTTCGGGTCCGATAAAAATAAATTGGATATGCTACCATACTGAATTTGACATTCCAAACTCATTGAAATTGTCAAATTTCTAAAAAAACATTGTTATGACAAAATTACCCTCCCAGGCCCCTTTTAGGCCTAAAACTCAACTTTTAGCTTATTTTTGAAAATAAAAACTAAGGTCGCAGGGCTCTACGTCAACATTCAACTCGATCAAAATTGACATTTCGGATGCAATGGAACTGATTGAATTCCCATCCGATGCTCGAATTTGAATATGTTGACCAAAGTCATTCTAATGAAACTTTCCACTCAAGGCCTCAAATTGCCAAAATCACACCCGATTGCATTGGGAACTATGACAACCATCGCCATATCACAAACAAAGTATTAAAACACTATGGGGAGGGGAAAATAGTCATTTCTCAACCAAAAGTATTTTCTCAGGAATTGGGATATTACATCGTCCATCACTAAAACACATGTTTGTCCTCGAATGTAGCCTCCTCAATAGGCCGGTTCCTCCACTACACTTTCATTGAATCAATATGCTTTAACCTCAACTGTCTAGTCTGTCTATCAAATATAGCTACAGGCTCCTCCTCAAATGACAAGTCCTGATCCAAAGCAACCGAGTCCCACTGAATCACATAAAATTCATCATGCTGGTATCGCTTAAGAATCGATACATGAAACACAGGATAAACACCTAAAAGATTTGAGGGCAAGGATATTTTATAGGCCACTTCCCTATACTTCTCTAACACCTCAAAAGGGCCAATAAACCTCAGACAGAGCTTCCCTTTCTTCCAAAATCTCATCACACACTTAGTGGGTAATAACTTGAGCAATACTCGCTTACTAATAGCAAAATACATTTCATGAACACGTGCATCCGCATAAATATTTTGCCTACTCTAGGTAGTCACAAGGCGTTGCTGAATCAACTTATCATTTCTATGGCATCTCTCAACAAATTGGTACCCGAAGGTCGTACTCCAAAATAATCAAACATTCCCATGGGAGATCTACATCTTCTCCCATATAAGGCCTCAAATGGCGACATCTGAATATTAGAAAGATAATTGTTATTATAAGAAAACTCGACAAGAGAAAGACACTGATCCTAATGACCACTAAAGTATATGACACAAGCTCGGAGCATGTCGTCAAGCACCTAAATAGTCCGCTCTGACTGACCGTTGGTCTAAGGATAAAAAGTTGTGCTCAACTCAAGCCTTATACCTATCTGCATCTGCACAGAACTCCAGAAGTGAGAGGTAAATTGTGTACCCCTATCAGACACAATAGAACTCGGTACTCCATGCAACTGGACTATCTCACACATGTAGATCCTAGATAACTGCTTTGCATTATAACTAGTCTTCACTGAAATAAAATAAGTTAATTTGGTTAACCGATCCAAAATCACCCAAACTGAACCATGCTCACCCAAAGTCAAGGGTAAACCATCACGAAGTCCATGGTAATATACTCCCACTTCCACTCGAGTATGGGCATCCTTTGCATAGGACCACCCGGTTTCTAATGCTCATACTTCATTTGATGTCAATATAGACATTTAGCCACAAAATCAACAATGTCTCTCTTCAGGTCATACTACCAATAGTGTTGTTTCAAGTCATGAAACATCTTTGCCGCTCCTGAGTGAATAGAATACTTTGAATAATAAGCCTTCACTAATATCATACGTACCCAATAACCAACCTTGGGCATACAAATACTACCGCTAATCCTCAAAACTTCATCGAGATCAAGAGAGGCTGATTTGTCTTCACCTCTCAACACTTTCTTTCTAATAGTCCTCAACTTGTCATCATCAAACTGATGTGCAAGAATCTGATCCATTAAGGTAAACCTAGCCTCCCCAAAGGCCAAAATGCTATAAGGTGTAGAAATATCAATTCAAACCAACTGTCTAGCAAATGACTAAACCTCTAAAGACAAAGGCCTCTCCTCTGCCTTAAGGAAGGCTAAACAACCCATGCCAGATACTTTTCGACTCAAAGAATCTGCTACCATATTAGCCTTGCTCGGATGATAAAGAATGGTGATGTCCTAATATTTTAATAGCTCCAACCACCTGTGCTACCTCATATTCAAATTTGACTGAGAAAATATATACTTAAGGCTATGGTGATCGGCAAAGACCTCATAATGCAATCCATAGAGATAGTTCCTCCACAATTTCAAAATAAAGACAACCGCTGCTAAATCAAAGTGGTAAGTAGGGTAGTTCTTCTCAAGCACATTTATCTATCGATAAGCACAGGCTACAGCTCTCCCCTTCTACATTAATACACTACCCAAACCGACTCTCTAAGCATCACAAAACACAATGAACGCCATATCCTCCTTGAGTAATCTAGAATAGGTGCTGAAGTCGATAACTTTTTAAGCTTTTGAAAGCTCGCCTCATACTCATCAGTCCACTTAAGTGTCATGGTCTTATGAGTTAGCCTAGTCAAAGAGGCTGGAATAGAAGAGAAACTCTGAACAAATCGACGATAATAGCCTACCAACCTAATAAAGCTCCAAATATCGGTAACCCAACCCAATCAATAATCATTGTAACCTTAGCCAGATCGCTCATAATCCCATCACTAGTAATTAGATGACCAAAGAATGCCTAAAACTCGAGCTAAAACTCACATTTGGAGAATTTTGCATAAAAGTTCTCCTCTGTCAATCTCTGAAGTACGATCCTCAAGTGACTGACATGGTCAGCCTCATTCTTGGAATAAACAAAGATATTATCGATAAACATAATCACAAAAGTCTAAATAAGATCGAAATACCCAGTTCATCAACTCCACAAAAGCAGCCAGGGCATTAGTCAACCTAACGAGTCCTGAAAGCAATCTTCGGGATATCAGATTCCCAAACTCTAAACTGATCGTAACTTGACCTCAAGTTGATCTTAGAGAACACTGATGCACCCTAAAGTTGATCAAATAAATCATAAATGTGAGGAAATAGATACTTGTTCTTGATGGTGACTTTTTTCAACTACCGATAGTCAATACACATCCTATAGTACCATCCTTCTTCTTTACAAATAAGACCGGTGCACCCAACGATGATACGCTAGGTCGAATAAACCCCTTTTTCAACAAATCTTGCAATTGTTCTTTCAACTCCTTCAATTTTGCTAGAGCCTTCCATTAAGGAGAAATAGAGATGGGCTTGGTTCCAGCTCCAAATGAATCACGAAATCAATGTCACGGTCTGGAGGAATACCAGAAAAGTCACCAGAAAATACATCTATAAACTCTCTCACCACCCTCGTGGTCTCTAAAGGATATGACTCCTTAGTAAGATCACGTACATGAGACAAATAAGACAAGTAACCTTTATCCATCTACGATGAGCACAAATATAATATATCACCCCCTTAGGATACAAACTCGGATTACTTTTCCATATCAAGCAAGGCAAATCAGGATAGGCTAAGGTCATGGTCTTGGCGTAACAATCTAAATTAGCATGATATGGAGATAACCAGTCCATATCCAATATCACATCAAAGTCAAGCATATCTAATAAAATTAGGTCTGCTCGGGTCTCTCTACCTGAATATATCACCACACACCCCGGGTATACCTTATCAACCACTAAAGACTCACCTACCAAGATAGAAATAGTAATATGCACAACAAGGTACTCCCATATATAATCACAACCCATATCAAAATATGTCGACATATAAGAGTAGGTAGACCCTAGATCAAATAATATTGAAGCAGAACAATGGCAAACTCAAACAATACCTATAATAATTACATTACAGGCCTCTGCCTCAAACCTACCCGATATAGCATAGCATAATCAACGGTCACCACTATCATGTGAACCACCACAAGCACCATCTCGAGCTCTACCCTTGGCACCCTGAGTGCCACCTCTAGTACTCTCTAAAACATCTCAATCACCTAGTAAGGGTGAAGAATGAACAATTGGTGTCCCGAGATGAATAGTAGAAGGAACATGTCTAGGTAATCCTTTGCCTTATGCCCAAACTCATCACACACATAGAAGCCTTGAGGAATAGACCCCTTTGGAGGATAACCAAAATTATCAACATGCCCTTCGGAGCTCGAAGAACCACCATAGCTAGCCTAACCCATCATGGATCCACCTATACTATCTATGCCTTGAATCACTGCATGAACTAGCTTTCCCTGGTAACTATGGGTTCCTGGACCCAAATACTCTCTACCTCTAAAGGAATGATCGATGAACTAACCCTGCCGATGAAACCTTTGGCCCCGCCTTGTCAAGCTCATCGGATACTCTCTATCATCCTAGCATGATTAATAATACTCTAAAATGTACCACCAGATAACACAAGGGAGGCTGTAGCCTCCTGAAGATAATAGGCGAATCCATTCACCAACTTACAGATCCGCTCAAACTCTGTGGGAATACTTTACATAGAATAACGAGACAACTCATGAAACTAAGCCTCGCACTCAGATATTGATAGGGAGCCCTGCTCCAACCTGTGAAACTCATCCCTAAGCTGATCACAGAAGCTATAAGGCACAAACCTCTCAAGGAACACCTCAGTAAACTCTCCCAACTCATCATAGGAGAATAGTAGGTATACAAGTAAAAACTGACATCTACCACTTCTTATCCACTACCACAAACTGATATAAATTGTAAGCTACTCCATGTGTCTCTAGAATATCCAAGTTGAACAACCTGTCCTAACACTCAATCAAAAAGTTGTATGTCTTCTCTCCAGTAGTACCACCAAATCTAGGAGGTGCTAATCAAATAAACCTCTCAAAACTCTTCTGCTCAGACACTGACATGGCATCACTAGCAGAAACTAGCGGAGTTATAAATCTCTAAGGTGCAATAAAAGGCACTACAAAAGAATTAGGAGTCTGAAATCCCACATTAGGCCCCTGAACTAGCGGTGTATCACCAACTGTAATAGGGGAGCCTAAAGTACTTGGAAGTACACTAAGTGTAGGAGCGCCATCCAATCTAGCCAATAATCAAATCAGTATCTCCTAAAGCATCGAATTGCTATCAGGGACCACAGGAGGTAAAGAGGCCTCTACTCCTCAGTCTGTTGCTCACAGTCATACTCATGCTCATACATAGGCTTAGGTGATAGATCCTTAGCTCGTCCACAAGCAGGTGTTCCTCTTCTCACTCGGCCTCAACCCCTAACTCTACTACCTCCTCTGCCTCGTCCGTGATGACTCTAGCTCTAGTCCTCACCATTTGCACAGAAGGAATAAGTTAGAGGTATCCAAAACTTGATATGAATAAATTGCACGAAAGGAATCAAAAGAAGGAATTTCTCTTACTAAGCATCTTGTAGCCTCTCAAAAATAAGTACGGATATCTACATACCGATCCGTAAGAATCTACTAGACAACCCGATCTTTAACTTATGAAACATGCAACGTAACGTTCTAATACCACTTTGTCACGATCCAAAATCTGAGGTAATGATGACACACATCCCAACACCCAATTTGATGTGTAAGCCCTATATTAAAACTCATAAGAGACTCCTAAAAAGGAAGTCAGGCAACAAAATAAAGGAAAAAGAAGGACAATAACGAAAATATCCTAAAATCTGGTGTTATAAGTGTAAAGAAACTCTAATACAAGGTTCAAATTTGAAATACATCATAAGTCTATGACTAAAACTAAATACTACAAAATGAAAGATAGAACTAGTGGTGATCCTGATCCCAAGCTCTTACTAATAATCTGAAGAGCAAAATCTGCTAGAACGATCATCCGCCACCCAAGGTACCCTAACTAGGATCTGCATCAAAAAGGCACACGAAAGTAGGGGTAGGTAAAATTCGCATGTACTCAATCGGTTTGACCGACTGAGTCTAAGGAATTAACCAAGCCTATGAAATAAATTAAGGAACGCTTCCACCTGCATACAAAAAAGTGTCATTCTAGTGTCGATGCCTCCAATTTATATAAAACAATGCAATTAGAGTAAACACATAAGGACAGTTCAATATTATAATTAATCACATAAATCAAGTAGTGCAAATAGCAATGCAATGCAATATGATGATGCAATGATGTGGTGGTATAGTGAAATCAAGGCTGGCACAATCTGTCCGATACACCTGTCGAGCTAAGGCTTCCAGACAAGGACCAGTGGGAGACTCACAGTCCATATACCAAATCACAATCTCAATATCTCATCAACTTATCACCTAGCTCATGATCAAGGATATATAAAAAGGTGCCACATTATTTTCTAAAAAGGAATTTCCACAGTTCTCAACTTTCCAAGATCAATGACATGATGAATGAGGATGGATGCATCACAACACATATGGAATGGAGGCAGTATTTAACTCAACATGTAACAAAAGGTTCAAATTTCTCAAAACTCAACCTAAACATGATATTCACCTTCAATGGATAGTAATGGGAAGGAAATACATTGAAATAATTGTTCATCTTTTTTCAAAAATGTTTCAACACTCAATTATGCTCACCCCCCCCCCCCCCTTCTCAAATAATGTTCTAGACATCAAGGGGAGTTCGTGGTTGAAAAATCCATTAAAATTGACAAAGAATTGAGTTAGAAATCATCAAATCTTTGAATTTAAAATTTGGAAGACCCCCCCCCCCCCCCAAAAAAAAAAAAAACCCACTTAAAATCTTGATTTTGAAGGTGAATTGAAAGATAAAAATGGATGAAATTGATTTAGTAATGATAAGGCCAAAATCGCCTCTCCTAAGCTCAAAACGATTGCAAATGATGGAAATTAAAAAATGGGATTTATTCCTGACTTGGTCATAGTTCAGGTAAAAAATGATCTTCACGGTAGTGGGCCACTACCCCCCACGATTGCGGAGTACAAGAAGCTTACTCTTCATGAACGTGGGAATCACTGCCGCGATCAAGAAGCACAAAGGGGTTAACTGTCGCGAACGTGAAACCCTCCACGTGAACGTGAAGAAAACTTGGGGGACGCGAACACGAAGCCTAAGGCCGCGAACGCAAAGGGTAAGACACCTACACCAAAAACCAACAATCTCTCAAAAATAAAGTCTTCGATTGGACCCTCGAGATTCGTTTGAGGTCCAATAAAAAAATCAATTATGCTACCATAGTGAATTCGACATTTCAGACTCAATGGAATGGTTGGATTTCCAAAAAAATATCGTTATGAAGAAATTACCCCTCCGGACTCCTTTTGGGCCTAAAATCAACTTTTAGCCTATTTTTTCAAAATGAAAACTAAGGTCCCGGGGCTCTGAGTAGCACTCAACTAGACCAAACAAGACGTTCTGGATGCAACGGAACTGACAAAATTTACATCCGATGCTCGAATCTCTGTATGTTGACCAAAGTCAACCCTATCAATGAAACTTCTCGCTCAAGGCCTCAAATTGATAAAATCACACCAGATCGTATTGGGAACCATGCCAACCATCCCCATATCACAAACAAAGTATGAAAACGCTAGGAGAAAGGGAAAAATGATCATTTCTCACCAAAAAATAATTTCTCAAGAATTGGGACATTACAAATATATTATCACATTTATTATTAGAAATTATTTTAATGATTTTTATCAATATCATTTTATATTGTCGTTGTAGTATTTGTTTGGTTTTTAAATGATAACCCGAAAGACAATTACCAAATATTTTTAAAAAATATTAGCTAAATTATGTCAATTTTAGCCAAAATGCACACCCAATTTCAACTCCTAAATTGATCCAATTTGCAGCCCAACAAAACAATCCAAAAGCCAACCCATTAGATCCATTTAATCTTCACTGTTCGTTCAATTTAAATATACGAATTACACAGCTCCCCTTCACTAATTGTTTAATCCTCCCAACTATTTTCTATACCCTAATCCATTTCTATTTTCTTTGTTGCCCCCATCTCTCCTCTTTCTCTCCCTTTCATCCTACAAAGCCTATAACCATTCTTGATCAAGCTCTCAAACAGATGGGGTCAGATACTATGAATGCAAGGTATTACTTCGAGTATGTTTTCATTTTCTTAATCTTAGGTGTGGGTACCTCTAACAATATCTGAAGCAATAGCTATGAATGATTAAGGTTTAACCTAATGTGAAACTCTTAATTTTCGTTATCAAGTATAAATGCTCTTTTCATTGAGCATTATTTTGATCTATCCGGAAGAAAGACATGCAACATTTTAGAAAACTCATGTGGTAAGTTTAATCTGTTTTTTTTATTAATAATTTTTTTATTAATAATTTTTTAATTCATAATTGTGGAATTTTGCGAACTCATTCTTGTAACCATGTTTGCTTAAAGCCATGTCCTTTTAAAAAACAATTCTTGTACAGTATTGGCAAAACTTCAACTGCTTGAAATTATTTTTGAATTATCAAAAAGCTGCATTTTGTTATCACTTAATTCATGCTCTAGCATTAAGTACCTCACGGATATGTTAATGTAGTTGTTAGTTGTTTTTTCTTTTGTTTTTTTTTCTTTTAAGGATATCTGGTAAGTTTAAGTACCTAATACTGAATTTCCTTTATCAAGCCTTGTCAACTGATTGCGCTGGAATTTTTTATCGAGGATCTTCAGAATTGAAAGATTAAAAATGTCTGGGGGGAGGTTAAAATAAATCTCACATCAAGATATATAACCGGTAAGTCAGTAGTTCATATCATTGATGTAATTTAGCTTTCTATTGCTTAAAAAGTATTTTTGGGTAATTTGACTTGTACATCATAAAATTTGGTTGTCATTTTCTTATACTTCATTTAAATATTTTCACAAAATTGAGTTCAATAAATTTAGAATTTCAATTTTACTTCTTTTTTATGTCTTAGAAATGTTCTATAGCATATACCATTAAGCTAACTAGCTAAGTGGCGATAAAAATTTATCTCAAAATATATTTTGGATCAGATATTATTAAGTTTGCAAGTTCATTTTTTTATTTTGTTTTATTGAACTAATTCTTTCTTTTATCTATTGATTAAGTCAAAAGGAAACTCACGAACAGCGAACCATTTGATAGAAAAAAGGGTTTAGACCTTCACTATGTTTTTGTGGGTGATGATTGTGCCTGCACTTTGCTACCATACAAAATCCCCCTATTCATTGATCAGGTAAGATAGTGCTATAAAGCTCCTCAATATATTCAAGATTTTTTTTCAAGTGAAACACATGGCAATAGCGTTGCTTCAAGTGTGACAACTTACTTATAATATTGGTCAATTTTTATTTTGAGCACAGTTTCTTTCTTGCTAATATATTTGCCATGAAAATTCATGATAATCAACTAACAATTCTATCAATTCAATTGTAACGGAATAGAACTCGTTCCTCCAAATTCTTTATCCTTCTTAGTTAAAGGCTAATTACAAGTACATTTAAAATTGGCATGATTTTCTTAGGGAAAAAGTCTTCCTTTTTTTTCTTACTCTTTCATAACATAAATATTATTAAGAACTCTCCGGCATGAAAACAAGTTTCCTATATTCAAAAGGTAAAATTAAAACATATGACATTTCTAATTTTGTCACACGAAAGCAAAACGATACAAAATTGAGTGTATACAATCTTAGCAAACTAGCTTCCTTGTTAGATTTGTTTAGGGACCTAAGCTATAAGTAGCACCTAGGTATCTTAGCAATAGAGACGTGGTGGTATTTTTAAGAGCATTGAGCTTGTGAGGTAGGGGAGGATGTACCACACTACCACTATGTACGAGGGGAACACAAATGATTGCCATTTATGTAGATAAGTCTTTGTTTTGTTTTAATAATAATTTATATTCTTTTTATTTTGTTTTACCAATACTTTATATTCTTTGTCTGATAAGTCTGACAGGATTCTACTTCTTCACTTGATGTTCAACTACCTTTGATTATTGGATTTTTTGATGAATTAGTGTTTCATGTTAGATTTTCTATGTTACTTTTTAACAATTTATTGAATCAATTGAGGATCATTGTTTCCTTTATATTAATTTGTGAAAGAATTCCTCAGATCATCATGGCTTCTTTGTTTCTAATTCTCTAAGTTGGTTGGTTTTCAAGAGATTTGATGGGGTATTATCAAAATGGAGTTGTCAGCCTTCATGATAGGATATGAATCAGTCTTTCCTTCAAGTATGAAATTCATCTTATTCCTTTTCTCATATTGATCCAATTCTTCCCCATGCTTTCGTGCCTATAGACCTAACTTCATTATCTACCATTTTGTCCAAATAGAAAGATTATGCTTCTATTCTGTTGTATCAGAATAGCTACAGTAACTTGGTTATTGGTGAAGATTACGAGGTTTTTATTTATTCTATTTTTGATGAGAGGAGAAGCTTTATTTTCCTCTTCTTGCAATGTCACTTAAACATATTCCCTTACGATATGTTGAAATTCGGAAGTGGATTCTCCACCATCATCCTCCACATCTAGAGCTACATCAACATCATCACCACTCAAAACTACAACGCTCTGAAAATAACTCTGAAAACTTCACACAAATAAGAGCCAAGTAAAATGCAGCGAAACCCAGCAAAATATGTGTCAAACTTATCTATCAAACAAGGATCTAAGTTCTGATTATAAAATGAGAAAGCCAATTAGAAAAATCCTAAAGTAATTTGAGATTCAGTTTTACATATTTATACAAAAAAAAATCAAGGAAAAATAAAACACACCTTTTGACGATGGTGGAACTTCAAGATTAAGTAACCACAAATTGCAAAAGTAATAGAAATGGAAATAAATACAAGCTTTAATATCTTTGTCACTCGAATAGGACAAAGTATAATAAAAGGAAATAAAGCTATTGTCGGTGACGAACATCTACCTCTTTGTCTTCTCTAATTGGCATCGGATCAAGGAATGAGAACAAAGTCAATGTCCGAGCTCGGGACCTACATAAGTGTAGATAGCAAGAAGTGAGTACTAAACAATACAGTGCTCAGTAAGTCAACTAATAAAGTCAAGAAAATCTAACAGATACTAGAACTCATTTCCTCCCAATCTAACCTCCTCAACTACAACCTGCATAGAAAGCAGCCCAATCTACTCTACACATTTCATATAGCACATAGGTCAATAATAACTTAATAGTATCACCAAATAAGTCATATCAGTTCCAAATAGATCAAACCACAAAAACACAAGTAGCATATACATAACATCACGATTACAGATAAGATGCAATGCAAAGCAAGGTGATGTTACGTAGAATGATGCAAGTCTATCCTAATGATACACATCCGATATATAACAGACTGGTATCATGGGAGCCGTACAAGGAACATGTATCTTCCACAGACATGTGGTCCAATCCCATCTCTCCCATAGATAACTCTGCCATGGACATGTGGCCTGATCCCTATTTTCTCTCAATATGAATTCCCCGGAACCATTCCCATTGGCATGAGTATAAATCCACCGAAACTATTTTTTATTGGCATAAGTATCAATCGAGTCTCACCACGATGTTCTAGAACCAATGCAAATAAGCATGTCCATAAAAATAATGAGAGAATGATAGTGTTCACAGTCACAACGCAATTCACATCAATGCAATTCACGTCACACTATCAACAATATATCAACATCAACAAGTATATCATGTACATTATTATCAGTCATCAAATCTTCATTTCGTTACCCCTTTATCACATTTAGGATCAATCAGTGAGCAGGTATATCCCAGTCCATTTTTGTCATGACCCAGAATCGGGTGTGATGACACTCTTCTAACCCACCAAGACAAGTCAGCCTAAGAGTCTAAATAATTCAAAGAAGTCATAAATAAAAGCGAAAATATAAAGTCTAACATGATATAAATAAGGATAAATGGAGAGTAGATTCTAAATTACCCAAGACTTGGTGTCACATATATAAAAAAATCAGAAATAAAATCAGAAATATAAAGTCTAACATGATATAAACAAGGATAAATGGAGAGTAGATTCTAAACCACCCGACTTGGTGTCACATGTACAAGACACTATTTCAACAGAAATGAAAGAGATACACGTATATATGTGTCTCAATGCCAAAGTAGAATAAAACATAAGATAATGGACGAGAGTCTGCCGAAGAGGACAAGTTGCTACCTCTCAAACGTTTAGAAGCTCAGACCGGTCAAAGAGTACTATGAGCAGGAGGTGCCGGGCTCAGATCCTACATAAATATAGAAGCAATGGGTGAGCACCAATAATATGGTACTTAGCAAAATGGAAACTAAACCCTAAGTATAGCAATGCAGAACACGGGTACTCCAAACATCCCAACCACAATCCTCCACAACTACACACCTACATTCAGACATCCTAATCTATACAGTTTATATCACAATTGCACTAGAATACTAGACGGTCCATAATAGAAGGCAAAAATACATTCTCACCACTATACTCAGGCAAACACATATAATCTCAAATCATAATCAATCAAAGAAATAAATGAATGCAAATGCAATGTCAAATATCGTGATGCATGATTGTCCTACGATACATATCCACTAATCACCAAAGACCAGAACCCATGAAGGAGATCACATATACTATGTATCCACCATAAATGACCTCGGTCAATATCTATCATAAGTGACCTCAGCCATAATATCCGTCGAAAGAGACCTCGGCCGCCGAAAGAAACCTCGGCAAATCACCTCGACCGGTAGAAACTACAGTCCCAATATCAAATACCTCACTCATATCATTTTTCATCCATCACAAATATAATATATGCACGAGTAATGAGTGAAGCAAGATAAATATTCACATAAGATGTCATATAGTTCACAATCACACAATAGATCAATACCTCGCAAATCACAACACTTAGACAATTACCTCTATTTGAATTCAACTATCATACATCAATTCATGTAATTTAATTCAATCTAATGACCCAGCATACCCTAATCCACTCACATAGAAAAATACAAGGTTCAACATACTTAACAAAGGTTAGAATTTCACTTGCCTTAGCTAAAAAGTCATGAACAATCTGAAATCACCGTATTTTCTCTCTAAAGATACTCCAAATCACCATAATCTAATCAAATATAGAAACAAAATCATATTTTAAATCTATTGACACTAAAATCAAGAAATTCAAGTGAAAAGGGTAAAATAGTAAAAAAATCTTATATCAGAAATTGAACTCAGAATCTGATTATTTTTGGATGAAAATGTTTCTCAAGTAATAAGTAATCTAATGGTGAAATACGTTTCAAAAATAGAGTTAAAATGAGTTCAAAATCCTCATTTCCCATTCAAAAGTTCATGTTTAAGAAAATCCCAAAATCTCCAATTTGAAATCTCCAATTTGAAGTTCAAATACAAAATTATTCAATGGAAATTAAGGAAAAGTGTTAGAAATACATTACCCAATAGTTTTCAGGGAAAAATCCCCTTGAAATTCGCCTCCATCGAGCTTAGAATGTCAAAAATAGAGGAAATTGGCCCTAATCCCGTCTTTTGGAAAAGATACTGTTCAGGCCGATTTATCTCTTCTTGATTCATGGGAAACTATTGGGTAATATATTTCTAACACTTTCCCTTATTTTCCATTGAATAATTTCGTATTTTAACTTCAAATTGTGGATTTCAAATTGGAGATTTTGGGGTTTTCTTGAACATGAACTTTTGAATGGGAAATGGGGATTTTGAACTCATTTTAATAATATTTTTTAAATGGATTTTACCATTAGATTTTTTATTACTTGAGGAGCATTTTCATCAAAAAATAATCAGATTCCAAGTTCAATTTTTTATATGAGATTTTTGACCATTTTACCATTTTCACCCGAATTTCTTGACTTTAGTGTCGATAGATTCGAAATGTGATTGTGAGTCTATATTTGATTAGATTTTGGTGATTAGGAGTATCGTCGGACAGGAATGACGGTGAATTTAGATTATTTGTGACTTTTTGGTTAATAAAAGTGAAATTCTAACCGATGTTAAGTATGTTGAACCTTGTATTTTCCTATATGAGTGTATTAGGGTGTGTTGGTCCATTAGATTGATTAAATGGCATGAGTTTATATGTGATAGTGGAATTTCGATAGAGGTAATTATCTAAGTGTTGTGATTTGTGAGGTATTGATCTATTGTGTGATTGTCACCTATATGACATCTTATGTGAATATTTATCCTGTTTCACTCATTACTTGTGCATATATTATATTTGTGATAGATGAGAAATGATATGAGTGAGGTACTAGATATTGGGACCGAGGTTTCTACCAATCAAGGTAATTTGTCGAGGTTTCTCTCAGCGGTCGAGATCTTTTTTGGCGAATATTATGGTCGAGGTCTCTTCTTACAAATATTGGCAAGGTCATTTTCGGTAGATACATGGTCTATGTGAGGCCCCCATGGGTTTCGTTCTGAGGTGATCAACGAATGTGTATTGTAGGACAAACTTATATCATGATATTTGACATTGCATTTGCATTTATTTATTCTTGTGATTGATTATGATCTGAGATTATATGTGTTTTCCTACTTATAGTGGTGAGAATATATTTGTGCCTTGTATTATGGACTGTCTAGTATTCTAGTGCAATTATGATATAAACTGTATAGAGTGGGCTATCTGAGTGCAGGTGTGTAGTTATAGAGGATTGTGGTTGGTATGTCAAGAGTACCCGTGTTTTGCATTACTTTACTTAGGGTTTAGTTTCGATTTTGCTGAGTACTGTGTTATTAATGCTCACCCCTTGCATCTACATTTATATAGCATCTGAGTTCGGCACCTTCTGCTCATAGTACTCTTTGATCGGTCTGAGCTTCTAGACGTTTGAGAGGTAGCAGCTTGTCCTCTTCGGCAGACTCTCGTCGTTCATTACCTTATGTTTTGTTATACTTTGGAATATATATATATATTTATATATATATATATATATATATATATATGTATATATATACACACTTGAATTTCTTTCATTTTTGTTGAAATAGTAGCTTGTACATGTGATACCGAGTCTTAAGTAATTTAGAATCTACATTCTTCTTATCCTTATTTATATCATGTTAGACTTTATATTCCTCTTTTATTTCCAATTTCTTTGAATTATTTAGATTCTTTGGATGACTCATCTTGGTGGGTTAGACGAGTGTCATCTCATCCAATTTCGGATTGTGATAAATTGGTATTAGAGTCCTAGGTTCACATGTATAAGCCAATTCTAAGTAGAGTCTCAAGGATCGGTACAGAGACGTCTGTATTTATCTTCGAAAGGCTATGAAGACTGTGAGAAAATACCTTCACTTTTTGATTCTCTATCGTGCGCCCTTGATCCGATTAATTCCTATCATTTCACTCTGTCCTCTCTCTTATAGTGATGACTCTTGCTTGGTCTTACGTGTGAGAAATTGAGGTGTCGTCGCTTGGTTTTAATGTCAGATATGAAATAGAGGCAGAAGTGATATAATTATGGAAAGGATGTGTAGTCAAACTTGGAATGCTCTGCAACACGAAAGGGATGAGTAAGGTTATGATTCAATGATATGTTTTGAGGTTATGGCATTAAAAGGTGAACAATCATTAAGAGACTCCATGAATATCTTATCTCATTCGGTTAGTTATTCAATAACGAAAAATAGAACTGGTGTGGCTTATTCGACATCTAAAGTGGTTTGACAATGAAAAATGGTATAAATAGGGGAATGAGTATGCGGTGAGCATTGTGACTTTGGGGACTACAGAGTATGAAATTCTTCATAACAAGATAGGTTGCATGTTGTATAATGGTGATGATATTATGTCAATCAAGATTAAAATTTCTACAATAATTTTATAGAGTGGGTGTATATCAGGAAAGGTTATGACATGTCTACTGCCAAGATACATATGTTTACTTAGATGAGGTTATGGGGTGTGTTGCTTCTGCTATCGACCTGGCTTACGGAATGGTGCATAGGCTTTTGATCGGAGACCGAAATGCATTAGTAATATTCTATAGATTGTCGAGATGAGTCAATTTGAAAGAAGGTCCAATGAGGTCAGATTTGATTGAGTTTTGAAAAGAGTTCAATGAGACTAAATGAGTTGATTTGAAAGATTCCAATGAGACTAAATGAGTATTTTGAGTATTTTACTCACTTGATAGATATGAGTATATTGAGTCTTGAGAGGAGTATCGAGCACCAAATTGGGTAAGAGTATAGTCTATACTCGAACCAATAAACTACGTCGCCAAACATAGGAGAGGATTGGACCGTTAAAGTTAGATGTTTCCTAAATTACTATCCTGAAATGATAGGGCTTGATTGATTGATGGATCCATGATTGGATGATTCGTTCATACCCTGGCAAGGTATGAACAGACGTGGCAACAACGTCGGCTTGTTGTACTATCACTCGCTTATATGGTGATAATTGTCGGTTAGAGAAACTCCCAATTGAATGGATTGTGCTTGATACGATTGGTTTGATTGTGATTTTAGATGATTGAGTTGAATTATAAAAGATTGCATAACTTAATTTGCATATCTATTGAATTGTGTCCTTTGAATTTATGGTGGAGTTGATTGCATATAATTGGATTGGATTGAATCAGAATATACATGGTTGGATTGGATTGGATGATATGTGATTGGATTGTGTATGATTGGATCAGATTAGGTGATATGTGATCGGATAGTGTACGATTGGATTGGATTGGATCGAATTGTATATGATTGGATTGAGCCAATTGTATATGATTGGATTGGATGAGATCGAATTGTAAATGATTTGATTGAACTGTATTGTACATGATTGGATTGGATTGTATGGTATATGATTGGTCTTTGTCTAAAAATTATATTCTTACTTTAGACTTATGACCCTTTATTGAGTCTCTGTTATCTTTTTGATTTGAGATATTTGAACCAATATTCTTCCATGAGGTATGTTTTATTCTGTCATATTACATACTCGTACATTCCATGTACTGACGTCCATTTGGGCTGCATCATTTCATGATGCAGAAACAGGTTTAAGAGATCATCAATAGGAGCACCATTGATGATCTATTCACACTCAGCTTATTGGTGAGTCCTCCCCTATATTCGAAGGACACCACTTATGTTATTCTTGCATTGAGTTTATTCCTTTGAGGTAGCCATGAATATGTCATTGGCACCAATTAGATAATAGTGATAAAGGCTTCATAGATTAGATAGTGATGGGTCGATTGAGTATTTTATTTCTTAAATTATTCTTGTCAAACTATTTAATGACATAGATTGAAGTTCGATTTGTTAGCCCATGACCTTTATTATTTGAGTTATAGTGTTGATTTGAGCTGCCTACTAAATTATTTCTTTATTTTAAACTTTTCGCTGATTAATTGATATGAATGGGTGTGTGATTGGATCAAGTGGTTCACTTAGGGACCAGAAATGGTCTTCGAGTGCCGGCCACGTCTAGGGTACCCTCTCGGGGCATGATACAAGGTATGACATTTGATTTGACATGGTTAAGTTGGGGACTGGTGACTTCATGATAAGACAAAAGGAGTAGACTAATATTAAAATGACAAGTTTATGAGTATACTGTACTACGAGTTTGAGGTATCACGCCGATGATAGTATTAACTTTATGATAATGGCAAGGGTTGTTAAGCATGATAATAGTAGTTCGGGATGGACTCTGACTAGGATACAACTATGTGGTGATGACTTTCGGTTAACTAGGTCCAGTATGATAATAACAACCTGTAAGTATTGAAGGTTGTGGCTGCTACCACTTGATGAGTAGTGTAGATATATGGAAGATGGTACGATGTATTGGAGATTACTTGAGTAGAATCGAGAAATGATTTAACTTATAATGGAATTTGGGGATGTAGTTTGTCCTTTGGAATAAGGCGAGGACAAAAATGCTTACAAAGATCATAAAGTTCAAGGATTTAACTTAGGGGATGCTAGGGAGTTAGGTTTAGAAACACGTGGCCTTATCTGTATAGTTCTGGTTATGGAAATAGCACCCGATGTTCATCAGTCGGGTTGATCATGCTTCGAGATTGGAATCTATGGACATTCGACTCTAGCATTGTGGTAAGTTCTATAGTGGTCTCAAGTCTAACAAAAGGTACAATTTGGGTTCCTAATGAGGGACAAGGTAAGATCGACGTATAAGTGTCTAATGATAAGCTAAGGTATGTGATTGCATAAATTTTTTAAGGTATGGACTAATGTCAACTGATAAAGGGAGTGGTTTGCATGGTTGTGATAAAATTCAAGTTTTTGTCATAATGTCTACCTTCGTGGTAGTTGGTTTTGTTAAGGCATGTCTTAAAAAGGTAAGGAATGATTGATTGTGTCGATTATTGAGCAGTTGGAGGAACTTATGTATGATTCGAGTGTGGAGTTATTACTTTCGGTTGTAAAAGATTTCAATAAATTCTTCATTTGAGAAGTTTGATTCAAAGTAAGAGGTGATATATTGTGGATATTTGTCCAAGACATAATCATGAGAAATGAGCTAAAGAAATGAACACGAATCTGGTGCATCAAAGAGTTCAAGCATTTGATATTGGGTCATGAGTATGAGTTAACAGTTTGAATTTCTGGTCGTATTGCACGGTGGATACAAGCTAAGAAATGTGAAGAATTAAGATCTATGATGTAGATCCCGAGGTTCAAAGTTGAAGGTTTTATGGGTTTTCGCCTTTAAGTTCAGGTATGACAATACAAGGTGGGCTGGTTGAGCACCGATGTATGATGGGTCATCAACGACTTTCTGAAGGTTTGGTTTGGTTTTAGATCAGGTGACAGACAATAAGGTATCAAAGATTTTGTATTTTATGTAGGGTTAGATTGCTCAACTTATTGTATGTTACGTATGGGTGCATTGAAGGAAGGGCTCATATCTCTTTATGGTCATTAAAGATTTCAAAATGGATTAATACTACTCGATTGATGTGACTACACAGATTGTTGCAATGTGATACATATTCCCCTGATGGTACATAGGGGTTGCGTGCTCATGGCATGCGAAACTATCGGGGTGACCAAGAATTCCTCTAAATTTTGACATGAAGTACATGATGGTTGAATACTAGTTGAAATTGGGTAAGTGTAAGATTGTGTGGAATTGATATTGGTCGTGTTTTAATAGTTCTATCTTAATGGTAGGGTACTGTGAGATTCGAAACTTGAATTTTAGCAATTGGTTGAGACATGTACCTATCATGGGATGCTTAAATGGAAGGAAAGAGGTCAATAGTTCAAATTTTTAGAGACCACAATGTGGTGCTAAGAGGATGTTGATATTAGTGACAATTTGAGAAGTAAAGTAACTGACCAGTATGACTATGACATTCTGGTAGTATTGAGAGTGTGGGTTTCAGTGAAGGACTGTAAAAAGTACGAAGAAGTTGATAAATCAAGTATGCCTACGATGATTATAGGACCAGGCTGGTTGATTGTGAAGTCAGACACATGAGAATGTGTGGTATGGACACTATGGAAGGAATATCTTGTGTCATTCGACTTTGGTTTTGTACATTCTTATGTGACCACCTACTTTGTTTCAGATAGGGTTTAGCATATGATTCTCTGTCTATGATTAATGTCGTGTTTTCACTTCAGTGGATGAATTCCTAATGGTGGATCGGATGTGCCGATCCATTCCCTTTTTGGTAGGTGTGATTTGATACTTGTAGGACTAATGGGCCTAGTTCTTCTGTTTGGGAATTGACTACAATCACAGCTACTGTTCCAATTTTTCGACCGCGTTATTTGAGGTTTCATATGTTTGGATGTACTGTTCATCAGGTGGTTACTTGATCATCTCCTTCTTTGGATCAAGTTCTCCCTTGAAGAGTATGCATTAAAAATCAGGTGTTTGCAAATAAAGCTCGTGGAAGGATTAGGTTAAGAAAGGGAATTTAACTAAGATTAAAGATGGGTTTGTGCATGTAATGACCCTTTAGGTCAATATGAGAACGAGTCATCTTCCCTTCATAAAAGACTTCTTCCGTATATTTAAATTGGGAATTTTAGACTATTCAATAACTTCAGTTAATTAATTGATGAGTGATTTTAAATAATTAATTTAATTAATGGACTAAAGTGTTAATTTATTTAATACTTATACCACTTTTCGTATATTTAATAAAATAGGTCAATAGGGTTTGTTAGCTTAGTACATAATTAATTAGAAAAAGAAGGAAATAAATAATAATAAAAGAAAAGAAAAAAAATATATATATGTAAAATCTGATGGCATTAAGCCATCAGATGTGAGTAAGCAGCAGCGGCAGAACAACGAGAAAACAAGAAAACAAACCAGAAACCGGAAAATAAATACGGAGGAAGAAAGAAAAGAAAGGGGAAAAGAAAAATAAAGGAGAAGAGAAAAATAGGGATTTTCATTTCAAAGCGTCAAGGTAATTATTCTCACCCTTTTCATTAAATTTTTATGTGATTATGAACATACTTTTAGGGTATATTGGTGGAGAAATAACGCCGAAATAAGAAAATATAACCCTAGAGTTTTTCACATAAAATCTTGATTTCAGGGTCGAATAACGATCTGTTTTAGCTGAAATTTGACATGTGAGTTTATTTTATCATGAGTAAACATAATCGGAAAGAAAATTTCAGATTTGACTTCAATGACTCGTAATGACTTTTTGACCCAATTTTTAATCCGAGAATAAATATAGCAATATGGATGTCATTAAATTCATATTCTTATAAAGATTATGTATTTGAACAGATTTTGATCGTTCGAAAGAGTTACAAAAGGCTCAACTTTTAAAGTGATTATGCAATTTAATTGAGGTTTAACCCTAGTTTTGAAATTCAGAAAATATGGGAGTTGACATGTTAAGTGGCATCAAGATTTGGAACGTGTCTATAGATTTGCTTAAATTTTTGGGTCTATGCTAGACATATAGTAATAAGGGTGTTGTTAGTTTCGAAATCTTATTGTGATTCTTTATTTGACTAGATTACATTGTTTTGGCGGCCCAACGAAAAGGGAAGGCTCAAGTCCCGGAGCGGTTGCTTTATTAATTAAGGCAAGTGAATTTTTAAACCTCAATTTAAGCTTGTAGATGCTTGTATTTCCGTGTTATGTGTACTGGTAGTAATGAGAATTGGACTGGATAATTGATTGTATGATTGGCTTTAAAAATGGAGATGAGGGGTATAAAATGGTGATCTAATGACATGTATTGGTGGAATTGATATGTTGTGATTATGAGTTTATTTTGGACATGTAAAATGACTATGTTGATGTGAGATAGAAAAAATTATTGTTGTTGTCATGTTATTATCGTGAATTATATGAACATGAATTGATTGCATTGGTCCTGACATATTGTGTTGAGACTGAAAATGAAATGAAATAAAAGGGGTCAGGCCACATGCTCATTGACAGGTATTATAAAATAAAAGGGTCGGGCCACACGTTTCGTGGCAGGATATATATATTGAGGGAATGGGCCACAAGCTCTGTGGCAGGTTACATGGACAGTAATGTCCCTCATGGGTTTCGGACTGTAATTCAGCAGATGTGTACCGATAAGACAGACATGCATCATCTCATTGTATTGCATCGCATTTTGTTGATATTTGTGAATTCGTGTTTACCACTCATTGCTCTATATATGCTGAACTTGACTTGATATGATTCATTGATGAGACTATTGATGAGTATTCGTGGAATGTATTACTGTTATTATTGTACAAGTGTAGAGTTGAGATGATTTTATGAGGTTGTAGTTAAGGAGGTTTGGTTGGGAGGACAGGAGTACTTGTATCTATTGAGCTTTGCTTAGTTTTAGTTGTCCACTTGCTGAATACCGTGTTGTTTGGTACTCACCCCTTTCTTTTACACTTGTGTAGGTTGTGAGCCGGACCTTGTTGATCTCCTAGTGCTTTCTAACACATCTGAGGCTATCATTTCGAGTGTTGAGGTAGTTGTTACATCCATCTAGCGGACACCTCTTACTCTTTTAATATGTTTTAGTCCTATTCTAGAGACAAAGACATTGTGACTGTATTTTCTTTCGTACTTCGGTAATGTATTAGTGGCTTGTACACATGACAACCAATCTTGCAAGAATTTGAGTTTGTTTTATGTATTTTTGATTAAGTTAAATTTTGATTTATTTTATTTTCTTCCGCATCTACTTTCCTTTGGGTATATTGGTGGAGAAATAACGCTGAAATAAGAAAATATGACATAGGGTTCTTCACATAAAATCTTAATTTGGGGGTCGAATAACGATCCGTTTTAGCTAAAATTTGACATGTGAGTTTATTTTATCATGAGTGAATATAATCGGAAAGAAAATTTCATATTTGACTTCAATGACTCGGGATGACTTTTTGACCCAATTTTTTATCCGAGAATAAATATAGCAATATGGGTGTCATTGGATTCGTATTCTTATAAAAATTATGTATTTGAATAGATTTTGATCATTCGGAAGCGTTACAAAAGGATCAAGTTTTCAAGTAATTATTCAATTTAATTGAGGTTTAACCTTAGTTTTGAAATTCAGAATATATATGAATTGACATATTAAGTGGCATCAAGATTAGGAATGTGTTTATAGATTTGCTTAAATATTTGGGTCTAGGCTAGACATATGGTAATAAGGGTGTTGTTAGTTTCGAAATCTTAATGTGATTCTTTATTTGACTAGATTACGTTGATTCAGATGGCCCCATTTGAGGCTTTGTTAGGTAGGAGGTGTCGATATCCTATTGGTTGTTTGATTTAGCTGAGATGCACTCTTTAGACACAAACTTGCTTAGAGATGCTATGGAGCAGGTTCGTAGGATTCAGGGTAGACTCTTGATAGTCCCAGGTTCATATGTCTTACATGTATACAAGCCGAGTCTAAGTAGAGTCTTGAGGATCGGTATGGAGACGTCTGTACTTATCTTCGAGAGGCTATGAGGACTTTTAGGAAATTTTCCATTTGTTCTTTCACTTCATATCGTGCGTGTTGTGTTGGTACACAAACTCTGGGATGTCCTTCTTCATTCCACACCACCAGTAGTGCTGGCCCAGATCATGATACATCTTGGCTACTCCCGGATGGATGGAATACCTTGAATAATGAGCCTCTTACAAAATAAGTCTAGTCAGGTCACCCACCTTAGGCACACAGATTCTACTGCCAATCCTCAATACACCTTCCGAATCAAGTACTGCCTCCTTAGCTTCACCTCTTAATACCTTTTCTCGAATGATACATAACTTATCATCCTCAAACTTCCTCTCCCGAATCTGCTCAACCAAGGAAGAAAGTACCTCCACAAAGGCAAGACCACCACCATCCTCTGAAATCTACAACTGGACAAGGCTATTAGCCATCCTCTGAATATCTCTAGCAAATGGTCGCTCCTCAAATCAGATCACGGTAAGACTTCCCATACTAGAGGACTTCCTACTCAAGGAATCCGCCACTACATTGGATTTTCTTGGGTGATACAAGATAGCTATGTCGTAGTCCTTTAGTAACTCAAGCCATCTACGTTGCCTCAAGTTTAGATCCTTCTAACTGATTGGCTAAAGTGTTAATTTATTATTCATTAATGAGATTATTAATGAGATTCATGGAATGTATTACTGTTATTATTGTACAAGTGTAGAGTTGGGCTGGTTTTATGCAGGTTGTAGTTAAGGAGGTTCGGTTGGGAGGACAAGAGTACTTGTATCTATTTTGCTTTGCTTAGTTTTAGTTTCCACTTCTTGAGTACCGTGTTGTTTGGCACTCACCCCTTGCTTCTATACTTGTGTAGGTTGTGATCCCGGACCTACTTGATCTCCTAGTGCTTTCTAATATATCTGAGGCTGTCATTTCGAGTGTTGAGGTAGTTGTTATATCCATTTAGTGGAAACCTCTTTGTCATGCCCCGGGAGGGTACCCTAGATATGGACGACACTCGAAGACCATTGCTGGTCCCCAAGCAAACCACTTGATCCAATCATACATCCATTCATATCAATCAATCAGAGAAAAGTTTAAAATAAAGAAATAATTTATTGGGCAACTCAAATCATCAATCTAACTCAAATAATAAAGGTCATGGGCCAACAAATCGAACTCCAATATATGTCGTTAAATAGTTTGACAAGAATAATTCAAGAAATAAAATACTCAATCGACCCATCACTATCTAGTCTATGAAGCCTCTATTACTACTATCTAATTGGTGCCAATGACAAGTTCATGTCTACCTCAAATTAGAATGAAAAAACTAACTCGACGCAAGAATAACTTAAGTGGTATCCTCCGAATGTAGGGAAGGACTCACCAATAAGTTGAGTGTGAACAGCTCCTCAACGATGTGCCTATTGATGATCTCTTAAACATGTATTTGCATCACGAAACAATGCAGGCCCAAATGGACGTCAGTACGCGGATTGTACGAGTATGTAATATAGCAGAATGAAATAATACCAGTTCAAATATCTCAAGTCATAAAGATAAGAGATACTCAATCAAGGTGTCATAAGTCTAAAGTAGGAATACGGTTTAGACAGAGACTACTTATTTACAATCCAATCCAATCACATACAATCCAATTCAATTTAATCACATACCATCCAATCCAATCCAATCATATACAATTTAATCCAATCCAATCATATACAATTCGATCCAATCCAATCATATACAATCGGTTCAATCCAATCATATACAATCCAATCCAATTCAATCATCTACAATCCGATCCAATCTAATCATATACCATACGATCCGATCCAATCATATACCATCTAATCCAATCCAATCACATATCATCTAATCCAATCTAATCACATATCATCTAATCTAATCCAATCACATATCATCTAATCCAATCCAATCACATATCATCTAATCCAATCCAAGCACATATCGTCTAATCCAATCCAATCGTATACAATCAACTCAACAATCAAGTCAAAGGACTCAACTCAATAGATATGCAAATTAGAATTTAACAGCTTTTTAACATTCGACACAATCATCTACAATCACAATCAAACTAATCATATCATGCACAATTCACTCAATTTGGGAGTTTCTGTAACCGACAATAATTCCACTACCTATAAGTAGGTGATACACAATGAGCCACGTTGTTTCTACGTCCGTCCATACCTTGTCAGGGCATGAACGAATCAACCAATCATGGATTCCATCAATCAGTCAAGTTCTATCATTTCAGGATAATAAAATGGGAAACATTCGACTTTAACGGTCCAATCCCATGGGAAACATCCGATTTTAACTGTCCAATCCTTTTCTACGTTGGTGGTGTAGTTTATGGGATTCGAGTATGGACTATACTCTTACCCAATTTGGTGCTCAATACTCTTTCTAAGACTCAATATGCACATATCTATCAAGTGAGTAAAATACTCAAAATACTCATTTAGTCTCTTAGAACTTAGTTTCAAATCAACTCATTTAGTCTCATTGGACTCTTTTCAAAACTCAATCAATCTGATTTCATTGGACCTTCTTTCACAATCAACTCATCTCAATCATCAAACTCTTCTCTTTAAAATTGATACCATATCAACTCAATGAATGCTGAAAATATTAGAAGCATTTAAAACATAATTTCAACTCCTCAACTCAAACTCAAAATAGACAATTTTATGTAAAAATGTTCAACTCATTTATACTCAAAATACTCATATTCAAAATGATACTTAAGAGACT
The DNA here is from genome assembly GCF_947179165.1 of Solanum dulcamara. NCBI lineage: Eukaryota > Viridiplantae > Streptophyta > Magnoliopsida > Solanales > Solanaceae > Solanum > Solanum dulcamara. The sequence continues at coordinate 10,910,698 of NC_077246.1, read as the reverse complement.
TCTTAAACTCAACTCATGCTTAAACTCTTTTTAAATCAAAGATGAAAATAATCATTCTTTAAACTCAAAATACTGTATAAATAGTTTATGCAAAAATGTTCACAAATAATTTATTTAAAACTCCTTCTCAAACAATCATTTATACTCATATGACTCCAATCAAATCACATTATGCAAATCACATATAATGTAGTCACATTAGACTCCAATTCATTTCATCTCATAACATCATCATCAACATAACCTCTTCATCAATCATTTTTCCTTAGTTAAATAAACATCATTCACCTTATTCATCAAACATCATCATTCACATCATCATCAAACATCTTACTCCAAAATCCTTATTTAATTTTATGTTCAATTTATAGAGACAAAAGGACATTCTAGCTATACCAAGGTTTCATTCCTTTTTATGTCATTCACATTCATAACTATCCTAATTTATTCTTTTCATTCCAATCAATACATATATACAAAAAAAAATCACCAATCTCAACCTCAAGACAATTATGACAACCAATTTTGGGGGAATTTGAGTTTGTTTTATGTATTTTTGATTAAGTTAAATTTTGATTTATTTCATTTTCTTCCATATCTACTTTCCATTAGGTATTAGGATGACTTGTCTCGGTGGGTTGAGATGAGTGCCATCACAATCAGATTCGGGTCGTGAGAAAATGGTATCAGAACCCAGGTTCATAGTTTTCACGTGTATATAAGCCGAGTCTAAGTAGAGTCTTGAGATCGGTACGGAGATGTCTATACTTATCTTCGAGAGTCTATGAGGACTTTTAGGAAATTTTTCCTTTGTTCTTTCACTTCGTATCATACGTATTGTGTTGGTATTGAATTTTCGTGAGTCCCTTCTGACAGATGTCTAGGACCAGAACTACGACTAGAGGTAGAGGAAGGGAGACACTTCTTGAGATTGATGTTGGGACCCCAACAAGGGGTAGAGATAGAGGTCAAGCTAGAGTCCGTGGTTGGGGTGTGGCGGCAGGCAGAGGTCGTGCTCGAGGAGCGGCACCAACTAGAGGTCGTGCTAGAGAGACCTCTCCTGATCCACAGATTGATGCTAGAGAGGAACAGGTCCCTCCAGAGCTTGCTACTGCACTATTGCTTCAGGCCACTTTAATGCGAGTATTGGATGCACTCAAAGGATTTAATTAGAGTATGAGGGCGAATGGTACACCCGAGGGTTCTTAGACTAGAGCAGGGGCTCAGACCCTAGGGAAGTTTGACTAGATTACGTTGGGCCACCCAATTATTTAGGATCAGGTGGGCCAGTCACCTGTGGACCCTAGAGCAGATGAGGATGGAGTATGGGTAGGGGGAGCCCAGGGTGCACCTATAGTCATATTGACTGACGACGAGCAATGCCGATATGAGAGGTAGCTTATAAATTGGCCTTACCACCTAGTGTATCGGCTGTACATAACGTGTTTCATGTTTCTATGCTCCAAAAGTATGTTCTGGATGAGTCCCATGTGTTGTTACTCAATTCAGTGGAGTTGGGTCCAGACCTGACATTTGAGGAGGAGCCTATAGCTATTATAGATAGGCAGGTTCGTAAGCTTAGAACTAAGGAGATAGCTTCATTGAAGGTACAATGGAAGCACCGTTCAGTCGGAGAGGCGATTTGGGAAACATAGGCTGATATGCGCGCTAGATATCCCCACCTTTTTTAGGCTTCAGGTATATTCCTTTACTTTATGTTTGAGAATGAACATGATTTTTAGTGGTGAATAATACAATGACCCATTAGATCATTTTGAGAATGAGTCACCTTCCCTTCATAAAAGACTCCTTCCGTATATTTAAATTGGGAATTTTAGACTATTCGATAACTTCAGTTAATTAATTGATGAGTGATTTTAAATAATTAATTTAATTAATGGACTAAAGTGTTAATTTATTTAATACTTATACCACTTTTCGTATATTTAATAAAATAGGTCAATAGGGTTTGTTATCTTAGTACATAATTAATTAGAAAAAGAAGGAAATAAATAATAATAAAAGAAAAGAAAATATATATATATATGTAAAATCTGATGGCATTAAGCCATCAGATGTGAGTAAGCAGCAGCGGCAGAACAACGAGAAAACAAGAAAACAAACCAGAAACTGGAAAATAAATACGGAGGAAGAAAGAAAAGAAAGGGGAAAAGAAAAATAAAGGAGAAGAGAAAAATAGGGATTTTCATTTCAAAGCGTCAAGGTAATTATTCTCACTCTTTTCATTAAATTTTTATGTGATTATGAACATACTTTTAGGGTATATTGGTGGAGAAATAACGCCGAAATAAGAAAATATAACCCTAGAGTTTTTCACATAAAATCTTGATTTCGGGGTCAAATAACGATCTGTTTTAGCTAAAATTTGACATGTGAATTTATTTTATCATGAGTAAACATAATTGGAAAGAAAATTTCAGATTTGACTTCAATGACTCGTAATGACTTTTTGACCCAATTTTTAATCCGAGAATAAATATAGCAATATGGATGTCATTAAATTCATATTCTTATAAAGATTATGTATTTGAACAGATTTTGATCGTTCGAAAGAGTTACAAAAGGCTCAAGTTTTAAAGTGATTATGCAATTTAATTGAGGTTTAACCCTAGTTTTGAAATTCAGAAAATATGGGAGTTGACATGTTAAGTGGCATCAAGATTTGGAACGTGTCTATAGATTTGCTTAAATTTTCGGGTCTATGCTAGACATATAGTAATAAGAGTATTGTTAGTTTCGAAATCTTATTGTGATTCTTTATTTGACTAGATTACGTTGATTTGGAGGCCCAACGAAAAGAGAAGGCTCAAGTCCCGAAGTGATTGCTTGATTAATTAAGGCAAGTGAATTTTTAAACCTCAGTATAAGCTTGTAGATGCTTGTATTTTCGTGTTATGTGTACTGGAGAGTAATGAGAATTAGACTGGTTATTGACTGTATGATTGGCCTTAAAAATGGAGATGAGGGGTATAAAATAGTGATCTAATGACATGTATTGGTGGAATTGATATGTTGTGATTATGAGTTTATTTTGGACATGTAAAATGACTATGTTGATGTGAGATAGAAAAAATTATTGTTGTTGTCATGTTATTATCGTGAATTATATGAACATGAATTGATTGCATTGGTTCTGACATATTGTGTTGAGACTGAAAATGAAATAAAATAAAAGGGGTCAGGCCACACGCTCATTGACAGGTATTATGAAATAAAAGAGTCGGGCCACATGCTCCGTGGCAGGATATATATATTGAGGGAATGGGCCAGACGCTCCGTGGCAGGTTACATGGATAGTAATGTCCCCCATGGGTTTCAGACTGTAATTTAGCAGATGTGTACCGATAAGACAGACATGCATCATCTCATTGCATTGCATCGCATTTTGTTGATATTTGTGAATTCGTGTTTACCACTTATTGCTTTGTATATGTTGAACTTGACTTGATATGATTCATTGATGAGACTATTGATGAGTATTCGTGGAATGTATTACTGTTATTATTGTACAAGTGTAGAGTTGGGATGATTTTATGAGGTTGTAGTTAAGGAGGTTTGGTTGGGAGGACAGGAGTACTTGTATCTATTGAGCTTTGCTTAATTTTAGTTGTCCACTTGTTGAATACCGTGTTTTTTGGTACTTACCCCTTGCTTCTACACTTGTGTAGGTTGTGAACCCGGACCTTCTTGATCTCCTAGTACTTTCTAACACATCTGAGGCTGTCATTTTGAGTGTTGAGGTGGTTGTTACATCCATCTAGCGGACACCTCTTACTCTTTTAATATGTTTTAGTCCTATTCTGGAGACAAAGATATTGTGATTGTATTTTATTTCATACTTTGGTAATGTATTAGTGGCTTGTACACATGACAACCAATCTTGGGGGAATTTGACTTTGTTTTATATGTTTTTGATTAAGTTAAATTTTGATTTATTTCAATTTTTTCCGCATCTACTTTCTGTTGGGTATTAGGCCGACTTTTCTCAGTGGGTTGAGATGAGTGCTATCACACCTGAATTTGGGTCGTGACAATTATACATGTTTGGTGGTTGGTTCTAGATTCAGTTTGGGTTTTAGTAGAACCGTCGAAATTTAAATTTGAGGTCTCCTTGACCGAAAATCCAACAAGTCGCAACCAAACTAACTCTAAGCCTCAAAAAGACCAAAATACCCTCAAAGCTTCCGAAAAATATACAGGAACTCTTCTTAGGTCAAAAATCATCCCCTGAATCTAATGGAGTCATTAGAATTCAATTCCATGTGTCCAAATTCTGAATGTTGACCAAAGTCAACTCAAAACTCAATCATCCTCAACTTAGGTTTCTCAAATCCTCGATATAACTCCGAATTTGATTCCGTCAACTCTCCTAGATCAAATTCTATATTTCAGAGCTGATGAAATCGATGTAATTTCATTTCGAGACTCGAAACTCTAAATTACACCGAATACCATTGTTTGACAACTTAACCCTCCGAAACTCAAATCTTTCCAAAAACCTAGACATTTCACAGAATTTCCCAAAACCAACTTTGAATACTGATCAAACATGAGTCGAGACAACTACTGGGAGGGATAAAATGGTTATATTATAAAAATTACCAAAAAAGACCTTCAGCGTCATTTCATAACCTTAGAAGGGTAATGACCATTGCAATAAAAACACTGTGTTTGGCATTTCCAATCAAAATTATTATTCACATACACTTTCAGTCAATTCTATTTGTGTTGTTTATTGCCAATTCAACTTATTCAAATTATAAATTGATGATTTTAAAAGACCTTCACATTCTAAAGTTCCTGAGAAACAAATATAGTGTACATGATATGATTGAATATTCAGTATTTTTTGTGTAAACAAAACTACTGTTTGATTATTTCATAAAACAATTCACTCATTAGTGGTATTCTAATTCATGTTGGAATTTCCAAAACATTATTTTTTTAAGAACCTATCTTATAATTATTTTAAATATATAGATATTAATTAGTAAAGGATTTTTAGTAAGTTTAATGCAATTAATCATGAACGCATGAAGCGTGAGTAAGTTACCTAGTCTATGTAATAATAGAAAATACTGAACATATTATAAATTTATTTTTCTTGGAGTTTCTTACAATCGACATACACCATGCTAAACATTATTTTTTTAATAACCTATCTTATAATTATTTTAAATATATAGATATTAATTAGTAAAGAATTTTTAGTAAGTTTAATGCAATTAATCATGACCGCATGAAGTGTGGGTAAGTTACCTAGTCTATGTAATAATAGAAATACTGAACATAGTATAATTTTATTTTTCTTGGGAGTTTCTTAGAATTGACATACACCATGTGAGCTCATGTTGTCCAACCTATAATAACTGCAATAAACTTGAATTTTAACGATCACTTACTAACGAAGGGAGATAAATCCCGTCATTATAAGTATATTTATGACGACCAAAAAAATTTTTGATCATTAAAATTAGTTTTAGTTAAGTATTAACGAGGGGATATATTTGGTTACCCCATCTTTAAAACCAAATTAATTCATTAAAGTAAATAAAAAAGGGGTAACTTTTCCCTCTTATATTCATCGCTTCAGTCATCCACTTACCCATCCATAAGAAAAATCGTTATGTATTGTTAGGGTTTCATTCTCCATACTCTATGAAGGTAAATCATTCCAAATCACTATACTTGCAGTTATTATTAGTAATTATTGAATTGGGTATTTTTTTTAATTGGTCTAATAATTTTCCTAGTGATGCTATTCTAGATTTCTTCATAGAAGTACATGTTTCCAAATATATAGAGGCTTATTGAATTTTAGTTGTGGCTTATTATTTTCATTTGATTAAAAGATATTCAAAAACAAGAGGAATGGATTTGATTGCCATCAGAAATAGTGACAGATTCTCCAAAAACTCCAAAGACATAGTCGAGATTGGCAACAAATCCATCAGTGAGCATTTGGGCAGCACAATGTGGGAAATGCTTGAAATAGAGGACGATTTCAACACAGGAAGAGTTTGAGGAAATTAGAAATAGGTTTGTTGAAGAATCCTTTAACTGCGACAACAAACCCAATGGTTCTTGTAATGAACCTACCGATGTTGAGTACGATTCTTCTCATACTTTGGTAATTGGCAATCCCAAAGTGCCTAAATCCCAATCTGGTTTTAAGAGAGAATTGTACCTAAGGAAAGATTACTCTAAAAGGGATACTTATTATTTCACTCCTTCAGGAAAGAAACTCCGATCCTTTACAGAAATGGGTACTTTACTTCAACAAAATCTTTAGTTCAGGGAAAATAAAGTTTCAAATTTCAGCTTTACCAGCCCCACATTTTAGAGTAATCTTTCCTCACGTATAATTCTCTCTTAAACCCGAATTGGAATTTAGGCGAATTGAGCCCTTCAGAGAAGAATCATACTCAATATCAGTAGGTTCATCACAAGAACCATTGGGTTTGTTGTCGCAGTTAAAGGGTTCTTCAACAAACCTACTTCTGATTTCCTCAAATTCTTCCTGTGTTAAAATCATCCTCCATTTCAAGTATTTGCCACATTGTGCTGCCCATATGATCACTGATGGATTTGTTACCAACCTCGATGATGTCTTTGGAGTTTTCGGAGAATCGTTCGCCATTTCTGAGGACAATCAAATTCATTCCTCTTTCTTTTGAATATCTTTTAACCAAATAAGAACAAGAAGCCACAAATAAAATTCAATATGCCATTATATATTTTGAAACATGTACTTCTATGAAGAAACCAGAATAGTGTCACTAGGAAAATTATTAGAACATTTAAAAAATAACAGTTCAATAATTACTAATAATAACTGCAAGTATAGTGATTTAATAGAATTTACCTTCAGAGAGTATGGAGAATGAAACCCCAACAATACACAAGTATTTTTTCTCTTTCATGGGTGAGTGGGTGACAAAGATGATGAATATAAAGAGGGAAAAGTTATCACCTTTTTATTTTTATTAATGAATTAATTTGGTTTTAAAGACAGGTTAATATATCTTTTACCGGGTATATTGCCTTGTTAATAATTAACTAAGAACTAATTTTAATGACCAGGATTTTTTTTTGGTCATTATAAATGTACTTATAACAACGGGATTTATCTTTCTTCATTAACAAGTGGTCGTTAAAAGTCAAGTTTACTATATAATGTTAATTAACTTAAATAAAAAGTTATAAATACATAGGCTAAAAATTAATGTATGTATAATATAAAGAGGTATTACATATATGTGATATAATAAGGGTAAAATGGACAATACATGGAATAAAAGGGGCAGTTTGATTATTGTTCAAAGTTGGGGGGAATTTGATTTTTAAAGAAAAGTTCGGGGTGAAAATCATTATTTAAATAAGTAACTTTTGTTGTGAAAATATCATGGTTTAACTAGTACACAATCACAAACAAAGAAAATTAAGAAGAAGAATAACACCTGACCCTAACCCTGATCTTGACCCCGACCCCTCAACCTGACTTTGACTCTGCCCCAAAACTTGATCCTCAACCCGATTATGACATAACTCCAAACCCGACCACCGACACCAACCATGACCCAAGACCCGATGCTGACTCAAGACCTAATTCAGACCCTAATCCCAAATTGAGATTAACGATATGGATCCAAATTAGGATATGACTTTGACACTAACATAGGAGTCGGGGTGAAGGTTGGATCTCGAATCCGAAGTTAGATAGTTAGATCCCGTCAAGGTCAAGAATTAGGAATCAAGAGTTGGATCTGGATCTCGAGTCTCAAGCTCGGGTTAAGATCGGGGAGTTGGGATCCCTAGTCGAGATTCAGGTTTAGGGTTGGAAATTAGGTCACTGATAAAGATTAGGTTCCAAAGTCGGGTATCAAATTGGGAAAGGTTGCAGTTTCCTTTTCAAAAATAACTAAAAAAATGATATCAAAATAAATCATATAAACATGGAAACAAATCAATCGACATTCAGATAAGAAAGAGACGTTACCTCATTTTACTAGTATTTACATAGTTATGTCCATGTATTGTGATATCTTCATCTCCTTTTTTGAACCAAATATGATGAAAAGTCCTCTCAGATCTTCGTTTTTTATCCAAATCTTATAGTAAATGGATAAAGGGGGGAAAAGGGGTTCAAAAATGAAAAGCGAATACAAATTAACATATGAAATAATCAGGGCTTGAAGAAGACTATTATTGTTTGTAGGATGAAAGAGAGAGACAAAGAGGAGAGATGGAGGCGACCAAAGGAAATAGAAATGGATTAGGGTTTAAAAAAAAATTGTGAGAGTTAAATATATAGTGAAAGGGAGAAGTGTGGATCGTCCTATTAAATTGAATGAATGACTGAGATTAAAAGGAACATATGGATTGGCCTTTGGGTTGTTTTGTTCGGTCACAAGCTGGATCAATTTAGGGGTTGTAACTAGGTGTAAATTTTGGCTAAAATTGACATAATTTGGATAATTTTTTGAAAAAAAAATGATAATTATATTTAGGATTATTGTTTAAATACAAAATAATACTACAACGATAATATACAATGATATTGATTAAATTTTAAAAATAATTTGTAATAATAAATATCATATAAAATACTTTATTTAAATTAGTTAAATTCATGATGATAAATGCATATATAGCTTTGTGATAACTAAAGGGAAATTAAAATTTTCAAAAATAGACATAATAATAATAGTATAGAGAATATTATTGTTTATATACAATATAAGTGATAAAATGCCACGTAAAATTATGAGTAAATTAATTATATGAAAGTAGGGAATTTGCAAAATTTTATTTTTGTTGTAATATATTTAATATTATTGGCTAAGAGTACTTTTAGCAACAAGTAAAAAGTTGGTGTAAATATTTTTAGAAAAAGTTTATGTAACGATAAAAAATATTGTTGCTAAAAGTTAACTTACGCAACAAAAAAAGTTATTGTCACAATTCAATTTTGTTGGTAAAAAGTCACATGGTTATAGCTTATGCGATTATTTAGCAACAAAAAATATTATTGCAAGAAATTAATATTTATAAGGTGAGTTAAATTAGAGCTCTAATACAAATTAATTGATTCATTAAATGTCAACTTTCCAATTGCTTTGACTATTAACTGGCTTACATGAAATTGGCTTTGTTAACTTTTTTGAATGAAATTTACTTGACGTACGATATTTGGAAGTTAAATCACATTTATATTTAAAATTCACTAAAGATTTGTGAACAGGGCCAGCTCTACGCTTTGATAATTAAGGCATATGCTTTAGGCCCTCAATTTTAGGAGACCTCAAATTTTTATCAAGAAGAAATTATGTGTTAATTTTTTTATAGAAAAAATAATTATTTATGATAAAAAGTACATTTTAAAAAAAAATATTATTTTACTTTTTTTAACACCATTTTATTCTAATTCTTATCTTTATTTAAAATTTGTCAACTTATTACTTATAGAATTATGTTAACAATTCATATAATTGTCTTAGTGAAAAAATATTTTTTCAATTTTGAATTGATAAAATCTTATCTAAAACTAATAATTAAAAAAAAGCTCTGAAAAATAATTTATAAAAAATATTAATTAATAATTTGCATTTAAAAAGTGTAAGAAAAATAAATTTTAAATAAATACATATAAAGTTTGTTTAGATTTTAGCCCTCTAACTGAAATTTCGCTTTAGACCTCCAGTTATGTTGAGCCGCTCCAATTTGTGAATAATAGAAATATTGTAAGTAAAATTGATTCTGATCAGGATTTTCATTTTATACAAGTATTTAGGGATTGTTTGATAGGTTGTTAGGAGCTAAGTTATTCTTATATTAAATTTTACATCAATAATACCATGGTTAGTAGCATTATTTTGCTATGTATGAAATTCAACACACCTAATATAATGTTTGGTTTGCAATTTAGAATTTATATAATTAATACATGTATAAGTTATTAAGAAATAAATGTCGGCCGCTCTACAAGTGTCACGACCCGGGAGGGTACCCTAGACGTGACCGGCACTTGAAAGCCATTTCTGACCTTCAAGCGAACCACCTAACTCAACATTCCGTCACATATATGCTCAAAGGAGGGCTCAATTATAACATGCTATTTACAATATGGGGGCCGAAGGCCAAACATGTTCATCTCAACAAAATAAGTATAATAGAACTCCTCAAAATAACAGTTCAAACTCCCCACACTCTAGTCTATGAAGCCTCTATCAAAGTCTAGAAGGTGCCAATGACAAGCCCATGGCTACCACAATCAAAATAAAGGAGACAACATGAAGCTATACAGGGAGCTAAAGATCCTCCGGAAGCTAGGAGGACTCACCGCGTGGCTGGAAGTGCGTAGTTAAACAATCAATGGTGCGCTGGGTGATGATCTATGGAACCTGTCTCTGCATCATGAAATGATGCAGGCCAAATGACGTCAGTACGTGGAATGTACGAGTATGTAAAATGGACGGATGAAACGACATCAAGGAAACATCAATATCAACTCAGGATCTCAACTCATACATATATACATAACAACTCACTCAAATGTCCTAAGTCTAACAAGAATAGTTTAGACGGGACTAACTCATAAGCCACTTAACTCAACTGACTCGGAGCACTATCAAGACCTAAATGGGAGTTTCTCTTATCCGACAACCATCACCTATG